>NC_081196.1:8447840-8779715 GCF_902713425.1 Acipenser ruthenus
AATGTCCTTCACGGACTCTCAAAAGACCGTACATCATAATAAATAAAATAGAGGACTTGCTGATCTTTCAGCTAACTACGAAAGGTGCTGTACATTTGTATTTTGTGTTGTGCTTCATTAAATAAATTGAACTTGAAATGTGTGTATATTACTTACCACAAATGGTGTAGGAACATATGTGGAGAACAGATAGACAGGGACGCCTTTAGAAAGAAGAACGGCAGCTGCAAGCTTTGCTAGCCTGATAAAAAAAAATGGAGAGATAAAGTTAAGCACCCTCTAAAAAGTACAATTATGAACTTTCAGCACAATTTTGCAAAAATCCTACTAATTAGTTTCAGTGACTTATGCCGAGGTCACACAAACATTATATAGGGTATACCTGAGTTAACTGCTGCTGCTGTTAGGAGCTTTATTACTCCCAAGTCAAGAGGACAAACATTTCAAATGCAGAGTCTCCTACTGCAGTGCGTCACACAGCACTGCTATACTTCAAAGCACATATACAAGTTGTTATAAGCAGCCATTATGTCAGGCTGAATTATTAGACAGAGAAACAGTCCCCGGTCATTTTGCTGATTTGGGCGAGCCACCGCCAATGCAAAGCTCCCTGTGGAATCCCCTGCAAAGATCCGCGACTTCACACAGCCAGGATGTGAATCTGCACTCCACTGACCGTACGGCTTATCCTGCAAACCACAAGCCACTCAGGGATCCTTCGCTGCATGGAAGAAATCCAAACTATCCACCGAAAAACTGAAGTAATCACAGATAATGTCTGAAACTTGCACTGCAAGTGATACTGTGAACTGTAAACAGAATTTTGTCTTTGTCAGCACAATCTGGCTTAAGCATGATAACCTGATAATATTCATGTGCCACATTTTCTCAAATGACAAGAGATGGATTACAGTAAAGGAAAAGTTAGTGTGTGGGCAGATTTAGTTGGATCTTCTCTCTCCAATGCTCATACAGTATATATGCACATTCAGCTATCATGGCATGCAAAATAAGCAAACACAAAATCATGGTTATCCATGTTGAACAGCAGCGACACCTAGGCTCAACAGAATGAAGCATCGATGTCAGTTTCATTCCAGCGGTTTAATTCTCTGGGTGACCCATTGGAATGCCTCTAACCAGGTCAGTATGGTGAACAGAGTTACAGGCACTGCTCTGAATGGACAGAGCCACATCACAACAACCTGAACCATCACATTAACTAGTATTGAAACGGTCTAAAATGTTTCAAGATAAACAACTTCCTAGGATACAAATATCTTCCTCTGTCCTGTTCTAATAAAATCTATACAACTAATTTAATGCATCGTGGACCTCATTTTAGAAAATAATGAAAGGCTATTAAAAGATATCTACGCAATGACACATCTTTTTTTTGCGATTAATTTTGCTGCTCACGCCTCAAGCCTGCCCTGGACGGACAACCATGCCTCACTGTCCATGGCCTTGGACTCAAAAGTGACAGTGGACCTCAGACCTAATGGAGGGCTTTTTTAAAAGGTGCACTGTGGTGGTGAAATGTAAAGTGAAACTTGCTCAGCCAGCCTGTTCCACACACACCCATCAACTTTGCCTAACCTGTTGATAAAATTAAGTCATTGGATGGTGGGTTTGGACAACTCAAGATCATCATTTAACGCATTTCACTGGGGGGGGGGGGGGGGGAGGATAAATTTTAATCCAGATTTTATCTTCTGATGGGCCATTTCCATGAAATGCTCCAGTTACTGGAGTTTATGAAAAACAGAATTTGAAAACTCTTCCGTAGGACATACAATTGCTGGAGATGAATACAAGTACAGTGCTGTACCTTTCGCTGCTGCAGCTGATGGCGGCTTGCCCACGTGTGTCGTACCCGATCACAAAGCCTCTTCTCTTCAAGTCAGGGAAACACTTCTCCAGGTACCGATACATACCCTGGATTCAACAAAGTGAAAACAGTCATCTAGCTTTAAAAATAACTTCAGTTTTAGACTGTGTGTGACCCATGACTCAAGATCCAATTAATAGAAAAATAGAGAGAGAGAGAGAGATTACACATGTATAGCCACCAGGTGTCTCAATTCTTCACATAAAATGTATACCACAGAAAAAAAAACCTGAGATTTGAAATTTACAGTATCCAACTTTGCATTGTCAAATAGGATAGCCATCAGGTGGCAACTATATCAGCTGTTAGTATTGATTCAGAATGATCAAACTTGAACTCACAAACTCTCATACAATAGCGATAGTTTATAATGCATCAATGATCGGGCATAATGAAAGCAGTCAGGCTTAAAACCCCCAGGATGAATTATTTTTTTCCAGGATGAAAATATACTGTATGTATTGAAATTGAGAAATGCAACTACAGCGTGTAAACTAAACTAATCTAGTAGAAAACACCCCTACCGGTAACAGTAGGGTACCCTTATCCCTGGCTGTTTATTGCATGCTCCAAAGGTTATAGCAGACAGTCTAAACACAGAACTGCTTACAGATGCTGAATAGATCACAAGAGTAGGAATTATTTGAGAATAGGAACAGAATAATAATAATAATAATTCAGGAAAATCAAGAGCTTTGCATTGCCAAAAAGAGATAAAAACAGTGCCTCCATTTTATCTGCAGCAGAACATCAGCACGAGACACTGCAGTCCTGCAGTGCGATACCTGAATGTGAAACGCGCTGCAGTGCTGGTGTCTCCTGACAGCTAGCTAACACGTCAATGCAGTCAAACCGAGACAGCTTGTCTAAAGACAGCAGCTTTATTTGCAACATAAAATGTACAGTTGTAGTTTTTATATATACACAGTGCTCATCCTTTATAACGCTATAGTGGAGAGCCATGGTGACAAGACCGTGCTATTTGTGTTCCGCCTTACAACGAGTTACTGTACTGGCATTATGGAGCAAATGGGAGCCACGACCCTACCGTGTTATAAACGATTCTGCACTGTAACGAGGCGTGTTATAACGGGTGAGCACTGTATGTATATATACAGTGCCTTGCAAAAGTATTCAGACCCCTGACCAATCCTCTCATATTACTGAATTAGAAATAATAGTTGAAATTGGGATGCAAAGCTGGTACATACTTACCCCAAAAGACTTCAAGCTGTTATTGCAGCGAAAGGTGGCTCTACCAAATATTAATGTGTGGGGGTTGAATACTTATGCAAGCAAGATATTTCAGTTTTTTTATTTTTCTTAAAAATATTTCCCAACATAAAACCAATGTCACCTTACAATAATTGATTTTGAGTTTCAGTGTTTTGAAATAAAATATCAAACAGAACGGAATTTCAATGTACCATTTGTAATTCCGTAATATGAGAGAATTGGTCAGGGGTCTAAATACTTTTTCAAGGCACTGTGTATATATATATATGTGTGTATATATATATATGTGTGTATATATATATATATATATATATATATATATATATATATATATATATATATATATATATATATATATATATACATAAATGCTAATTCAAAAGTATTCATACCCTTTGATGCTACGATAGTATTATCTACAAGGTGCTATACATTTCAATATTATAATATAGAACCGAATTCTAGAAAAGTCTAGAAAATGCTAGATTGTAGGTGAACATTCTTAGAGTATAAAAGGGTTAGGCATAGGATGATTGCTGTCATTACCAGTAAGTCAATATGGGAAAAAGTAAAGAGCTATATGAAGACCTTAGGTAGAAAATGTCATAAAGCTGGAGAAGGATACAAGAAGATTTCCAAGCATTTGAGTATCCCAATTTCAACTATTATTTCTATTATCAAGAAGTACAAGACTCATATATACACACACACACACACACACACACACACACACACACACACACACACACACACACCATGAATATAATACTTGGCTATCTTTACATCACCTTTTTATTAAAAATACAAATCAGCATTAGTTGCTAAGCAACCAAAATTTAAAACTGAATTTCAGTTTTAGCATGATGCAATGCAATCAAACATTTTTGGCAACAAAGTACATTTTGCAAGGCAACAACTATAGGCCAATAAAGCATTGTAAAAAATTAATTAATTAATTAATTAATTAATTAATTAATTAATTAATTAATTAATTAATAAATAAAATAAGCTATTATTCAGATCTGAATTTAAAAATATTTCCATCTAAAGATAATATATATTAAAAAATCGAACAATCAAGTACCCATACTCTGTGCAGTCTTGTTGATCCTGATGTAAGCTGGACTCTTTACTTCAGGCTAGTATAAATGAAACCGAAAGAGGAAATGATCTTTTGTGTCAGCAAGTTAATACTGGGAGGTTTACCCAGTCCAAACTAGTAATTTAGAAGCATCAAGGAAAACATGAGCCACCACCTTTACAAAACTAGACTGTCCATCCAGTTTCAGAGGTTCACTTCACCACCCAAGTGGAAAGAGTTCTGAAAAGACTGACCTGTGTGGACTGGATGACTGTGAGATCATTGATGAGGGAGAAGCCTGCCCCCATAGCGGCCCGCAGCCCTGATGTCCCGAAGGTCATCCTGCAGCAGAGCCGCTCACGGAGCTCCGTCTTCTTGCCCTCCTTCACCAGTTCCTCAATCTGCGCCCTCGTCTTGGGATTCTGCGTGCAAAGTTAAGGAACAGCTCTTTAACAAGATTAAGAGTGCGTCAGTGGTTAATTTGTGCCAGGGCTCATCCCCGGCACCTCTTGGCTTGACAAGGCACCTCTTCAGCTAGTTAAAAATGTCATGAAGTGTTTCGCTCGCAAATGCGTTTTCTTAATTCTCAACAGTCCGCTGCTGGTGACATTTAATTACTTTACAATTTCAGCTACGTGCCGTAAAGATGACACTGGCTGCAAAAGAAAGACTGCGACCCTAGTGTCGTTTTTTTATACACAAATAAGCTTACTTGCTTTGAAAAACGTCTTGAACAATACAAGCAGATTCTTACACTACTTGGCTTGATTGAATGAGTAGTACACAACTTCAATATGAAAGATGAACATTAATTTCAATAAACAGCAAGTTTTTTATGAAAAAAAAATTGTTGTAGCCTACATCACTATAGTAAAAACTGGCTTGTGTTATTTTTAAACCACTACTTCCGATTATTACTACTGCTTAATAACAGGAACAACATGTTACTTAGGGTTGTTGTTGTTGAAATTAAACGCGTTCATGCCTTAACTTCCCCTATTCAAATAAATACAAAAAAAAAAATACAAAAACAATAGCAACGGTCTGGTTCTCTCTAGCCTAAATTGAATTATTATTATTATTTTACTTTTTATTTTATTTTTTTTTCCCCCAATCTCCACAAACTGCGGGTTCTGTTGCATTCACAGCACTAATAATGTTAGATATAGCCAGATATTACAGTGCGGACCATGGGCCAAACCAATGTTTGTGTAGGGTTTTTTGTTTGTTTGTTTGTTTGTTTGTTTGTTTGTTTGTTTTAATCAGTGTCAGCCTCCTGGAGTCATCTGACTGCCTTTCCACTTTTTATTTCATTTTAAACCAAACACAATAATAGTGCATATACACAGAGGAAAAAAAGTGGACGGGCAAAATACAGTCGTCGCCCCCCCCCCCGTTAACTATTTTTCTGCACATTATTTATTTATTATTTATTAGCCAACGCCCTTATCCAGGGCGACTTACAATTGTTACAAGATATCACATTATTTTTACATACAATTACCCATTTATACAGTTGGGATTTTACTGGAGCAATCTAGGTAAAGTACCTTGCTCAAGGGTACAGCAGCAGTGTCCCCCACCTGGGATTGAACCCACGACCCTCCAGTCAAGAGTCCAGAGCCCTAACCACTACTCCACACTGCTGCTCCATACTACTACTTTGTATGTGATGTAGAATATGTTATTGTAAAATCTAACACTAGTACATGCTCTTTCAAATAAACGTGTTATGATTTTGAATGTGCGGTTCTTAAGGACGGTATTATGGTCATTGCCTGCGCCCCGGCACCTTTCTTTACAAATGAAGCGCAGGAGTGCATGAACCTTGTGGGTAAACACATACAGCTGGGTTTCACAGAATTCTGGACAACCTTTTAAGGGTAACATTAGGCAGGAATCTATAACAGGTTAACCCACTTTGTACTGTGTCATTATGTTATGCTGCTATGTTTACTGTACACTGCCCTATTCTAAGCATGAGGCATCGTAAACATGTACAAAAGAAAATGTTTAAAAGTGTAAAATCCCTGTCTGCTGCTTATATGACTGATCTACAAGTACTTGCAATCGCAGTCTGTGGTCTCTGGAATGTTAGGCATTGTTCCCTAACTCTACGGAAAATCGAAACAGATTTTGGTAAACATTCATCTGCTTACTGTACAAAATCATGTGCTTGGAATATTTTGTCACCTGATTTTAGAAATATTGATGATTTTTGTACTTTTCAACAAGCCATTTTAAAAGTATTTTAGTTTTGTTTGTGATGGTTTCATGCTCCAACCATCAGGGAGTCCCTGCCAACAAGGTGATTGCATCTCTGGAGGACTAGTCCTGAATAAATAACTTCTAATTAATAAATATATAACAGTCAGAAAATAATAAATCATCAAATCCAGGGTATGGAACCAAAGATACAGCAGTGCCATTGGGTACTTGCTCAGCAGGGGACTCTTAAAAAGCACTCAGTTGTCCTTTAGAGTCCTGAGATCTAGCGAGGCATGGGTGGTTCCACCTCACTGTGCCACAGCAACCCATACTGGGTAAGCACCAGACAAGGCCAGGCAGTAAAACTGAATCCATGCACCTCACATACTGCCTGGGTTTGCTGCTTGAAAAGAGGGAACTGTCCAGACAGCAGGGACGGAGGTCCCATCTTTAGTCCTCCTGGGTCAGTGTGTGGGTTACACTGGTGACATTGGGGAGATAACCCATTTTAGAACAAACAATTAATTGTCTATTCAAAAAGCAATCACAGTGCAGGTTTCATGGGACGAGAGAGTGATCTTACTGTTTAATAATTCAAATGAAAACTGACTCTTGAAAGAGAAAGAAGAGTAAAAGGTCACACTGGGAATTACATTTCTATTCCATCCCTGTAGGATAAACAAATTCAGTTCTGGAAGCTACAAAGAAGGTTAATGCTGCACAGAACAGAATGCATTTCTCCTCTTCTCCTATTGCTGTCTATTCAAATACGTCTCCTGCTACTGCTGTAGGCATTTTACCTTTGTTTAAGAAAACTCCACAAAGCCTCTTCATAACATTACAATACCGTTGCATTCAGCGGATTGGGTAGCCCTCCGCGGTACAGAGAACTACAAATGAGTCACCTTTTCATTTGATATTTATTGCCAGTAGCACACAGCCTCCTCCAATGGTTACCAAACGTCTTATCTGATAACATGGGATGTACCCAACAAAATGTTCAAGGACACACTGCTGTGCAAGTAGCTAATATGCATTCAACAGAATATTCAAGAACACCCCGCTATGCAATGGAAAAACACAACCCAAGCATCTCCTGGCCTCGAGCAAACTAAACCAATTTCAACTGTCTGTGGAATTTTACCCACTATATCAATACATTTTCACATACATTCCCCCCTTTTGCTGTTCCTTGTATAGAATGTACAAACTACAGCAGTTAATACACCCCCCACATTTCCTGCAAAAGAACTATACACTCGTTCCATCATCTTACTGCAAGTGTTTTCTCACGTGTGTCCAAGGCCACTCTTATCTATATTAACATGCTGTGCCTGCATATCTGGATCAGGGTCGACGTCAAAAACATTTAGATACACCAGCTAACCACAATTTGTGTCAGCATTTTTCCACTTGTATACATAGAATTAATACAGACATGATTTTAAATCGATTATCCAGACACATAATTACAGTTAAGCCTCCTGACAACAGAATCTCTTCATGGTAATTAATACATATCATTATTGCCTACATCAAAACCTTGTAGTAACCCTCCATGCCCCATCCTGAAGCCTGTCTGCAAACTGACATGTAGGCACTTAAACTTTATTGGTGAGTGAAAAAATTTGAAATATTTGGCTGTAGCAGAAGGCAGTTTGTTCGCCGAAGGGCTGGAGAGCGGTACACGAATGAGTGTCTGCAGGCAACAGTGAAGCATGGTGGAGGTTCCTTGCAAGTTTGGGGCTGCATTTCTGCAAATGGAGTTGGGGATTTGGTCAGAATTAATGGTTTCCTCAATGCTGAGAAGTACAGGCAGATACTTATCCATCATGCAACACCATCAGGGAGGCATCTGATTGGCCCCAAATTTATTCTGCAGCATGACAACGACCCCAAACATACAGCGAAAGTCATTAAGAACTATCTTCAGCATAAAGAAGAACAAGGAGTCCTGGAAGTGATGGTATGGCCCCCACAGAGCCCTGATCTCAACATCATCGAGTCTGTCTGGGATTACATGAAGAGAGAGAAGCAACTGAGGCTGCCTAAATCCACAGAAGAACTGTGGTTAGTTCTCCAAGATGTTTGGGCCAACCTACCTGCCGAGTTCCTTCAATAACTGTGTGCAAGTGTACCTAGAAGAATTGATGCTGTTTTGAAGGCAAAGGGTGGTCACACCAAATATTGATTTGATGTAGATTTTTCTTCTGTTCACTCACTTTGCATTTTGTTAATTGATAAATATAAACTATTAACATGTCTATTTTTGAAAGCATTCTTACTTTACAGCATTTTTTCACACCTGCCTAAAACTTTTGCACAGTACTGTATATTTCATGTATTGTCAGAACAAATGGTCATAACAAACAGCAGTGGGCAATTCAGTCTCTCTGCATGTGGTTCCTTCGCACTGGGGCATTTTGGTTTAGGTATGTAAAAGATGGCTTATATTCAGCACAGGGTGGACAAAATTATTCACACATTTTAACCCTCCTCACACTGCCTAATAAAAAGTGAAAGTAAAAGCTGTTTCCTGACCTACACCCTTCAATGATTTTTATTTTATTTTTGACAAGGAGCGTCCCTGCTTGTGTGCCAACACAAACTGTTATCTAGAATATTAACAGAAAGTGATCATACAGCACTGTCGTGACAGCAGTGCATCTAACACAACCAACACAGAGGCTAAACCTCGCCCCCGGCAAAACTATTGACACTCAGAGAGTATGCCTATGTGATCACCTAAATTATACAGTCATCTGCCCTTATCTGTCTGGATACCCTGAAACCCCAATACAAGGGGATAACACAGGCACCTACACATAGGAGCACTGAAACTTTATTTTCAAGTAATATTTAGCATACAGAATGTTTTCAAATTGCTCTGGTAGAAATATGTGACTGTTACTCACAATGGCCACCTCTAAATGCTTTTCAGGACTGAATTGACTGAACTACAGTATGATCCTGATACCTTCCCACATTTTATTGACCAAGAAAAAATAAAATTCTATTAAATCGAATGTATAGTTTAGATCATAAATCTAGTTGTCCGTTTTCAAATTTCCAACCAAAAATACATTGTTTATATACAGTACACAATAATACAATGGCGCCGAATTTTGCTTTCTGATTGGAATCTGGAACTGCAGGTACAGGGCTGCTATTAATTATTCTTCTCCAATCGCAAGAACTCAACTGCCAAACAACATCTTACAGTCAGAATCTGATAAACAGTTTTGACATTTAGAAACACAGAGGTCAGCCAGCTCCCAAGTCTAACTCTGGGTTCCTCCCTGGGAACAGAAAACATACTTCAAGCAAAACTAGAGGGAGCATTAAAACTGAATACAGTGAAGTGTATTACATTGCAGGAAACAGTCAAGCAGAATGTGCTTTGGGTAAAAGCCACCATATTGCTGGGGTACCATTTGCAGAGAAGCCAAGGTGGGTACTTACTGTAGTACAGTAGTTGAGGATCAAGAGCGACACAACTAACAAAGCTGGTATGTTAAAATTCAATAAGAGTACAACAGATAGCCTGCAAAGATGCCTGGAGACACTCTGTAAAACAATACCACTGAGACCCACGAACAAGTCTGTACAGTATTGTTGCCACCTGCAGTGCTGACAAAACACCATGGATGACTCCTATTACAGTCTGAGCAATAGGGTTGTTGGTACCCAGACATGTACTTGGGCATTGTCTCTTTTTTGTTGTGGTTGGATGGCTGGCTAGACAACAAATACAGTATGTGTGTTGTCAACACCATTCTACAGCAGTACCCCTGTGGACTACCAAGTCTGGTTAATCTGTTTAGTAAGCAAACTCACGGGAACATGCATTCTGCCCGTCTGGACAGGAAGTAAACCATCATTAAAACTTGTTAATAGTTAAGTATCTGTAATCTCTTGTACAATAATAAACATCATAAAGGCCAGTCGTGCATAAGTTTAATTTAATTGGTGACTTAGACATTTGAATTTTACATCATACCCAAGAGCTTAACAGTGCAGCAGTCCATAATGTTGTGTTTCTTAACCAACTTCCTCCTGCAGAACCCAGACTGCTGCAATCTGACATATGTTGACTGGCTGGTTTCGTGTACTCTAGAGACTGTGAAATGTACTGTTTTAATGAGCAGTCGCTAATTATATAAAAATTTAATTTAAAACTTGCTTTTGCATGATACTATATTATTTCGTGCTGGGCAGGAATCGTGTTTCAGGTGTTAATTGCTTGGAACAAACTCATGTATTATTTACTGTGTGAGGTAAGGTAACATAAGCGCATGAAACTTGAAAGGGGCTAGTAGTATTCTTAAATTCCAGTAATCCTGGTGCATAGGGAAAAAAAACCTGCAGCTCAGCACGAATGTTTGAATTTTTATGTCGTCAATGTGGGTCAAATTACCAATATGTCCACACCCTACTAGTAAAAACACATTTACATGTAATTGGTAAGAGATAAATTTTGTAGTTCTAGGTCACTTTTTTAACTAGATATTTTTAAGTCGCCAACAACATACACACTCACCTTATCCCAGGTTATCCACTGCCAAATCGCTTTATCCAGCTGGGAATCCCCAGTGACGTGAGAGACCAGGTTAGCGTTTACATCCTCGCCACAATCACCCATGGTTAAAGATTCCCTTGTTAATTATGTTAAATACCTTTTTTTTGTTTTTCTCCCTTCTTAATCCCACCCCACGATCTACTGCTGGCAAAATAAATAAACAGCCGAAGCATTCATCAATTGAACTTGACTGGAGAGTGTTATCTTCACAAAATTGAGATAGGTACTGTGACGGTATATCCTAGTTTAACGAGCGGTCAATAATAAATTACAAAAACTCATCATTTCCGTGGAATTAATACACTACAACATAACATGTTTTTATCCTGTAATGTTAGGCTCTGCAACATTTGATATTACAAAGTAAAATCCTAGCTATGCTTTAAAATATGACAGCTATGCAAGCTAGTAGTACTTCCCAAACAAAACGTTACTCAAATAATGTAAATTATATCAACTACCGCCGGTATCCTACCACTCGAACTATTTTATATATTTATAAGAACAATAAATATCAACCAACTATGTCTGTTTTAACATTTAATACTGCACCTAACAATAACTAAACCCCAAACTTCCCAATACAACCCCAGCCTGTCAACTGTCTAACCAGAAATCCTATGCTTAGCTCTACGCTGCTTGTGTCCCTGCAGAATGTTTCTAGATAGGCGGTGCTATTTACGCTGGGAGCTGTAGTTCTTAATCTTACAAACTTCGCTTTCAAACAGACACGCCATTAGGCAGAGAAAAACTACAACCCCCCACAATGCCGCAGTAGGGACGAGATCTCTGCCATGACGCATTAATATTGCAAATGTACAGGCTCTGGCTTCCCCTTTCCATCATTTAATAGCACATTATATGTATTATTCAAACCAGTCTGGTACAAACCGTTCCTGGGAAATTATAATAGTATAGTTTGTTAACTATGATGGCACAACACCCTTTCTATTAAACCAAGGCAAAGTTAAATAAATGTTCTCATTAATCACCAACTGTCAAGAAAAAAAGACCGAACAATTGGTTAGAAATCTATTTGTGGTAAACACCTCCGCTAATAATAATAAAAAGAAGGTAGAAGTTATCAAATGTGCTGCATGAACAGCAGCAAATAAGAAACAAAGGTAGTAATTGTCAGCTGAAATTAATGTTTTGAATTCAGGCTTCCAAAAAGCGCTACAATAAAAATGTTAGTCTTGCAAATGTAAACCGTCATTGTTAAACCTACAGCAATGTTAAACCTACATTGATAAATGATAACTGCCTTTTATTTGCTTAGTTTTGTATGTACTGGTTTGACATTTGTACAATAATAAAATATGAAAGCTGTGCAAATTTGTTAGGTGTATATCAAATTGTTGGTTTGAGATTATCTGACCACATTTGGAGAACAATAACAACCAGCATGTCTAGCTTGGTAACTAGTGAAAGCTTTTAATGGTGACTTGTGCTCATGGTTTGATAAGAGTGTCTGAGTAATACTCTGGAGCAAACTAGTGTCCTTTCATTTATTCTACAAACCCCAGCTGGCACAGAATTGCTTTTTATTTTTTTTATTTTTTTTATTTGGAAACTGGCAGATTTCCATTTGAAAAAGCAGGGATAATGAATGACTACAGTAACTTGTACAATGCATAATGTAAGAGATCAGGCTAAAGGTTATCACATGCAAATAACAATTCCCTGAATATCTACAGGGGGGGCAATATCAGACAAAGAAATGGTGCGGTTGAAGTCAGACGACTGATTGTAAGCATGTTAAATTATGAATAAATAACAGTGAACTGATTGTGTGGGTTATCAGTTGCTTGGCAGTGGCAACAGTAGTTATCTGGTTTAACTCTTTCGTGCATGGTGACCTCATAATGGGGACAGATAGAAAAAAACTCTCTTCTAGTCTTTATACAGGGACATATGGAAGACGCCAATGCATGACAGCCTCATATGAGGATACAATTTTTTCACCATATAAAGCAATGGAAAAAAATGTCAATGAACAATATATTTATTATGTGTCCAAAACTACCTTTTTTCAGCTATTTTTAATATTTAATGCATGGAAGTGGAAAGCTAATCAGTTGATAATACTGATGGCTGTATTCTTTTTTCCAATGTGCGTAACACCTTTCTTGTTTTTCAATTTGCAAATTGGAAGATGTTGTAATAAAATGTACCAGCACAATGCATTTAACGTCACAGGAATCTATAAGTAGATGAACAAATGCCTTAAAAAAATGCACTTTCTCCAGTGTACATTTAATTAAAATCAGAATGCCTGCAGTACATACATCGGCCACTAGATGTCAACTAGAATAGCATCGTACAGAACTGTGGCAGATATTTGCTGTGACCACCACACTGCATAATTTCTGCTTGACAAAAGACACACTTAGGCAGGCAGTTTTGCAGTGAACGGGTATATTTAAATGCATGTGATATTTCAAGAATTTTGGAATCTGCAATAAACAGAACCAAACTGTAAAAATAATAATAATAAAAAATCTTTCAGTCCTAATTAACTTTGCAAAATAAAAGAGGAGTTTGTTGTTTTTAAAAGGTTGCGTGTTCTGCTCATACGTTCTCTGGGACAATTCTTTGTTTGTATATCTGGTAGGGGTCCTGTCCCTCGTCCACCTTTTTGACCCTCGTGTAGCCCAGTACCATGCCTGCCACAATCGCAGCAAAGAGCAGAAGGATGAAGACGACGTATATGTAGGAGTGGTGGTCCTGGGCAGCAGCCCTGGAAGAGTTGTAGTCACTGAATTTGACACAGGGTCTGGCCTGCGTGTTGTTCAGCTGAGATTCTGAGAGCAAGGGCCGCAGTGTGTGGTGGAGGCTGCCCATGCTGCCTGGAAGAGAAACCCTCTGAAAGAAGATACACACGGTTTGGGGTTATAGATACAGAAAAGAAAAAAAAATTACCAGTCTGAAGTGTAGGGTTGTTTGGCATACGTGTAAATATGTATTTTCTTTTGAAAAACAAATATCCTGTACCATACCATGCTTAGAAATCTGCTTTCAGCTTTCCGGTCAGTAACCAGCTACTTCCCCTACTGGCCAACATGCTTTGCAGTCAGCGACATTTTGATTAAAATGCATGTTTGCTGTAACTATTTTTTTTAAACATCACATACGTTATGTAGCCTACATACTAGATGGAAGTGCGTGACATTAATTTATTAGCCATTTCCCCTTTTTAGCTGCTGATTGAGCTTGTGTATGTCTCTCATTTTACAATGATTCATGCTTTTATCATACTGTTCATGCCAGTGCTTTTACAAAGGGGTACTACAGAACACCGAGTACTGTGATTATTGATCAAATTCATTGATCAAATTCCTGATGAATAACAAATAAATGGTTTCAAGAACAGCTGATGACACTTGAAAAAAGCATCTACCACAGCAACCACAAATACTAACCTCTGCAATACACAATGAATAATTCAGTATTGTGTTCGGGCGTGATTGTGGCATGTTTACTTTTTCTGTGTTTTTGTTCACATTACATTGCCTTTAATAAACTTATATTTAATATTGAATGTTTTCCTTGAATGGGCCTATTGTAATGTTTCAGTTCTGTGCTAATCTAACCACTTGAAGGTGTGCAAACACATCTAAGCACCCTTTGAAGTGGTTAGATTATCGCCAAAGTGTGAGGTTCTTCGGCAATAGTCCAAAACTACAATTTTCCACATGAAATTCAACTTCAGTTAAAGTGAAATGAACGTGCCGAAAAAAAAAAAACGGAAGTCTGGAAAATGAATGCAACTACAACTAAATGAGAAGTGAGAAGAGAACTTTGTTATGCTAATGAGAAGCTTAAGAGTGTTCTGGATTTATTAAAGAGAACATGTAGCTTCAAAAGTCACAAATTATAATTTTATTTTTTACATTACCCTTACTATTTTATGGTGTTTCTGGTTTAACAGTTAAATTGTGATATGATTTGAACTATCATGCCTTTTATAGTCCATGCCACAACTAGCAACTGTGCAGCTTGTCACCTTACAAAATATATAGCAGGGGTAACATTATCCTTTACACTAAATCATCTGAGGTCAAGGGCAACCATTCAAAATCCTATACAAATGATCTAAGTACCAGGTTTGTGCTGGAGACACCGCCCCCGCCTTTCATTTACAGAACTATTCATTAAAACAACGATTTCATTTAATTTACAAATATCAAACTACTATTCCTCTGCTTCGATTTATTGTTTGTATTCATGTTTTTAAATGCTGCTTTTAGTTTAGAGAAATGTGTTATAATTATAGTGAGCAACTACCATCAGATCAACTACTGTGCGATTTCTTTCAAACAATTCAAATCGTCACATTGACTAAAATTTCACACGTTGCGTGAATTCATTCCGAGAAGACAAAAGCCGTGATTTTATTTGGATGTGTAGGCCCTAACCCACATACTTCTAAACCAAAGAACATCCTCGATCAAATAGCCATAGAATGGATGCTGTAATCTTAACTTGTTAATCAACTTGGAGCCAGGAAAGCAGTTTCTTTGTCAACTAAATTTTGCTGCAACACGAACAGGAATTGTTTAAAAAATACATATATATTCTGTGCAAAATTACAAAACTCAGATCACCTGCTAGAAGTAGTCGATCCTTTGAACTAATAGTGTAGTCCTTTAAGTCATGTTTTACTTTTACTGTGTCTAACTGTGTACTGTATCATACAATGAAACACGCATCATTCTGCTTTACCTGATTACAGATGTTGTCTTTCTTCTTTGTCAAGAACCTTGTCCATGAAATGTGAAACGATCCGCAGGCTCTCACGAGTCTATCCTTTGTGTACAACTAGTGCTACCTATGAGCATGCTGCCACACACAAAGAGCAAATACACCCACTAAAAACACTGAAACAAATTCCCACCCCCAAGAAGCCGGAGCACTTCAGTTAACCCTTTACAGGGAAAATTACCAATCCATCTATCTAAATCACAGATCTTTTTTAGTAATATTCTTAGTAGTGCTAGTTTCCTCATTGAGTAATAAGCACTGTATTTTATATTGGAACTCTTCCACTCCATGTGTCTGAGGCATATAACAAAGGCTGTTGTGACGTGCAGCTAACATGCACACTCCTTTCGGTCAATAAAATGATAACACTTCAGTTGTTGATGAGTTACCTGGTAATTCAGAAGTCAGATCTGCAGACATTTAAAGGGTGACAAAAGAAAAGGTCATAGGCCAATCTTTATGAGCTTGGCAGATTATGCTGGTGTTAATATTCAATAATGTTCATTTGTTTTGTGTAGATAAACAACAGTCCTATAATCTACATATTTCAGCAACTGAAATCTGTGCCATAAAATAATAAATCCTTTAAACTCCTAAAAAATAAAATATGCCATACAGGCATGCTTCGATAGAGCTGCTGTACTAATTTAATATACAAACTGATGTTTTATTAATATTAATGATTCAAAGTAGTTTATACCAAAAACACAAAAAATAGCAATGTTTTGTACAAGTCACACTTTACAAGCAGTAATAAATGACCAGCACTCTTTATTGTACAGTACAGCAATCAAATCAAGATCCATCTGTCGCTTTGGCTAAAACATATCCACTGACTGTAAACTGAAATATCATTCTATGTCAGCAGATGGCAGCAAAGGATCTAACAGTGCAGTACAGGTAATCCAAACTGCACAAAACAATACAGTTAGGATTTGATATCATCTAATGACAAACATGGACAGGGATGCATTCCTAGAGACATTCACACGGACGCTGCATCTTCAAATCTTTCCTGTTTCTAATATCAGAAGAAACTTTAAGGCAGATGCTTGGGGGGAAAATGGTGATTTTGGAATCAGGCAACACAGGCTCAAAAATAAAAATGCTTTGTGCGTATTTTTGTTCATGAGGATCATTTATTCTTTTTGGCCTTCAGTTTATTGAAAGAGTGCAATTAAACTGCTCTGCAAAGGCTTCAAGGAAGGGCTGTGTGGTCTCCGAGACAGAAACCTCCTTCTCCAGTTCCCGACTCAAAGTGGTAACTCCCTTACCCACAATCCCACAGGGGACGACATGCTCAAACCAGGTCAGGTCAGTGTTGCAGTTCAACGCTAAGCCGTGCGAGGTGATGTACCTTCCACAGTGTATTCCTGAAAAGAATGGTATAAAACTGAATCACGAAGTACCAAAATACAATACATGAATTCCAGCTTGATGCTTTAACTCTGTTGGTTTGGCTCGTAGGTTATAATTGTACACAGCAAACACTTGGTGAAAAGTGAGTTAAAAACAGACTTGAAAGGGGAAAACAGAAACTTGGAATATTCCCAGAACATTATCATAACTGAAGCCCTTCATGCAAAACACATATCTCAACATGTCATATATCTTTAATGTTTTTCTATGTTACCAAGTTTCACAAACGCCATGGCCTTGCTTTGTGTCAAAATGCAACAATTGAGGAAAAGCCTAGCAATTAGGGATCCCAGTTCATACCCAACTACAGGTTAATGTTAAAAGAAAATATAAAGTGTTTATAAGTAATTCTAAGAACCCTGTATTTCATATCTTAGTCGTTCTAAATGATAAACGATACTTACCAATAGCACAAATCTTATTGTCCCCCACCCACACCCCTGTATCAGGGGATGTAGAAGCCTTGATCCCAAACCTGCTGCACAGGTTAATCACAGTCCTCTCCAACTCACAAACATACCAGCGGACACTCTTCTTAAAGCAGCCCAGATTGAGGATGGGGTAACACACTAATTGCCCGGGGCCGTGGAAGGTTATCAGTCCACCACGACGAGTCCGGAAGAAATCAGCCCCAAGACCTTTCAGTCTCTCCTCCTCGTCGGTAGGGTAAGGGGCTTGCCTGATGCCGATGGTGTACACTGGACGGTGCTCGCACAAGAGGAGGGTGTTTGGCCGCTGGTCGGGAGGGCAGGTCAGGGAATCCAGGTGCTGACGGATGTAATGTTGCTGGACCTGCAGGGCACGTCCATAAGGAATCCGTCCCAAGTTAACCACCCTAATAGCTGACCTTGGAATAGTCATTATTTATGTTTTTTAGCAACTAATAAATATATATCTTTTCATCATCAGATTTGAGTTAAGTCACATATAAATCTGTTCAGTGCTTGTTCTGTTGTTCTATGAGACTGAGACTCTTACACTGTACACGTGTTTCCATCCCTGGTTGTGAAAGCTACGCTTTGGTCTTGCGTCATAGATGTTTTCAATAATATATGTCCTGCCCCTGTTGAGTGTGCTGATCCAGTGATGAATGCAATATCCAGAATGTTTACAAAGAGCAGCAACCCCTCAGCTTCACTCATAACAAGGAGCTGGAAACAGAAAAAAGAAACAAGTGAAAAAAAAGAAAAGAAAAAAAAACTAAAAGCTTTGCTTTAGACATCTAGGACTTTACTGCACCAATTACAAATATTAGATTAGTAACAACGATCCTATGGTTTTAAGAAGGAGACTTGAAAGGTCACGAGCAAGTAAAACACAATTGCTATATTGCAAAACTACCATCATTTCTCAACCTTATCACCAAGTTCCTGCCGATCTAGGAGAATCTGCCTGCATATGCAACCATCTGTGCTCACACGATACGTGCTGCTTTTACGCATGTTTTAGGGTACTAGGCAATGTATTGTTAGTATATTAGATTAATACCCTTAGCCATCAAACACAAGTTTGAACTAGGTGAAAAAACAAACTTAAACTTAAAGGACGCATTGCCTCAGAAGGTATTGAGACCTGAACGACTTATTATACACATACAGTGTTTTTAAAGACCTAGCGTAGTATTAGTGGAACGACGCATCATGTTTGTTTTAATAAAGTTTAGTTTTTCAAAATACCTTTTGAACCATTTATTATCCGAAAATCACTCACCAAACCAAAACTCGTCCAAATTCTACAATCTTTAAGGGCGCAGCCATTTTAATCCAGCTGATCATTCACTTGTCAACTGATAACTTTATTAACAAAAATAAAAAACACAGGCCGCACTGTGAGAGGCATTTACACTTTCAGAGACAATATTCAGTAAATAGAAAGCATGTTTAATTCTCACTCAGATACATATTTTTAAAGTACCATTCTAGAGTATGGATTAATATATGCTATTGTTAAAGTATACTAAAATTAATAAGCATAGGGAATGCACACTAGTAGGAAAAAACAGTAACATAACAAGCACATTTACCACGAAAGACTTCGGGATAGCTGTCACAATACATCTAATATAGGGTTACCATATTTGAACTTACAAAAAAGAGGACACTCTGGAGAGGGGGGGGGGGGGGGGGGGGGGTTGGTGTATCTACCAACTCAAGTTGTATTAATATGTGTTTATATATATTATATATATATATATATATATACACTGTGTACTACACGTCTACACATCTACAACAAGTGTTATAGCCTCAGAAATCAATGTCATTCAAATTTAAATGTACCTTTTTACATGTGGTGAGTCATTTTCTTCTGTGCTTCCTCCTGATGTGCTCATCAAGTAGCCATAAAAGAAAGTCTTTGCCTGAAATGTGATCCCTTTCAGTGTCTATTTATTTTTTTTTAAAAAAAGTGTAATGGCCTAAAAAAAACAACGAATTTAAATGTCTTTTTACATCCACCAGTCCTTTTTCAGTCCTCTTCCTCCTGATGTGCCCATGCATACTTCTCTGTAGATCGCACCTTTCTCAGCAGTGGTTGATTGCTCATCAAGTAGGCATGAAAGTCTTTGCAAGACGTTTGTCTGAAACTGTACTGTACAAGTAGAATCCCTTTCAGCGACTCAACAGTCAAGTGGTTCCTTTCCTTTGTCCACTGGCTTTGTATCAGTGAGAAAACTCGCTCTACATTTGATGTTCGAAAAATGTCTTAATCACCGTGGATAGTTTGTCCTGTGACAGAAAGAACGACTTAAAGGCCGGAAACATCTGTAGCAGCCTTGTAATGCCTGGGAATAAGGACAGCCATCGTGTCTTGCTGTGAGAAAGCAGCTTTCTGTATTTGATATCAACAAACTCACAGTACTCTTTCAGATGCTCAGTTCGGACAGTATTGGTAAATTTTAAAAATAATGTTCTCAATGTCAACATCCAGTGTGTCTGCCCCATGATGGACATAATTGTTCAAAATGTGTGCTGGGCAACCCACACCGATTAAAGTCCTCTTCTGCAACAAATTCTTTAAGTTTGCAAACACGTTCTTTCCTCCTTCATCACGCCGGAGTCATCCGAAATTTGTATTGCAGTTGTCCCCCGTAAACGCGATACACTTCTCAAACAAACCGTTCTTTTCCAGAGTTTCCTTGACGTATTGCGCAATCGTATCGGCAGTCTCATTAGGTGTGTTCTGGACCTCGATTAATTTTGACTGCAAACCGCCGTTCTTCCAGTCAAAATACTGAATTATTACGGGGAATATTTTCACTGAACCGTGATTGCTTCCATCTGTAGCAATTCCACAGTAAGCTATGTCATTTTCTTCAAGCGCTTTTAGAGCAGTGTCAACAGAACGCGGTGCAAGCACAGAGTTAACAATCGCTTCTGTCTTGGTTCGAGCACTGGAACATTTCTCAGACTCAGGGAATGTCTTCTTCAACAAGACAGAAAGAAGTGCAATCCATTGACTTGAAACTATTGTGATGCTTAACGGTGTGAAATGCTAGAGCACCCTCAGCTGCAGTAAGAGCATCCTCTGATTTGCTGCCTGGTTTTACAAAATAATCTGTTAATTTTGCTAATGAGCTCTCTCCTCGAACTGCCTTCTTATGCTTCTCAATTCCACATGAGATTGTAAATCAATAGCACCTTTATTTGCCACAGAGACGTAAGTACCAGCTCTACATACCAAGCACTCGGCTTCCAATTCTACTCGACCACTTCGAAAACACGGAAATTGTGTTTTTAATAGTAATACTGCAGTCAATTTACACTTTCGTTTTGGCATTGTGTTCGGTGGTAGGTGTCTTCATTTAAATAAAAGTGTTCAACAATTTCAAATCAAATTCTAGACTATTTCGCACCTGCTGCCACTTACCCCGCTTCTAGCTCTGCAGTGTCAGTTGGCTACGCTCGTGTCTGCACTATGGAAGCGTATTGCTGCCACACATAAAAAAAAAAATTATTACTTAATTACTTGATGACGATCACGTAATTACGTGATAGGGAACTAACACCTCGTGGAAGCTCACAGGAGCTGCTGACAATCCTTAACAGCAAGTTCCAAAGAGTAGATATTATTAAAGTAAATAATACGATCGAGGCTGTATGCAAGTTCAGTTTGTTCTTATTACGTGATAACTCCATATCACGTAATTACGTGATATATATATATATATATATATATATATATATATATATATATATATATTTATGTGTGGCAGCAATACGCTTCCGTACTGCACAGACGTTAAAGGCCTCTTCTAAACACGCACGGCACACACCGTTCGTTATAGGGTATATGCACACTGGGAATTGTAGTTCAATGGAAAGAGCAGGGCAAAATCCCGGAGATTTTTAGAAATTTAAAAAACCCGGCCGGACGGAGATTTAAGGACCAAAAAAGAGGACATGTCCGGGAAAAAACGGACGTATGGTAACCCTATCTAATATTTACCATAAAGTATAATTTGCCAAAAGATTTGCATATTATGTTATTAAAAAAAATCATAATTAAACATTCTACAAGATACTGTGCTAGTTACATATTTTAAAATATGTATTCTTCTCTAAATTGAAGTAAGTATTTGGCGGGTAAATGCTGGACTGCGGAAGTTTCTACACTAGTAGCTATAAGTTAGCGGTGCACCGTCTCAGCCTTTTCTCAGCTTAAACCCTGGTGGACAGGTGCAGTGTTTTTTTTTATGTAATTGGATTGCAGTAATTGTCTCCACCTGAGTTTCACACTACAGTTGAGGGATATCATATTTAACATTGTCCCTTTGGGCTCCATTTGCTTTAAGTGCACTAGATTGTCAGTAACCCTCCGTATTGACACACTTGTTTTTTTGTTTGGAGGGGAGTGCTCTGGAGAAATGTATTATTGCTGCCTTAAGGTTTTCAGCTGAACATCAGACTGCTCAGTTTCAACAGCCCTATAAATGCTATAATGCGTCCCGGCTCAAATTATTCAGATGTATTTTCTTGGCTCCTGTTTCTCCCCATATGTACATTTTGCCATCATTTACATTCTCATTTATGGCAGAAAACAAATAGGATGTATATCTATGGTTCCCGATACAGGATAGTCTGCTGCAAACCTTCAAAAAACACGAGAAATTCACATATGACATATGTAGAAAAAGAACATTTGCTTTATATACTGTGAATGGGCCCATAGGAAATGACAGTTTAATGAAACAAATCAAGCAAACGTGGTTTGGTCAATCTTCCTTGGAATGATGTGTTTATCAAGTTAAAATGTTAATTTAATTGGGCCCGTAATGTGATTTTCATGACCAAGGGGCTTGAAATTTAAATTATATTTTATTTAAAAAAAACCAAAAACAAAAAAAAAACACAAGGACCAACAAATTACAGAACACAGTGGTGATGAAGCAGTTTTGAGAGTTACATACTGTAGGATGAGTTTTCAATGTCTTCAACATTTTCCACACTCTTCCTAATAGTCTGTTGTTTCCTGTTGGATTCATGAAGTTTCAATTCAAGCAGCACCTTAGTGCAGTTTACTGGCTGCAGTAAACATATTAGCAGTCTGATCCCAGGATTACTTGGATCACAGTGCTCAGATCTGGCTTCTGTAGGCCACACTTTACAAACTATATTCAGCAAAAGTATACCCAGCAAAACTTTTAATGACTTCCCTTGTGTAGTTATTGTGCAGCCTGGCCATTTTCAGCCACTGGTTTGGCTCCTGTAGTTCATTTTCCCAAATCACTTACCCCAATTAAAAGACTATTCTTTTGCTCGTCATGGTGGAAGGAATAATTGTAGCAAACCTACTGTGGCCGTCTTTTAATTTCATTTAATGAGGTGGACAGGTGATTAGGATATGTTTCTGGAATTTTGTGGAGGTCGATCATATAACTGGACCTGTAAACATGCTAAGTAACTTAGTGTATGACCACACACCAAAAGGACCCAGTCTTCTTTTATTATTATTACTTTATTTAGCAGACGCCTTTATCCAAGGCAACTTAAAGAGACTAAGGTGTGTGAACTATGCATCAGCTGCAGAGTCACTTAGAACTATGTCTCCCCCGAAAGACGGAGCACAAGGAGGTTAAGTGACTTGCTCACAGTCACACAATGAGTCAGTGGCTGAGGTGGGATTTGAACCACTGGACCACACAGCCTCCTATTGGGTAAAAAGTAACTTATCTTTAAGCACATTGTTGAAATTGGTTGAACACTGTACAGTATGTTGTTTAGATGAGGCTTTAAATTATACCATGAAGCCAAAAATAACAGGTTGTCAAAATGACTGAACATGTGTGGCTGATTCAAGGCACTCTGTCACTTAAACTAAACCCTTTCTGATTATTCTGGTTAAACTGTAGCGAAAACAAGGAAATAAAAAATATTCATACTTGAACAAGGCGGACGTGCGTCTTTGAACTGTGTTCTTACTAGTTTTGTTAGGGAGCGTGTTGTGGGTTTTTTTTTCTTGGGGGTGCAAAATCTATTAAAAATATTTAAAGGAATGCAATTTAAAGGGTACATAAGGACCTTTTTATTTTATTGTGTTACATGTTCCCATGTGTTGCTGCAACTGTTTACGTAAGGTGTGTGTATTGTTTTATTTATTTATTTATTTATTTATTTATTTATTTACTTACATTTTGACCACTTTTTTCAACTTTTAAATTGCATTCCCTGCCTCAAGGCGGCTTCACATGTCCCCTCATGGACCTCTCAGAACTACATTTCCCATCATCCTCCTGCTCATTGGTAAATCCATCTCAGTTACATATGTGTAACACAATAAAATAAAAAGGTCCTTATGTACCCTTTAATGCAATTACAATGCAGTCAATGGAAAGCAAAATTTACAGTTGCATTTATGGACTTTACAGATTTTTAAATTTCAGTGCAATTCATAGGTTATATTAAGTGACATGTTGCTTTATATTAAGTAACCAATACAACAACAAAAAAATGCAACGCATACATTTAATAGACCACAATTACACAGCCTGTGTACAAGTGCACAGGTTAGGCTTTGTTGGTTTCTTTTTTGTTTCTGTCATATTTTTTGTGAACTCTTCTCACTTTTATAGTAGCCATGTCATTTGAATCTTTAAGCAGCCAAATATGTCTTTGTAAAAGGATTTTTTTAATGCATAAACAATGGATCTGATATGTGATGTCACACCAATATTGTCTTTCAGGTTCATTTGTAACCACTGCTGCGACCCCAGAGATGATCAACTCCTCCATCATCACAACTCTGTTCCTGGCTGGCTACGATGATCTGGAGGATTTCAGATACCTGCACACTACTGCCAAACATTTCACTGACAGATAGACTGCCTCCTGGCATACCTAATGATATTTATATCCAAGTGCTGACTGCAGTGACTGCCTTAGAGAAAAGCCTCCATGAGCCCATGTGTATTTTTATATGCAGTCTATCTGTCAATGAAATGTTTGGCAGTAGTGTGTTTTTCCCCAAGCTCTTGTATTACTCGCTTGCCCGGATTAGGACTGTTTCTTATATAGACTGCTTATTTAAGATGTTTTGTCTCCATTCATATGCTTCTGTTCAATTTGCCATTCTGGCTGTGATGGCCTATAACAGATATGAATCAATCTGTAACCCTCTACTGTATCACAGCACAATGACACCTTGCATGGTCTTAAAGCGCCTGTTGATGGCATGCTTACTACCTTCTTCAATTGTCCTGGTTGTTGTCCTTTTACACCTATGTGTTGTCACGTTTTTCAAAGGCAAAAAGGTAAATTTGGAGAAATAGGTACATTTTCCAAACAAGAGGCTCTTCCTTCCTCATTGAAACCCAACTTATAATGTCGTTACTCATCTGGCCCCAAACAGTTAAAAGTATTCAAATACAATGCTTCTTCATTGCCCTTTTTTAATTTTTATATTTTTATTTTTACAGGGAAGACCCTCAATACAATAAACTGATTTTCACCAACGGAACACACATATCTCTTTAGCCATTCCTTGAAGTTCTGGTTTTTCACAGTACTGTATTATTTGTCCCTGTTTCATCACTTTTGTTTTGTTACAATTAACACTTTAATCTGAATGGCCATTCAAAGCACATAGTGCCTATTCCAAATAGCCTCGGTTTCCCGTAATGCAAACGCTTAACCTAAGGTTTTAAATCACAAAAACAGTGATAAACCTGTCTAAATACAACGATTAATATCAATTCAAAATAAACTGTAAGAACTGGTCTTCAAAAAGAAGGTTGTTCAGCAGTATTACATTTTTGTATCAAATACCATTTTTAAACGTTCCCCACCAAAA
Organism: Acipenser ruthenus; assembly: GCF_902713425.1. NCBI lineage: Eukaryota > Metazoa > Chordata > Actinopteri > Acipenseriformes > Acipenseridae > Acipenser > Acipenser ruthenus. The sequence continues at coordinate 8,473,305 of NC_081196.1, forward strand.
ATGTATAAACAGTCTTTTGTTATGCTTTCTGGTGTACATCAGTCCGACATTTTCAACATCAGGAGAAACTCATTTTGTGTCTCCTGTAGCTATTCTTCAGAGTAAATGAGTGTCCCATGATAAGTAGTGCCAAAGACATTTTAATAGATGAAGGGGCCTCTTTTTTTCTCAATGTGATTAAGTCAGACAGGAGCTTAGTTATATTCCCTCGGTCCAATGAATTGGTTATATGCATGTAAGTAGCAGTAGCATCATCACGAAAGTCTGCTCCTCCCTCTTTATTAAGTCTAAAAAAATCAGCTGCAGTTGACTACAGATACACAGGAAAGCAGTTTTAGAGATACCTAACCTTCATCCACCATGAACCGTCAAAATTGCATTCTCTTGGTTCTATTTGCATTCTTGGCAATAACTTGTAAGTTTTATTTTTCCGTTTCAATGGTTGTGTGTATAGGTAGTCTCAGAGAACATGGCTGAATTGTAAGCAGGTGATATTAGATGGTGCTTTGTCTTGTTTTAATGGATTTTTTAATGTACTGTGTTAATGTTGCTTTGTTTTCATACTCATACAATTAAAGTATTGTATAAACAAGCTTTTTGTTATAAACTCAGTAAGAACTGGTCATGCAAGATACAACTTGGGAATGCTTCTATGTTAATTATTGAACATATACGCATCTAATCCATTGGTTATATTAGGTCTGAATGTGTGACTGTATGCCAGCTATATATATTTAGGCTTGATTAGTCTTCCTATAGGCACAGTATATTAAAGGAGTGCTGAACAGGCTTTACAATCCATTTTCTTACCTCTTATTAGCACTAGCCTCATTATTAAGCATGGGTCCCATTTACTTTTATAATACATATTGGTGATTACTCTTTTAATTGTAATGAAAGCAAGTCTTGAAGAGCAAGCACAGCAATGAAAATGCCATTGTTTTTAAACAGTGTCTTGATCTTAGGAGGTGGAAAAAGAAGGTAAAAAATATTTAACATTGTGTCTGTTCGTTGCAAAGTCAGAAATGTAGCAAGGAACTATGAGTACCATTGAACCATTCATAATGCATTAAAGGGTAGTGCCTCATCATTTAACATGGCATTTGTAGATTCTTTTATCAGGGTATGGAAAAAGAAAGGTGTTTTACCATTAGAGTTATACCACCTATTTGTACTGTATATTTGCAGGTGAAGTAGGAGTTGTCACAAGCCTGCCTTGGGGTTGTTCCAGCTACAGTGGGACCTGTCGTGTAGCTTGCCTGCCTGCGGAGTTACCTTTTGGACCTTTTGGCTGTGCTAAAGGATTTGTGTAAGTATGTATTTGAATTAAGCTTCGAGGAAAGCCATGGAGACATGCATGTTGTATAACATAACATGGATGACCTACAATTGGCAGTAGTGTGATAGACTCAATACCATGATGCCTGAAGGGTTAAATAGAAAGGGAAAGTCGATCGTTATATCATTAACTATGTAGTAAATGACATTACAAACACATTAATAGATTGAAATAGAATAAAGTGAGTGTAGTTGCCGCGGCATCAAAAGCCTGTAAGTGCCTCCACTGTTTGTTTTCAAACACACTTTCCCTTGACAAACATATGTTAAGCATATCGAAACGTTGGGAAGTTGGCTCTTTTGAGCAAAAACTCAATACATATGTCTTGGGGCTGAAGGGCAGTGATTGTTAAAAAGACTGGCACTGTGACTGTTTATAGAAATGTATGTATTAGTTCCTGGGACCCACCTGGAAATGAGGTGGCTTTATCCTGGTAAAATGTTTGTAGATCTCCAATTCAAACACACACTTACAAACATATTGATATAGTTCGTTTTTGCTTTTTCAGGTGCTGCGTATCACAAATCCTATGAAGATGAACAGCTCCATAGAATTAGAGTGCTTCCCTTTGATGTCTTGTGTTAGTCTACTGAAGACAGTGACCCCTGCCAGTCGCTTACAGGCGTCTAATGGAACCTGAACAAAACCCCCTCCCTGGCACTTAGTACAATACCAGCCTTTCTAATAATTATCCACTTCTTATCAGTCCCAAGCCTACTAATAAAACACAGCTGTTTAACAACAGCAGCACCTGATTGTGGCTGTGGGTCTGGAGCTGCTCCATACCTCCATAGCTTTTCTGGTTTCTGCAGCATTCTTTGGCTTTACCTTTCCTCTTAAGCCGCAATGTTTTAATTCACAAGATTTGCATGAGCTGACTCCAATTGCATACTACTATTAATATTTGATATAATCAGCTTTTGCTTTTTGTTTAATAAGAGTGCTTACTGTCTTCAGTTACAAATGATTGCAACTTTTTTTTTACTGCCATGTATGTTACCATGTTTCTGTGAAAAAGAAATGTTTTTAAGTATCAGAATCTTGTTTATTCCATGTTTTGTTTTCACCCACAAATAAAAAAAAAAAAAAAATATATATATATATATATATATATATATATATATATATATATATATATATATATATATCAGGCTTTGCTTTCTTGTAGTTTCTTTTATTTACCTGCATGTTTTATGTTTTCTGAATATGGTAGTGTTGTATATCCGTATACGTTTGTTATTATGGCAGGTACTTTCAGTTACTTTTGTGTAATATGAGTAACCTTGAAAACTTGAAAAATACCATTGGAATAACTTAATCACATAAATACAGACAGGTTAAATTGAACTAAATTCTCACTTGTGTCAATGATAGCTGGCATTGCCCTCAAGGTTTTAAGAAGTGGTTTTAAGGTATTTTTTTTTTCATAAGGTTGAAGTTTATGTCAGGGTTGAACACATTCATTATTATGATTAATCCCATACAATGTGGGGACCAAGCCAGCTATAGAAGGTGCTAGAAGTCTTAATGTACATCATTTCAATACTGAACATCACATCACTTGGTTGCACAATTAGATGAAACCACAACTACCAGTTGTTAATCTACTGTAGACTAACCCTAGTGAGACGTGTGTAACCAAATCAGCAGCCAAATGGTCAATCACGTGTGGCATAGCCCCGTGTGCATGCTACCAATCGGAGTTGTCCGAATTCCGTAAAAACAAGTGCACTACCAAAATAAACCAGTGGGTGGCATGAATAAGAAACATACCAACTATCCGGTTGCCATTACAGAGAAAGAAATTAGCAGTTCGAAAAGTTTGATCCCTTTGAGTCGCCGTAGTCTCTGTTGTTTACAGTTTCTAAGGAAACTCCCTCATGCCCCCGTGACCTCAAAACCTGCATGGGGACCGGAGAAGAAGAAAAATACGTTCCCGCCTGAACTGAAGCTAGAAACAGCAGCCCTGGGAGGAGGGTTCAAGAAAAATAAAAACCTTATATTTATAAAAACTCAATATTGCTGATACGATGGATGACCTATACCTGGAGAACATCGATGAGTTCGTCAACGACCAAAACAAAATTGTAAGTGTATATTATATTATCGTTTATTGAAATATTATTCATGATGTGTATGCTACTGTGTAGTTTGGTTTGTCTCGCAAATAACACGCTTTAATTCATTACACGTACATGCCAACAGTCCCTATATGGTCGGGACAGTCCCGATTTGTCCCGAGCAAATGTCCCGTGTCTCGATGCATAGGAAGAAAGTCCCGATATTTACCCATAGAAAAAAAATCATATTCTGCACAGTAGAGTTAGTGAAAACCACACGCTGTGCTCTTCTGCTGATCACTAACTTATACAAAGGTAAGAACGCTTCATTATGTCTGTTTTTATTACTACCATGATGGTCGTGTGGTGTTGAGTTGGGGGGGGATACTCCCCTCTCCCCTCTCCCCTCTCCCCTCTCTCCTCTGGGACGAGCGTCCCACTGAACAGTTTCTAAATGTTGGCAAGTATGATTTACGTCGTATGTTAAAACAGTTGTACCTGGTTGTGTGCGCCCATTAAGTTTGGAGAATAATTCAATTATATAACATACAAGACTAGTTTTAAATCTATGTACTTCTGTGGGCAACTATTTTCATCAAAATTCTGACTGAATTCCACGTGATAGTATGTATGCATTTGATTCTTCCGTAGTGAATATTATTATTATTATTATTATTATTATTATTATTATTATTATTATTATTATTATCTTAGCCGACGACCTTATCCAGGGCGACTTACAATTGTTACAAGATATCACATTATTTTTTACATACAATTACCCATTTATACAGTTGGGTTTTTACTGGAGCAATCTAGGTAAAGTACCTTGCTCAAGCAAGGGTACAGCAGCAGTGTCCCCCACCTGGGATTGAACCCACGACCCTCCGGTCAAGAGTCCAGAGCCCCTAACCACTACTCCACACTGCTTAATATAATAATGTGTCACATGCAGCTCATTATAATATGTATATTTATCGACAGATGTGAGGTTTAAAAATACTAGCATCATAGTGACCACGCTTTAACCGTCCAAGTCTTTCTGTGTGTAGTCTGCCTAAAACTGGGGAATGGGAATACATTTTTAAAAAGATTGAATTGTGTTGTTGATTTAATGTTTCACAGCGATATCATGCACTATATTACAATATGTTACACTGTACCTAGAACATGACTATATAAACAAAAAATATGTAATATATGTAAAACAAATCTAACATAGCACCTTGTTAACAGTGGCTAATACTATTAACGAGTTACAGTTCTTAAATAGTTAGGCGCTGTTTAATGCCATCTCAGTGGGTTAGGCTAATTCCAGTTTAGTTTAAAATGCATGCTAATGTATCCTAATTTATGCAGTGTTCACGGAAAAGAGTGTGGAAGATCATGCAATATGTTTCCTTCACTCCATGCTTCAGTTTGTTTTTGTGTATTTTAGGTGACTTACAAGTGGCTGAGCCTCACACTTGGCGTGCATGTCAACCAGGCTAAACAGTGAGTAACAACTTCTTGGTCTCAGGCCTTTGTTGTCTTTTTGAACATTTACACAATATATTGCTGCTGATCTGCCTTGGAGACATTACAACACTAATGTAGCTGGTAGTTAAAAAAACAGCAATCATGTGAAGACTGTGTAAGCCAGTAGCAAACTTATCTCTTTGTGATTCACTTGAAATCTTTACACAGCTCCACAAGAAGGTTAGCTGTATTCTCATATCGTTTACTAAAAGGTCATTCTTAATCATTTTATTCTGTAGGATGCTTTACCACTATTTGGAGCAAAAGCGTAAGGAGAGCTCAGGAACTCGGCTGCATGCCACGTATTTGGTTTCCGGGAAATTCACACAGAACGGTAACACGGTGAGCAGCCCTCAGAGGATGTGTGATCTCAGATTTATAGGCTTTCTACAGCGTTCACACCGCACCATTTCTGTTCTCACAAGCACATTCTGTAATAAGAAACAATGCTGTCAATGGATATTTTGGGCAGATATTGCTAGATCAGTACTACCCGGGTTATAAAGTGTATTTTTTTTAATGAAATAAATAAAGGGGAGGGGTCTCTTTCTCAGTCAGCAGTGGAAAGGCTTGCAAAAGACTGGTGGTGTAATACTAGAATTACTTGTCTAGTTAAAAACAGACCTTTCATGGTTTTAGAAAAATAATCACATTTTTTTCTCTAGTGTCACAAGGTGGCAGTAGTGAGAGAAGATCAACTTGAAGGCAAGTTTTACAATAATGTTCTTTTACTGTGTCACATTTATTGAAAAAATATTTAATACAATCTTGACATTGTATACTGTAAATATGCATATAGACATTGAATGAAGTCTGTTGACATGTCAAAGTCCTCATTACCATAAGGTAAAAATAAGACCTGTACATTTTCAGTGTTATTGACGTATAATTAGTAATTCCCTCTGCATGGTGTATTACAGTTTAATTGATCCACAGTTACTGTATTGTCAATTGCTTTGAAAATGATTCAAAGAGAAACTAAATATCTGTGTGAATCAGTTATCCAACTGAAAACTAGCAAACCATTAAAACCAATAGTACTGGATTAAGCACTGTTTCCTGCATCATTTTTTTGTAGTGTAAACATGTGAAATCTTTTATTTTTTTACAGGTTTAAAATCCAAGGTGATTGTGACAGCCAGCATCCATGTGTACAGCATTCAGAAAGTGGTGCTAAAGGACAGCGGCCCTCTTTTTAACACAGACTACGATGCCATCAAAGAGAACCTCAACATCTGCAGCAAGTGAGTCCTGGCAATGCCATTTGATGCCTGTTTTACCCAGCTTGCATACCTTGCTTACTAAACGTCATCCATTTAAATGACAGTTAACACAGAGTGACAGGGTGGGACGTTTGTGTGACGTGTCTCTGCACTCAGTCGATCTTCATTCATAATAAATAAGGCTCTGCTTTTCCCAGTTATCACAGATTTCACGATTTCTGTGAAATATACCCATTCCCGTGTTCTATGTAGTTCCCTGTGAAAATTCCCATTTCTGAAACAATAGTGGAAATATGCTTCTTTTTTTAATCACTTAACACTAGCACCGCCATAGCCGCTTTTTGAACGGCTTTTGCAATTCAAATTTAAATATCTCCGCGTATGTGAATATCTCATGCATGTCCGTTCTTAAGTGTTACTAATATTTGAATTAAATACCCATACGGTGTTTCAGCTGCTGAATCATAAAAATGTATAAGTTATAAGCACTTGCTTCTTCAACCGCCAGACCCGCAGTTTATGCAGCATATTGAAATCAATATAATATAGCCGACAATTTAGTCTGGGCTTTGTAATAAAATCAGTCATTGTGAAAGAACGTATTATATACTCCTGTCGAGTGCTGAAACACTAATGAAAGTCATTCTACACATAATTTTTTATTATTATTATTATTATTATTATTATTTATTTTATTAGCAGTTGTCACAAAATATACACATTGAATCACAATACAGTGTGATATAGCTACGCTACAAATCAGTGACTTACTTATTGGCGGGTAGTGTGAATTGGTTTAAAGGATAGTACACCTCTGTTTTAGTTTAATATGTTCCTAAAGGGATATTCCCACTAGCATTCTACTAACAATACAAATCTGTATAAACTTGTTTTCATTTCTTTTAACAACCAAGGGCAGTGAGATTTTTCTGAGCATGTTCTGGATGCTTTTTCTGTTGATAGGTACAGTGCAATCCGATGTGCCAGTGCAGTCCCCAGGTCCTCTGCTGAGATCTCTCGCTTGCAGGAGATTGCTCAAGGGACACCCCCAGCCTCAGAGGGGCAGCAGGCTGCCAGCAAGCTTTCCATGAATGGACATAGCCCATCTGCTCTAAAGCCAGCCAGCCAGCAGCCCAAGGGGATCATGGGAATGTTTGCATCCAAAGCAGCCTCCAAGCACCACGAGACTAGCAAAGAAGTGAAAATAGAAGCCAAAGAAGATTCTGTGGCTGTAGGTTGCTACTGCTACAATACAAAATATACTAGAACTGCTTTTATGTCAGGCAACCTCATGTGCTATGCATAGCAAAATTAATTATTTTCTACATGTAGTAATGGAATAATTCCATGAAACCCATTTTATAGCAAATATGATGGGTAAGATCAAGGGAATTATTTAATTTGCTAAGAAATGCTTTAGGTTAAAAAACAAAACGTATGTGAGTTGAGAACCCTCCTATCTTTACTCACAGCTGATAATGCAATAAATTAACTATAATCCTGCCTTCCTGTTCCAGGCAGAGGCATCAAACAGTAAGCCAACCAGCAAAGGTAGTGCCATGAGTAACTTCTTTGGAAAAACAGCAACAAGTGAGTATTATTATTATTATTATTTAGTTCTTATAGTCACACGCTGTATCTAACTTTATTGAATCGCCCCATCTTGGGAGTCTTGAGTACATAGCAAATTGATTCAATACATGCTTTTGAACAGTACAAAAAACAAATAACCATAATAATAAATGAAAGATAAATGCTTCCCCTCTCAATATCTCCAGGAAAGACCAAACCATCCCCGCAGACTGCAGAGGTGGTGATAAAAGAAGAAGCCAGCAGTGCTGCTTCCCCAGCTTCTAAAGAGGAGGACGAGCCGTCTTCAAGCTCAGCTGCAAAACAAGTACCGGCCATCAAAGAGGAGAAACCCAAGACTTCTGAAGCAGCCCCGAAAAAACGGAAGGACAGTAAAACGTGAGGACTCCTGTTATACTATCCTTCTGCTTTCTCTGGCTTGATTGGTCTGAGATCCATTGAAATGCTTCTGAAAACTAAGTCTTGTATATTGTGAATAATGGATCGACTTTAAATATCATCGCCTAAATATGATTGTTCCAGAAAAGCTGAGCAGAAAAGAAGCCCATGGTATTGTGAAGTAGAGGTGAAATCCAAGCCCATTGCCTCCATACCAAGATCTAATCGTATACAGTGGCGTATTTAAAACCATTTTATTTCTTCATTTCTACATTGAGACAGTAATCTGTTTGTTAAAAGCTACATATATAGTGGACAAAAAATGGAAACACCTGGGTAAATGAGGGACACCAAGTATATTGAAAGCAAGGGCTTCCACACAGGTGTGGCTCATGCGTTAATTAAGCAAATAACATCCCAGCATGCTTAGGGTCATGTATACAAATGCTGGACAGGCCTGGTTGCCTATAATTATGGCTAGCATGGCTGCAAGAGGAGACCTCAGTGACTTTGAAAGATGGGTGATTGTTAGGGTGCGTTTGGTAGGAGCTTCAGTGACCAAGACAGCTCAACTTGCTGATGTTTCATGAGCAACAGTGTCTAAGGTGATGTCGGCATGGAACTCCGAGAGAAAGACATCATCAGCAAAGGGCAACAGTGGGCGGAAGCGCATACTCCAGGATCGTGATATCCGTGCATTATTTCGAAGTGCAAGGCAAAACAGGCGAGCAACTGCAGATCAATTGACTGCAAATTTCAACCTGGGGCACGAGCAGCCAGTTTCATCAAAAACGGTCCACCGAGAACTCCACAGAGCGGGATACCATAGTGACCCAACGCCCTATTAAGTGACTTTACATTGGTGTTTCCATTTTTTTGTCCACTACCTGTATATTTAGTATAGTGGAAGTTTTTGGTTTTGTTTTCCTAATGATTTAAGGATTTGTTTTTTACTTTACTGCTAGAACTAACCATGCAATGTCAGAGTCCCTGGGCTACATAAAAAATAGAAAATAAAACTTTTTTCTACTTTTTCGCAGTAAAGCGAAGCGGCTGGAGCGTTCGGACAGTGAGGATGACAAATCGGAGAGCCAGCAGAAGAAGAGGAGGAGAATAAAGAAACCGCAGCCGGACAGCAGTGATGACGAGAGTAAGGAGAGACGCACGTTTAAAAAAAAATAATTTAAAAAAAAACAGTCAAATATCTCAGATCTTCCTATCCATTCTATATGAATAGAATTATTATTTTTTTGTACTTTTTCTGATGTCCAGTTTCTGAACTTAAATCATATATGTAACCTAACAGCAGATATGCCATGAACCATGCCGCCTTGTATTTACCCATAACGTTATAAACTGTGTTATATAACAGTTATTCCAGACTCCCCACCAGCACGTGATGTGAAGACCCCCTCACCACCCCCTGAAGCAGAGGTCAAGAAGGAGCGTGCAACACACACTGAGGTAAGGATATTGAGCAAATCGGTTTTTTTTAATAGGCATACCATATTGCTTATTGGTACAGTATATGTTTTCCATCCAAGCTTAACCATTATGCAAGAGACAAATGTAATTTGTACTTGATTGTGAGTTACATAGTACAAATAAAGTCTTTTTCAGTTTTAATGATCTTTTGAACTGTTATTCTGTAGGTTTAAGAAAATACCAGAAATGATTGCTGATTCCGCAGTGTTAGGTCTAAAATTAGTATGTGATCATCAGTTTTGATGCAGAATCTTATATAACAAATTACATTTATCCATTAATGTGCTCCCTGTACAGGATGCTGGAGGTATCACGAGAAGGAAGAGGAGGAAAGTTCTCAAATCTAAGACCTCTTTGGATGATGAAGGCTGCATTGGTAAGAAAAATAAGCAATATAATCTTTTAGGGTTAGAACATTTTTTTTGTATCAAAATATCTTGATTACTCCGAAGTGTTAGAAGATAATTGGCGGAGCATTATTATATAACAGTTCTGTCCTACAATGGGTATAACCCTAGAAAACCTCTCTGTTTGGTTCAATTCCCAGTTGTATTTTTTAAAGGCTATGTTTTGGTGCATTAGGCTTGCTTCTCACTTACTGACAGCATCTGTGGCAGACTGTCTTTCTTTTTCCAGAACAGCTCATTAACCCCTAAAGTGCTAGGGAGTGTACGGCGTACGTCCTGAAATAAATCTCACTGTAGTGCCGGCTGTGAGCATCCGATCAGTGTGTAGAAGAGTTTAAGCTCTCAAAATATGTGAATGGTGTATCGGTCACATCATTTAAAAAGTGCATGATTGACGTGTAAACTGCCCTGTATTCGATTTCTCTGTTTTATTCAATGTCGGATGCGGAAGTCAAACAAGCAAACAAAAAGGTCTGTATTATATTTTTTATAGTGCTTTGATTGGCGCAACTTTTGATGGATACAACATTTAGGGGATCTAAAGGCCTATTTTTAGCAAACTTAATCTTACTTTCAATAGTTATTTTCAGAACTGATCGATCGCTATTGATTACTGTATGCTGTCTGTGTTGTACCGTAGCATATGCGGTAGTAACTCAGTGCTTGGGCAGGCTGTGTTTGATTAATCGCTTCTGATATGTTAGGATATGTGTGGGAGGGTTTAGTCTCTCAACGTGTGAATGGTGGATTGATCACGTCAATCAAATGGTGAATGATTGATGCCTAAACTGGCCTAATAGGATTTCTCTGTGTTGTTTAGTCTGCAATCCAGTAAGTCAAACAAACTGAAGAGTTTTATATTTCGGGTCGTGGTTTGATTTGAGCAAATCCTGACGGCTACAACATTTAGCAGACCCAGAGAAGATATTTTTGTTATTTTATTTTATTTTCAACAGTTATTTTCAGAACTAATCAATCGTTATTGATTTCTGTATACTGTCACAGGCTATGCTGCACCGTCCGCAGTAATAATAATATTATAAAATATGTCGGTGCCCTAAAGGCTGCGAGTGAGTAATCGCTTCCAAATTTTAGGACAGGTGTAGGGGGATTTAGTCTTTCGAAATTATATTTTGAATTTAGTTTTTGTCTACATTTAAAAATATGTATAGTTTACATATTGACCCGACGATGTTCTGTTTTAAATGTTTATTTTTATTATTTATTAATACAAATGTTGACGCAGCCATGACAGAAACATACTAACTCCTGTTTTATTTTCTCAATAGATAATTAACATATTAGCAATGCAAGACACATGCAATTTATCTAATTCCCCATTTAATCTGCAATATCTCAATCAGTTGAGTAGATATGCCCAAGTAAATGATGTCATTGAAAAGTTCAGATTGTGCTGAAAAAAGCACTATAATATTCCTTTAGAGACCTATGAGAAATTTGACTTTTAAACAATTCAGTACCAAATTCAAGAAAAACCTCTAGCACTGGGGGTGGAAAACCCCTGGCAGCGAAGTGGTAAATCAATGGAGAGTTAATTTATGACATTTCTTGTCACACCCATTTTGTTGTTATTGATTATTAGGTATTAATGTCACCCTTGGCTTTGGCTCTTTCCCTGTTGTTTTAACAATACCATTGAAAACAGTGTGTGAAATACCGTTGTCTGGGAAAAGTTGTTTATGTCCTTTTTATAGTCAAGTTCTTAACCTTGACTGTTCTCTATCTGTGTAACCAGCAACCAAGCCTGTTTCTGAAATGAGCCTCCCACTGTCCGATTCCAGCTCGTATGAACCAGTAAAACAGTAAGAGCGGTGTACAGTAACAGTTACACACCGCAATTGATAGAGTGCTTTTATAAATAGAAATGACAATGTACTTCGCACATGGTAGTTCTACGCTTGCATCCTTGGGACTGCCTGCTGATTTACATAGGGTAGCTTGGATAGTGCAGCTTCTCCCTTAGTCCACTATCACATTACATTCACATGTCATTAAATCTCTTCTCAGTACCTCTCTGTAAATTACCCCAGAAGCAGTTGCTTAACATCAGTCCTAGATATCAGAAATATGTTCTGTGGGTCACAGCCTTTTAGATGATGATGATGATGATGAAAAAGGTTACGTATTGTAATTTGAATAGTAATAAAAAAAGCTAAAACTTGGACCTGTGCCAACGCCTTTGACAAAAAATCCCCACTGACACCATTTCACAGAAAACGAGGATAAGAGTGTACTTTCAGGCCAAGTGGCAGATATTGTTTGCCAGCTTCCAGTTGCAGATTGTTTATCTTGTAGCCCACACAGGTCATGGCGTCCTCTGTGCTTGGAGCTCACAGATCATTTTTACAAAACAGAAATGAAATAACTTCAAATTCAATCTGATCAGAGCTCCAAGCATGTTTCTGTTAGAAGCCTGTGAGCTTGCCAGAGGCGATTTAAAGGGGAAGTCTGATCCCTGAGCCAAACAGCAAGTCATGGAGCAGATTGCACCGTTTCACCCAATAATACTGTTGTCATTTTATCACTAAACTAGCTGTTTACTATGTGCTGATGTTTGGCTATTTTGCCTACGTCTCTAGTGGATCATTTATATAAATGTCCAGGTATGCTGTAGATCCCACAGCATGCCTGCGGGACACCCTTGTTGGATCTGTTCAGAGATGTACGTTTTGTCCTAAAATACAGATTTGTATTCTGTTTAATACTGAACATAAGTAGCAGGCTCTTACATTTTGAGCAGCTATTAATAACTGCCCAGTGAAACCAAGCACAAGTACTACCACTTTAAATGTGGTGATACAGACCATTTGTCTGGGATCGCTGAATGTATGAAAATAGGGTGTCTAGGTTCACAAGGGTGTACCTGTGTTATGGCTGTTCCACAAACCTCCCATCATTGGATTAAATAATATGCAGTCAGCAGCTAGACAGAAAAAATGTTGGGGTAAAAAACATTCAACTTAAGTGGTATATGGTAACGAAAGAGAATTTTAAAAACAAATCCTAATAAAGGTTTATTCTTTGCATCACAACCCAGCAGAATCTCAAGTCTGCTTTTTGTTTGCACACACGGTCAATGAATGCGCCATACTTCTCCATTTCAATACCTGTAACCTTGCCGGAGAGAAATCTAGTTTGTTCTGTTAATATGGATGTTACTACATATGCAAGCTAACAATGGATCCTGGGACTACTTGAAATAAAAGCATGACATTACTCGTCGGACAGAGAAATAAAAAGCGACGTGATTAGTAAGCTTAAGTTATTTTTTACTGGTACTCATTTCCGTATATTAAATGTTTGTACTGTATATTACTTTGTATTGACTTGTGAGTTGGTTTGGCAGTCACTTCTTTAGATTAAAATGCACGGCCACCTCTCTAAAGAGTAATCCATTTTTTTTCTATTTTCCCCCAAGAGAAGCAAAGCCAATCTGTTTATCTAAATGGATATGGAAACATATCTCAATTTACAGAACCACCAGCACACCATTGAAATATTTGTTGGAAGCCGGTCAATTTGTACCTTTGCTTTCCCTGAGGATTTTATAATCTGCCAACATTTTTGTCCTGTGTATGGAATGGCTATAAATCAGTTATACTAGGGTTGATGCATTTAGGGGGCTAGCATTAGAGGGGTCTTGTACCTTTTAGAACACATGGTACACCTCATAAAAAGAAGTTGAGCCAGGTAGCATCACTATTGGATATCACATTGTCTTGGATAAGTAATCTGTGTGCTAGGATATGTCTTGGCAGCTGACTTAAAATCAGAGAGCCACTGCTATGCTAATAAATTGTAACTTATTCCATAAATGGGTAGCAAGTGCGCTGAAGAATGCAGGGTCAGTGAGTTAGCTGTGTAGTTTACATTATCTAGACAGCATCAGAAGAGAGTATTCTGCAGTAAGGGTTGAGTGGGTTTTCTGTTATTAACATTTTTTTGTTTTACTGTTTCAGTAACTGAGAAGGTGTACGAGAGCGAATCTTATTCAGACAGTGAGGATGACTTTGTGAAGTCCAATAAGCAGCAACTGTCAAAGCAGCCAGCAACGGGTGGGAAAAAAGTCGAGGACAAGAAGAGTCAAAAGAAGTCGGCTGCCAATAAAGGAACCAAGCAGGCATCCATCATGGGATTCTTCCAGAAGAAATAACCACCATGCTGCCCTTGCACCCCTTTGCTCCTCAAAACAAGCACTGAACTTATAAATCTGCTGTTGGGTTTGGACAATGGGTGCTGTCCATTTACCAGTGTGGTTTGAACTGTGCATCCTTGAAAGACACTCTCTTGTAATATTTTGTGTTTGATAGAATTTTACTGCGATAATAGGTTTGCTCCAGTAAGCTGAGAATTCCAAGTCTTATGAAAAAATATTCCCTTAAATATTCATTTTCTTGTGTGCTTAGCAGCAATTGCTGGCAAGGTGATTCAAGCCGAAGTGCTTTGGAGTTTGCTGAACCAAGCCACTCAGTTGGGCCCAACTCAAATTAAGCTCCAAAATTAGATCCCCACTCTTCTCCAGCAGGAGGTAATTTGGCAATGCTCATAATACTAACTTTAAGCATGCATTATTGGCTGAGTCAACCACTAATGAGACTAAACAAATACCTCTGAATCAAAAGCTGTTATATGTTCTATAAAACCCTTAATGAACTACAAAATGGAGAAATAGATTTATTTTCTAATTACGGATAAAGCTGAAAAGCGTAAGTTCAGCCAAACAGTACAGATTAGGATTCTTTGTGCAGGACAAAATGTTTGCCTTTTGGCTCCATTTATGGAAACTACTGTGTCTTACGATCACGACTGATACTTCTTGTCACAGAAATCTGAAAACGGGCACTTCATTCAAGATTGGGTCTGTGTTGCCAATATCTTGTGTGTTTCTGTTTAGATTGCCTCTGCGAGACAGTGCAACTCTTGCAGTTGTCGCACAGGGCAATTTTATAGTCTCCTGTCGTGCAACTGCCTGATTACCATTTTAAACTCCAAGGGAGAGGGATTCCCATAGTTGTGTTTTTCTTTTGCTGGTCTCTCTAAGTGAAAGACTTATAAGCCAACCTTTTATTGTGAAATCGAACATGCTGTTAATACAAATATAATTTTAAAAAACTGAATTTTGCATAGATCTCTGTTTCTGGCCTTTTTTTAAATCTTGAATGTTTTTCAGTTTGTGATGCCCAAAACACGCACACCTAAAATACATTCACAATACTCATTCTATAAGATACAGTACAAAGGTAAGGCCATTCACAGCATCCCATGCAGTCATAACTTAGCTTGTGGCTTTGTTATTGAAAATGTAGTATTCCTTTTCAAATGTCTATTTTGGGCTGTTTGCCAAAGGTCCCAAATTATAATGATCTGTTTTGCCAGTAAAAGAATTGCCTTGTATGGTCCTCCTGGCTTTATACATGAAGATCCTATTTTATTGTTGTTGGAAGGTGTTGCACCTTTATACTACATTTGTACCGAGATGCGGCTCATAAATTATTGTTTTGAAACAAAAGGTTTAATGTTTTGAAGAGTTGTCAAAATGATCACATGTTCCTATTAAAATTAAATTGAAAATGGAAAGTGTCATCATTAATCTGAAAGTGTATAAAACATGTCACTTTTTGATAGATTTATTAAAGACCACATTTGTATAGAAGTAAACAGTAATGGCTTGTTTAATATTTGTATTAATCATTTGGGTGGATATAGTTGGGTTCCTGTTTCTTAGAAATAAAAAAAATAGCATCAGTATGGTCAAGAATCCAATATGTTGTATAAGCATGGTCTATCATTTATAAGGTCTCTACTTCATTTTGATAAGTTGATTACTGCCCATTGAGAACTAAACCCATTTAAAAGGAATTTAGTATAAGCACTCTATAGCTGATAGAGAAACTTATTTTTTCTTTAATGAATCTTCATATACATGATTCAGATGTAGACGGGGTCTATGGGTTATGTCTGCTCAGAAGGAACACGCTGCACAGCACAAGTTCTGACAGATGGAGCAGAAAAGCATTTCAAAACCAGACATTGACTACGGTGCCATCCTTAAAGTAGGACATGTTGCTTAGATGTGGATTATAACATCTAGTTCCCAGATCTTAAAAAAGCCAGTCATTTTTAATGAAGATTGATACCACTGTATAGACAATATATACTTGCATGTTAATTCAAAAAGACTGCATTCATTTATATCTTTTTTCCAAAATATTTCTTGTCAGTTTACACTAAAGGGGAACTGTACTCAAAATAACAAGGCTCTCTGAATGCTCTGTATACATAACAAATGCGTCTCGCTGCGCCAATTTTGTTAAAAAGTCAAGCGTTGGACAGTATTTCATTTTTTTTTTTTGTCAGCTTTCTGGTTCAGCTGGAAATGCTGCCGCCATATTGGAACCTTTCTGGCGCCGCTGTTACATCATATCGTTGACAGCCACCTACACCAGTGAACACCGGCCGGGTGAATTATGTCGGAATGCAAAGGGCGGCCATAACAAAACAATGGCTACATAATATAGGAACAGGACATACACTCGATAGAATACTATGTGTGACTATAGAGCGAGTCAACGACAGGGCGTCACACAAAACGCAACGGACGAGAGCTGTACATTCAATGTTAATTTGTTTTAATGGTTTTTATACTATATACTGCTCAAGGAGAGGCTTTAGTTAACATGTTTCTTATTGAAATGGTTGTATATTCATTTGCATTACAGTTCCCCTTTAACATCCAGGCATTATTCTTAACAGCAAACTTCAGTTATGCTTCAGTGGAATTGAGTAGTTGATTCTAGTAAGAACGCATTGCTCACCTTCCTGTACAGTACCACGAGGTAGTTGAAGAGAGCCAAAAAAAAAAAGAACCAAGCAGTAATCGAAACTCGTACTGCATGGAATGAGCATCAGTCTCTTAAACAGAGATGGCGTGACGTAGCATGACATACACAGGTGATGTACAGTGTGTTGAATAAGAACTGAACACAAAATTGAAATACCTGCCATGACTCTGACCCTCAGAAAAGGGAAGCATGTACCTGGTTCATCCTTCAGACTGATGGGATGTAGTGTGTAAACTCAGTTCCCCGTGGCTGTAATTGGAACATTGCGGTTGCACTTTCTAACATGTTGCCCCCTCCCTCCCAACCTGCTGAGTGGCATATGGTTTTTGACAGCACTCTTTGGATTCGTTTGGACGCTACCCAGCTGAGCATGACATCAGCCTTGGCCTTGGTTCTTGGTCATCTTTCATCTTTTGATTTAGAAAAACAGCTCTAAGTTATACCGCTTGGAACGAACGAAACCGAAAAACTCAGATTAGAACCAAATGGAGCTCTGCTCTGATCCACAGCCACGGACCTGCAAGTGACAACTTTTAAGCCAAGCAAGTCTTGAAAAACAAGTCCGTGAACAAAAGTTTTCATTCCTTTGTTTGGCGATGTAGCAAAGAACATGTAAATAGTATTGCACATTTTACTGGTTTCTGCTTTTACTGTAGAAAGATATTGTACTAGGACTATCCCTTTTTTCACAGGGCAGTTGCTTTTGAGACATTTCCAATTTCCTTAATTTCTCTGACCAAATGGTTCTGTCATGGAGATTTGTTTTCAATCAAAACACTTATACTGTTTCTCCAATATCTGAAATACTCCCTTAACAGTATTGTAGCGTTCTCGGTTAATGCAGGCAGGGGCATCAAACAGGACGAGGCAATCCACACACAGGCGGAGGGCGGGCACGAACCCAGGACCTCTCGCACTAAAACATAGCGCCGATACCGCTGTACAAAAGAGTCTGTTTCAGTGCTGCTGGTACGTATGGATACTAATAAAGTACGTGTTTGCAAGCAGCAGTTCAAGATGCTATTTCTCAATGTGCCAATAGGTGGTGCTGATGCATTCTTCACTCTGGCGCCTGTAGAGTACAGTGAAATGATAAACAACTATTACAGAGAAGTAGAGATTCTAACCCCATTTCCACAATAAGAAGATTTTTCTTTGACTTGATCCTCACTTTAGGTTTCTAAAATGCTGTTGCTTAATATTTCTATGACTTTTCATAATTTAAACTTGAGATCTGCTATCCCTAATGTTTCAGTTTTTAATGGGTTTTTTTAAATTTTTTTTTTATAGTCTAGTCTGATGGTATATGTTTTGGAGTCCCTCTTGTTTTCTTTGCTGCACAGAGAAAGTCTCTTGAAACTTATCAATTTACCCAGGGCTGGATATAAAGTATATGCAAATGAAACAGAAAGGTGCGCCACCTGTTTATTTTTTTTACTGTAAGTACTGTTCATAAAATTCAGTCACAAAAACATTGAACTTTAATGGATTTCATAAACTCTAACAAGCCACTGTTTTTTTTTTTTGTAATTGATGTGTTTGTTTGTGTGCTTGCCTGGTCAGTACTGGTACAGCAAACAGCAATGGCATGTTTAACAACGTTCTTCAATGTTTCACCTGGCAATACCTTTTGTTGAACTGAGGCACCATTAACAGATACCATTTCTGTAGCTGCTCTCAGCCACTTAAGTGGACCTATTAAGATGATCCCAACTTTGGAGCATTAGCAAACACTGAGCCAAACTGACTCCAGTGCCACACTGTTTTTTCTAAAGGAATGTAACAAACTAGCAGTGATATTTTTCTAGCAAAAAATGTCAAATGTGTGCATAAGAGCCCTTGATTAACACTGAACTATTTAATAACCTTTTGCATCATTACCAATATGTGCTAAAGACGATGGCTGAGGGCAAACCAAGGCACATTTGCTCAGTTGTAGAGCTTTTAACTGTGACAGCAGTGTGTCACACACAGATATAATTGTTTGCTAATTATGCATTATTACACAATGGCACCTACAGTGTAGCAACATGAAGTTAATCTACCTGTATTTTTTTGTTTTTTAGTTTAGTGTGTCCAATTATAATTTTTCCCCCGATTTTCTCCCAATTTGGAATGCCCAATCATTTTTCCCCACAGCGCAGAAATTCCCTACATGGCTCAGGAGACCCGAAGATTCAGTGGGCGTCCTCCGATCCCACGACCAAGCCAGCTTCCTTTTTCACCCAGGTACTCGAGAGCGGATGTCAGAGAGCTACCAACCTCTGGAGGACAAAGGCCAGCCCTGCAGGTGTCTGCTCTGAGCGCACTGGGTGCCTGGCCAGCAGGGTTCGCTGTAGAGCGATGAGGAGAAAAGGTCCCTGATGGTTTTACCTCCGTCAGCCACGGGAGCACCTGAGCCAATGCAACGCTGCCTTCGGAGCCAACTGAGAAGACTGGCCTACTTCACACAGCCAGGACGCGAACCTGCACTGTATGACTCACCCTGCGCACCACACGGCTGCGCTTTAACCAGCTGAGCCACTTGGGGACTCAACGTGTATTTTGAAGTGTATTCATAATTGAATATGTTAAAGAAAAAATGTTGCAATATTAGGAGTACATGGCACATAAATAGTAAGTAAAGAGCAGAAACAGATTCTGCATTGTTCTCATTAAAGAGAGTTGTCATGTTGTTTTTATATGTGTTTAGTGAACTGGTTTCATTCAATCCACACTAGGTTGAATTTGAGCCTTTGGGTTCTGGAGATGAAAAATAAGTGTTACAAACATTAGGCGCCAACCAGTCTCCTGGGGGAAACAAAGTGAAGCCCCACTGGCTATGAGGGGTTATAACTCATCCCTGTGGAAGACAATGGAAAAGTAATCACCGTGGTTCAAAGAGTAATTTCGATCTTTATAACTTGGCACCAGCAGCACAGAGACGGTGATAAACGATTTCCAGCTTTCTCTTCAAAGGTGAGCCTGTAGGGGCCGGGAAAGGATGAGGAGCATCTGGAGCGTCATCTTTCCAACTTTCCTTTCTGTATTTGTTTTGTAAAGGGTCTACAGTGCACAGAATCCCTGCTGTCTTCTGGGGAAGGATCCTGAGTGAAGGGTGTTTTTATGTGAGCCTCCTTGGGGAGACACAGCCAGAGTCGGCACCATCCTGCAGCTGCTGCAGTGCTTCTTCAGCTTATCCTGCATGATGATTGCCAGTGTTATTTATTTTTAATGTTTTACCAGGAAATCCTTCCTAAGTCGTAACATCATATGCAACCAAGGGGTCGTTGGATGAACTCCATCAGCTCCCTTAGATTGTTTATTATAAGAGTAAATGGTTTTTGCGTTTCTGTACAGGGGCATCCCAGTGGTATGTTATACAACTGACTGTCAACGAGGCTACACAGACACAATATTATTAAACTACCTTGTTTTTAACAGGTTATGGCCAGAGCAGAGACACTAGGGATTGGTGACTTTTCATCCAAAAACATAATTTCCCCTCAATTGTATAAAATCCCATTCCATATTTGGAACTTTTCATTGGCTATAGGAAAAACTCTTCTTAAAGAAAAAATATATATAATGCCATATTAAATATGGTTGCATCCCTCTTTGTTTTAGTGTCACACCAAATTAACAGTCACTTGCCAATTAGTGCAGAGGTGGTGGTTTTGGGAGGCTGCTGAGAAATTGTTAGAATTGGGAAACAAATATTGCATGGCTCCCAATGAGAGTAGTTTCTAATCTTTTATCAAATATGAGTATAAAGTCATGTGACAGGAAGAGAAGTAATATGATCGCTCCTGTCCAATCTAGTCAAAGCTGAGTACAATACACGTTGACGGTGTGCCGAGTACTCAGAACATATGAGTTTCCGTTCTGAATATGGGAATTTTTTCATAGCATGAACACTAAATACAATTAAAAAGCATGTTACTTGTTTCTTGGAATAAATGCATTAAATCAGCTCGCAGTCATTGGCCAGTGTCACGAGTAGATTGTACAATACACACAAGGTTTTCACAATCAGAAATTCTTGTTAAAGAAAGAAAGCCATTGGCAGATATGCAGTTTATGGTACTTCTGCTATTATCCTACCAACTTCTGGTAATCTTAGCTGAGTAAGATCTGAGTACGACTACCTGTACAAGTGTGACGCCTCTGAATACGAGAAATGTATGTTCTGCACACCCCTAGTACACAGTATATGAAATACATAGTATTATAGAAAAAAAAAAACATCTTTATTTTAGGAGGTGACATTTGTATGAGAATGTTTGGACTCTCCTACTCCAGAAATAAGGATACCTCTGTCCTCGACAGCAGCAGCATGGTTCTAAAAGCCAGCTGCATCACCTCTGTATCTTGGAATGGTTCCACAGTTTAGCTATGCCAGCCCTTACTAACCTTCTGTCCAAAGACACAGCTTTGAGTTTCACAACTGGACCCCTCTATCTTTTTTTTGTCTCCAAGCGTACATTTTCAATTTGACTTCAGTTACACGGCTCAGCAGATGTGGAAATGTATTTCTCAGCCCAGGTGGAATAAATCAGTTTGCATTTAAAAAAATAAAAATAAACCCACGTTATTAAATTTAAACTGCCCTGTAGCTTAAGATTTCTTCTGAAAGCCCCATATCCTTTTAATATGAACTCCAAAAGTGCCTGATAAGCTCCTTTTTTATATTGTTTTTCCCGCTTAAAGACATTTGTTCTGTCACAGAGAGGTGCATTTATAGCTTTTTAATGTATGTTTCAACAGATTACTTATTTATATATTTTTGTATTTATTCCAGGAATAATGGGAAGAGATGGGATGCATGACAGGGAAAGCAGGGAAAGTGTTCTGACAAATTATATTAAGTGATGTCTTTCACTGTGTTGAAAGGGATCTGGAAATTTAGGCATTTATATAATATGGAGAATGTCCTAGTTTAAAAAGAAGCATATATGATTAATCTTGATAATGCCAGGAAAACAAGTTTCAAAAGTTTACCGTGAAAAAAATACCGCCCTATCCATAACTGAACAGTGTTTAAACCACCTGCTCTTCCTCCATATTCAGAAACTATTTTACAGAACTTTTGTGTTGCCAGTGCAGAGGAACAAAATGAGGAGTCTCTTGTATTTCTAACTTGAACAGCGGTGGCTGTCCACAATCTTTTTTCACCAGAGCACATCTTTTTGTCGCGAGAACTACAGAACCTCACGAAAGAAGATCCCCCTCATGACAAAAGAAATTACATTCTAAATTCCTTTTCATCAAAGTACTTCTATTTTCACCAGAACAGCTGCTTTTCTCGTGAGAACAATTCCTTTTTCGTCAGACGAGTGGCGAAAAAAGATTTAAAAAGATAAAAAGACATTTCTCACTCACAAAATGAAAAGACAATGTTACAGTCAATCTTATGGAGTCCCAATTATAAACAGGTTTACTAAAGATATATGATTTTCAGGCAGTTTATTTATTTATTTATTTTTAAACTGAAAACAAAATGTCCACCTCACGAACAAAGATTTTTTTCTCACGAAAGATTAGAACCTCGCAAAAAAGGATATTTTGTTGTCAGGCTAATTCCTTTTTCGAGATCAAACATCTAACTGCAAGAGCTGTACAGAGCATGCTCAGAGCCAAAATTTAACAGAAATTGGGGTTTAACATTAAACTGCCTACTCAACCCTAACTATAGCAGTTAAACTCCTGCTGTTCAGGCTGGCCACTATATATAGTGGCCAGCCTTCAGTGACAATTATGTAATAATTGTCACTGAAGGTATGGGTATGGGTCGCGGGTTTATGTTTATACATGTATGAATGTTAAACTTATATATTTGAGAATATGTCTGTGTTGTAAGATTGCATGTAAGTTATTATAAAATGTAATGAAAATGTTTATTTCAAAAAAATAAAAAATAAGTGAATGTGTCAAATGTCCTTGTGGCAAAGCGCCCCGCCCCTGTGTGCATTTGTGTTATGTGTTGTATGTTGCGTGTGTAAATGTTGGTGTATAGATTGGTACACGGGATATAAACGGGTCTGTGTTTCACGTGTATTTAAAGTGTAGATTTGTATTTAGGCACGGGATTGCACATCACGCACGTGCATTTAAAATATAATATGCGAGCACGGGGTTGCACAGAATTAATTCACGTGCTGGGATTCAAGTGAATAATTAATTAGTAATTGAATCCCAGCACAATAGTATATATAGACGCACATTTCTTGCACTCAGGGTTGGGTGTTCGAGAGTGGAGAACGGGTGTGGAGAAGGAGAAACTAAATAGTGAAAGAAAGCGTAACTATAATAGTTGTTTGTACTCACCGTGTTTGTTTGTCTCCGTTTCACCTGTGTGTTAGTGTTTAGTCGTTTTGTATGTCTATTTATTTTGGCGTGTAGTGCCGTGTCCAGTGTTTTTGTCTGTTCCAACCTTTTATTTTCTGTTCTGTTTATTAAATGCTGAACGCGATCACGCGTTCAGCCTCACCAAAACCCCATCTCTCTGTCTGTGTATTCCTCTCTGGTCTGATGCCACCCACTCTGGCCGTCTTTGTGACACGTGGTGTCAGAAGTGGGATAATAGCGCCTCCAAGCGTCAGACCAGGAGAGGGGGTTTTGTGAAAAAAAAAAAAAAAAATAGTAAAGCGAGGATGGGAAGAAAGAGCTGCAGGAAGCAGCAGAAGCAGCAGCAGCAACAACAACAGCTGCAGCCCTCATCCTGCATGCCGGGCTGGGAGGAGGACAGCCACAACGGGGCAGTAGCCACCCCTCTACCCCCACTGCCACCGGGTTCCCCACCGTCCCGGGAAATATGGGACTGGCTGGTGCACCCCGAGGGGAACTTTGCCAGTGACCTCCCCATGGTTATTCACGCACTGCAGATGCGAGATGGGAAACGATGGGAGGACTGGGAGCAACAGCACAACCCGGCATCCGTTCGTGACCTCACCATTGTGGTGCTGGGTTACCTAGCTGCAGACATGGGAGGGATGCCTTCCAGTGAGCAAGAGGGAGAGGAGCAGTCGCTGCCCTCTCCAGTACCCGAGTGGGAGGAGCCTGAGCGTCCACAGCCCGAGTGGGAGGAGCCTGAGCGTCCACAGCCCGAGTGGGAGGAGCCTGAGCGTCCACAGCCCGAGTGGGAGGAGCCTGAGCGTCCACAGCCTGAGTGGGAGGAGCCTGAGCGTCCACAGCCTGAGTGGGAGGAGCCGGAGCGTCCTACGCCTGAGTGGGAGGAACCCGAACGTCCTACGCCTGAGTGGGAGGAACCCGAACGTCCTACGCCTGAGTGGGGGGAACCCGAGTGTCCACAGCCCAAAAGGGAGGAGTCGGGGCGTCCACAGCCCAAAAGGGAGGAGGTCGAGGATGATGGCTGGGAGGTTTTTTTAAAGAACCTCGCAGCAGAGTTATGCCCTGGCTGTGGGGCTTATGGGCACACGTTAGCCATATGCCCCACCCAGTATGAAGAGGAGGAACCAGCGCCCAGACGGGGGGACCGCGAGCGTCCAGCGCCCAGACGGGGGGACCGCGAGCGTCCAGCGCCCAGACGGGGGGACCGCGAGCGTCCAGCGCCCAGACGGGGGGACCGCGGGAATCCGAAGCCTGAGAGGCAGCTGTTCCCACCTTCACCAGCAGAGCAAGAATGCCTGCTGGTTTCCCCATCACAACCAGCAGAGGTAGAATGCCTGCTGGTTTCCCCAGCACAACCAGCAGAGGAAGAATGCCTGTTGGTTTCCCCAGCACAACCAGCAGAGGAAGAATGCCTGCTGGTTTCCCCAGCACAACCAGCAGAGGAAGAATGCCTGCTGGTTTCCCCAGCACAACCAGCAGAGGAAGAATGCCTGCTGGTTTCCCCTTCAGAAGCAGAGCCGCACCAGTCCGCTGCAAGAGAGGCAGAGCAGCACCAGTCCCCTGAAAAAGGGGGAGACTACACGCTGCTCCCACCTCCATCGGCAGGAGACTACACGCAGCTCCCACCTTCACCGGCAGGAGCAGAGCAGCCGGAGCTGCCTCTGCCACTTCCAGGAGCAGAGGAGCAGGAGCTGCCTCTGCCTCCACCACCTACATCGGCAGGAGCAGAGCAGCCGGAGCTGCCTCTGCCTCTGCCACCTACACCGGCAGGAGCAAAGGAGCAGGAGCTGCCTCTGCCACTTCCAGGAGCAGAGGAGCAGGAGCTGCCTCTGCCACTTCCAGGAGCAGAGGAGCTGCCTCTGCCTCTGCCACTGCCAGAAGCAGAACAGCAGGAGCTGTCTCTGCTTCCCATACCTCCACCACGGGGAGTACGGTGGCCGGAGCCCCAGAAAGGGGAGCTGTCGGCCACGAAGAAGGGGGAGGAGGTCTGGAGACCACCAACCCCAGCAGCAGTTTCGCTGCCGGAGATCGTGGGGGAGGTCCGGAGACCTGCTCCCACTGCAGCAGTTTCGCTGCCGGAGATCGTGGGGGAGGTCCGGAGACCTGCTCCCACTGCAGCAGTTTCGCTGCCGGAGATCGTGGGGGAGGTCCGGAGACCTGCTCCCACTGCAGCTTCTTCGCTGCCGGCAGTACTGTGGTCGGAGCCCCACAGGAGGGAGCTGCCAGCTACGAAGAAGGGGGAGGTCGGGGGACCACCTGCCCCCGCAGCTTTTTCGCTGCAGGACGGGACCAACAGGCTGTCAGCCGTGCCACTACCGGCAGGGGTGCTGACAGCATGGCCAGCCATGGGCCCACTGAAGCCTCCCTTCCCAGCCCGAGACTTTGTCCTGGACTGCTGGATTTTTAAGGGGGGAGGTGGCCGTTGAGGCCATGTGTGCTGCGCACAAGGGGGGGTATATGTGGCAAAGCGCCCCGCCCCTGTGTGCATTTGTGTTATGTGTTGTATGTTGCGTGTGTAAATGTTGGTGTATAGATTGGTACACGGGATATAAACGGGTCTGTGTTTCACGTGTATTTAAAGTGTAGATTTGTATTTAGGCACGGGATTGCACATCACGCACGTGCATTTAAAATATAATATGCGAGCACGGGGTTGCACAGAATTAATTCACGTGCTGGGATTCAAGTGAATAATTAATTAGTAATTGAATCCCAGCACAATAGTATATATAGACGCACATTTCTTGCACTCAGGGTTGGGTGTTCGAGAGTGGAGAACGGGTGTGGAGAAGGAGAAACTAAATAGTGAAAGAAAGCGTAACTATAATAGTTGTTTGTACTCACCGTGTTTGTTTGTCTCCGTTTCACCTGTGTGTTAGTGTTTAGTCGTTTTGTATGTCTATTTATTTTGGCGTGTAGTGCCGTGTCCAGTGTTTTTGTCTGTTCCAACCTTTTATTTTCTGTTCTGTTTATTAAATGCTGAACGCGATCACGCGTTCAGCCTCACCAAAACCCCATCTCTCTGTCTGTGTATTCCTCTCTGGTCTGACGCCACCCACTCTGGCCGTCTTTGTGACAGTCCTCAAGAAAGCTCTTGAAATAAAAGTGCCCAACACTTGAAATCTAACTTGTTTCAGCACATTATCGGTAGAATAAAGGTTCTTTGAACTACTGCTGAAAGCTTCCAGGTTTTCAACATAGAGTTCATAGAATTGAAAATGTAAGATCAGAGGATGTGCTCACAGTCACGTCCGTAATCTAAAAACACAATAACCCAAAAACTTTAACCAAATATTTATAGTGGTCCAAGTGCGTAAAGGAACTCATTATCGTGTAGGCTCACAGAATGCTCCAAAAAGATGAAAAATCATAAACATCCTGATTGCAATGGTCTTTAGACTACACACTCAAAAAAGCTGTAGCTCTCACCGTGATTGATTTGGGCTAGTTCTTTGAAAAGCAGACGTACAACCACACTGATTTTATAATCCCATCCTGGACTCTTATTTCTGTTTAGCATTCTTGACTCATAGATTAACTGTATCCAAAAGCTTCAAAGAATATAATTTCAACTGTTGTAATTTATTTTTATATATCTTCTTCATGATAAACTCCCTATGAGTAAATCACTGTAATAATGCAAACCACATTTGTACACAGGCTCAGGGCTGGATGATATAATCACATTTGGCTTCAGAAGAATACACTGTTGAGTAATTATTTTCTGTCCAATAATGACACATAGATGAGAACAGCTGGTTAACAATTCCATTCGTTTATGAAGGAATAGAACCCCAGTGTAGTGGACGCCCAAGCAGTTTTACATGTCAACTAAATCAGACAGGGGTAACAGTTGTCATTAAGGCACTTTTTTTCACAGGACATTGGGGCCGTCTAATAAATTCCAAAATTAGATCCTGTGGTGCTTTCATCCAATCCGAATAGGGCATGCTGGTGTTGCAGAGGACATTTGTTAAAACTGACAAGTGTTGGAAAGCAAATTAAAAAATGAACTGACATCTCATCAGTAGTTTGGGGAGCTAAGTTTGACATGGCCTGCTGCAGAGATATGCTGCCTGACTCTACCGAACAAGCATGATTGCTAATAAACATGGTATCCATGGATACCCGGTTGGCAGTGAGGAGAATATTCGTTGAATTTGTTGATTTTAAAACCCCGGTGAAAGAAAAGAATATATCCTCTGCTTTAATGGCTCTTAGAGGAGGTCAGTGCATTAGTTTGAGTCCTGTGCAAACGGGCTAGTCTCTTCATTGTATGCTTTTCTTTAACAGTCTGGGAAACACCAAAAAGGTCTTGTGAAAGGATAGCGTCAGAAATGAGAGTCAAAGTCAGGAAACTGCTGTGAAAGCACTGCTGTGCGTGTTTATTTACAAAAATAAATGAAATAAACACAAAAGCACTGGAACAAATAAACAAGGTATAATAACCAAAATAAAGAGTTAAATAAAACACAAGTCAAAAACAATAGGTACCCCTGGGCAGTTGCCTTCACTAAAGGTTGCTCTTCTCTCCAAACTCCTGCTGTTCAGGCTGGCCATTAGCCTTCACTGAAATCTCCTCCCCTAATAAAAGATTCAGCTCCCTTTACACACTCAGGTTTTACATATATCTACAGGAGTGATTATTGAATTATGATGAAACCTAGTTTGGACATTCTTTAGCACAAGTTATCAATACCAGAATAACAGAATCTGGGGGGGTGTCCACCTGTCACTACCTCGAGCTTTAAAAAAAAAACAACAACAGAAAAACAACATCATCTTGAAAAGATAAATACATCTGTAATTAAACAATCTGAATTAATATATATATATATATATATATAATTTGTTTATTTAGCAGACACCTTTATCCAAGGTGACTTACAGAGACTAGGGTGTGTGAACTATGCATCAGTTGCAGAGTCACTTACAATTACATCTCACCTGAAAGACAGAGCACAAGGAGGTTAAGCGACTTGCTCGGGGTCACACAATGAGTTGGTGGCTGGGTGGGATTTGAACCAGGGATCTCCTGGTTACAAGCCCTTTTCTTTAACCACTGGACCACACAGCCTCCTATATATATATTACACACAAAAATAGTTAAGCATTACAGGGTTAAAGTTAAGGAATTATCCCAATTGGGAATGTCACAACAAAGACTTTCAAAACAGTGAATTAACATCCCATCAGCATTACTACATTCTCACAAATCCCTTATTGTTTTGACATTGATTTAGTTTTCCATTGATACAGCGCATGTATCTTTCAATTCAGACAGCAGAACTACACCTGACCCTGCATGATGTCATGCTGATAAAAGCTTGAAATAGAAACACAGTATGTTTCTGTGTCTCTGCGGTTAAGTCTTGTCTGTTTCATCTCCTCTAATCCAGAATGTGTGAAGTTATATAATGAGTAATGAATGCCCTGGGCACGAATGTAATGTTATTTTAAGCTTTTTGTGATTCTGTGGAGATGTCTCAGTCACACATTTGTTCAGGTGATGCCTTTCCACACCTGGAAATGATTGCTTCATCTATTCCTTTTACTGCAATAACACAAGCGCCCTGTCTCAGTAAAACTAACAACTTTTGAATAAGTGGATCTGAGGTATTAGACCATAAGGAGCTGGGAGAATTCAAAGCTTGGGGGGAACTCAAGCATTGATAATTGAGCAGACGGCTTTCTGATTCAAAGAGTGCCAACTTGTTGTAAAGTAATTCATTCTAATAGATGTGTTTACTTTCAGAGTTGATTAAGGTGTTCCGATAATCCTCAACCCCCTTCAACCATTTCGGTGTCTGATCTGAACTGTGTCAAGTAATTTTTATATAGTACGGGGCCTGTTATAATTAGTAGTCAGATGATTAGATCTTAGCCAGTTCCCGTTTTAAATTCAGAAGCAAAAAAAGTGAATGCGGCAGTTGTATGGGTGTTATCAGTGCTGTAATAATGTGACTTGTCTTTTCTGCTAAAACTGTGAAGTGCATTAGGCCCTTCTTTTAGTGTAAAGCCCTTTAAAGTCATGAACAAGAGCAGTCCTGTAGAATCGTGGCGCATAGGGGACATGTTCATACACAAGATAAGCACATTTGCTTGTAAGCAGCATATCAATATTAGAAATTAGTCAAAAAGAAATACAAAAAATCTTTTAGAAACCCATCTCCAAGCGTTTAATATCTGGTCTTTTATCAATTTTACTTGTACAATTTACCATGCTGTTGTAAAGTAATGTAAATGTATTAACGTTTTGCATTTACTCTTATTTCATGACACAGCTGTATGAGCTTCTTTATGAATCTAAAGGAGCAAGTGCAAGAGCAGTGTTTTATTCTGTTTAGGCAATAAAAGAAAACCTGTACCCTGTACCTAAGCTTTTCTTTTTGGGTGGGTGTTCATCTAATGTTAGTAGATGTTACTAATGTAAGTACAACTTCATACAGCAGTGTCCCCACGTAGATCAAAAAAATATAGTTCCTGAACACCACAGTCTCTCATTCAGCCAACACATAATCCACTGCAGTGTTGCTACAGTCTATGGAGCAAGCACAGGTTATCCAAAGTCACAATTCAGATTTTTAAGGCACATCTAAGCCATGTGTGCTGCCTATTGGGCACTCAACGTCCAGTTCAAATCTTTTCACACAAACAACTGGCCCTTCCAGCCTGATTTATAACCACTGACTGCACCCAGCTGTCTGGATACAGCTTGACGCCAGGACTGAGCGCACGTCGATGTGCACATCATCCCACAGGAAGGCTCCCCGCATTCATCACCCGCATTCACCACTGTCACAAGGCCAGCCACGACTTTGAGGCATGGCTTTGCTGCTGATTCTCTGCCTAAGCAAAGTCATTTCTTCAGATTTCCTTAGATACGAATACTCTTCTCACTGACAACTGGATATCCACAGATACCATGTGAAAGAACATCTTTCAGTTTAACTCCAGTGAAACGTACGTTCAGTTGACTTCAAAGACTGTTCGGATGCAGTGTGAAAAACATTATGGAATGCTGTTGTCTGTTTTTGGTGACTCTAATATGGCCAAACTTAGTTTATGGTTTTATTCTATATCTAGAAATGTGTTCTAAATGTATTGACTAAAACAGTTAATTTCAATGTCATTTGTATTTAAGAAATTCTAATTATGATATTTGTTGCGCAGAGGTTAGGAAAGGACCACATTTAAAGGTAAGGAGTCACCTTGCTTACAATGTTGATTCGTTTTGCTTCTTTTGTAAAATTGTCCACAACAAAAGCTGAGCGTAGCAAACATGTATTTGAAAGGTGCAGAACATCTTCTTCACATCCTTTTTGACTGAATACTACATTTTGTAAGCAATCTTCCGTGGTGTACCTTTTTAATACATTCAGACTGTGGTCAGAAATGGTCTAACTCTGGCATGAAGTCCTCAGGTTGAAGACTAATGGAATGATTTGTTTTGCAACCCAGGGATACATGGCTTCTGGGGTTTAAAATCACTGCCAGTGAGTTGCACATTCTAGTTTACCTGCACATTCTGTGTAAATAACACCTGTTTGACTTCAAATTAATTATAATCTCCTGCGCATGAAGAGATACATTAACAGTGTTATCAGTCCAGAAGCTGTGACAATCATTACATTATCCCCCAACACACACCATAGTCCTTTCAGCAGCTGGGAGAGATCAGAAGCCCTTCATCGCCACTCGATCAGTGCCACTCAGACATAACAAATTGACGGAGATGTCAGCTCAACAGCCGGCGGAAATAATTCACAGCTTCATTGTGTTACAATTATTGTCTGAAACTGTAAGGCTTCTGTTTCAAGATATTTTTTTTCAGGCCTGCAGTGAGAGGAGGGGAGTCCTGTCTGGACGCTGTGTGTGAGGCCTATACAAGGACTCATTGTTGTAAGTAAGAGGGAGAATCGGGGTAGTTGAGGAGGGACATTTCAAAGCACAGGGTCGGCAGTGTTTTAGCACTTTGCACCCTCTAAGTTCCAAGTCCTTGGAAAGTGTAAATATATATTGAGTTCTCTTTGAAAAAACATAGCAAAGCACTGGAAATGCATAGCATAAGCATGGGGAAAGCATTGAAAACTGAAAAATGCGTGTGTACATTTTTTTTTTTTTTAGGATTCTCTCCAGTAACATTAGGAGGACAAAGTCTTCAATAGTCTTTTTCATGCGTCTAAAAGTTGGAAACAATTGTAAGGGCTGATTCAGCATGCCCCACCTGTTCATCTAGGGCATACTGTTGACACACCAGGCTTTGAAAGGTTACAGCTGCAACAAAACTCCCAACTGCTCCCAGCTGCACCGCCTTTGCCAAGGTTGGCACACTGGTGTCAAGGGCAAAAAATGGAACAGAACATTTGACTTACAATAACTAAATCTGAAGACTAGCAGGCTTTTCTATTGTGCCATATATTATAGTACCATCCATAGTAAAAATTAAAACTAAACTTACATACCATTGCAGCCTTATTAGATATGACACAACTTTCAAACTTAATCTGTCAAATAGCTAACTTCAGGTCCATTACTGGGTGATAATGGGCCTATAATTATGTAATAGTTGTAATTTCCTTGTGAACTCCGTAATTTGACATCCATTAGAATAAACAGTGTATAGCATAGGATGCTCCAGGACATACTGGTAAAACTTTGTAGAGAAACCAGAGTTTGAGGTTATAATTCATATACAGCCTCTAATGCTATCAGTCTGGTCCTTTTTTATGTTTTATGACAACAAAGAATGATGATCTGCTTCAAGTGTCTTTTCACTTCAAAGGGGGCGAAGTCTCTTCCAATCTGTGAGCTGGCAAACCCCAAAGTGGTTCAAACTCCTGACCCACATTTATATAATTAACAGTGGCCTATTGTTGGACTCATCAAGTTAGATAACTATGACCCCCGAAATAATGAACGATTACATTGACACTGGGCTACAAATTACTGGCACAGATGGTGAGAAACATTAGCTAACAAACTCCAGGGAAGGCCCACATTCAACAGAGGCAGCCTTTTAATATATATAACAATCTTGGGAAGTACAGAACCACTTAGATTTCTATCTGCAGTGTTTAATCTTCTTCAGAACTGGTGAATGATATCTGCAGATGTTTGTTAGGCCCACATCAATCCAAAGATAACAATGTGTCTGTTTGTTCACACCTTCATTTCAGTATCTATAAATGTGTTATTAGATTTTAAAGGTTAATAATAGTTTATTACAGTAGCATTTTAGTGACAGTATTAGTGTAAAGCTCAATGTTGTGTTATAAAGAGATTATGACGGTTCTTATAAATGCCTTAGTTACGTTTTTTTATAACACTGCTATAGCCTGATTATATTTTTAATAACCTTTATAATATAATGATACATGTATTATTATAAATGATCCTTAAATTAAAGCATTACCATTTTTAGCTGAACTTTGTATGAAAACCGTGCCTTTTTTTAAAGAAAAAGAGAATCCAGAATCGTTCATAATATAGCCAGTATTTTATTACATTTTTATCAATACTGTTGGACAATAACAGACTGCTGTTTAAGTTCCCACCTCAACCCTATAGTGCATTACTTTTCAGTTACAATAAGTATGGCTCCCTTCTCAAGTTATCCACTACAAGTTAATATATCTGCATATGTTGATGCACATTCAATTGAGTCCCTGTTTAGCTAGACGGTAACCCAGGTACAGTAAAAGAACAGCCCTACCCTGTCTGAACATTTTGTGTGTGATTCTTTTTTAGCCTGCAGCTCAAGTGCCTAAACAGAACTAACTGCAATATGTACAGAAGCTGTTTTCTTCTCTTGATACAAGGGTTTGTAGTGTGGTATCGTACTGGCATGGTGATAATGGAAGGCAGTAGTAAAAGAGTTCCTTGTTCACTGAGTGCTGTTTAATCCGGAGAGTTAAGTGGCACACAGTCTGTCCAGTTTCTCTGGGTGTAAAAACTTCGCAACTTCCTTAATTCCTTCATCACACATTCTGCTATCCGTGGCTTCCTTTATCTTGGCTTCTTGTTCCCGGAACTTTTTCCAAGTCTCTAAATGAAAAGAAAAGAAGAGAGGTGCAAGATCGGCTTGACTTGATCATCATTCGCTCTGATAGGTAAGAGGCAGCATTCTTAATGGGCATTTCAAATCAGAAACAAATTATTATATATATATTAATTTGAATTTATGAGGAGGGTTCAGATTTTCTTTAGTTTATCAATGTCAAAAAGAATATTAAAGAAACCTTTCATTACAAAACAGGTAACATTACCATCATTTGGGCTTTTTCAGATGTTTTTAAAAAAAAAAACAGAACGGTAGCATTTTAAAAGTTTATTCTTTTAAAGGTAGTAGGTTCCCTTTTGGAAATAGAGAGAGAGACTTGGCAATTCAAACAAAGCCTACTGTTCCAATGTTATTCTACCTAATTAGACTTTTTTACGCTAGGCACCTACTGCACCTACTTAGTCATATACTTAGGAATTCACTCTGAAACGCACCACAAATGGATTATGTAGCAATAAAAAGGAACTCATAAAAATACATTTTACATCTGGCCCGGCTTAATTTCATCACAACGTACCTACCCTCATCTAGCCTGGTCACCAATATGAAGTTTTCTGGTTGTTCTGCAAATTCCTTCTTCTGAAGCGTCTGAACTTCCATTAATTGCAGTATTCCTGGCGAAGGCATGTGGAAAGATACAGGTTACTACAGTAGACAAGCAAAAACCATGGCAACTGCTGTTGTGCTCCAAGAAAGCCCTCCTCATGAATTCAGTGACAGACCTGTAGACGCCATCCCTGTTTCAATAAATGTGCTGAAATACAGAGCTCTCTTTACCCTTTTATGTTGCTTTCAATTATTGTGCTGCTGCACAAATATTGAATTTTAGAATGGTTTTATATGGCTCTTGTTAAGGTGCTTTGAGCAGCCTTCTGGGATGTATATTGAGTTCTAAATGCCCTTTTCTTTCACTGCAATGTTGAAATCACCACGTACCTAGTCTTTATTATATGGTGAAAATAAATGCTATTTAATTACAGTGCCACATACCTTCTACAGTCTTCCAGACATATATCTCGATATCCACAGCTCCTTCTCTTTCAATGGCGATTTTTCTAACAGTGCTGTCTGTATTAGACTCTGATGGGGATGCAACTTTATAAACCAACAGGTTATTACTGTATGCTTGGAGGCACTGTGTCCTGTTTGTTTCTTCTTTTGTTTCTGTTGACAAACCAGTGAGGCATAGTGAGTGAAACCTCTTACCAGCTCGTCAAACCCCTACCCATTCACACAGCAGTTCAGCTCAGAGTCGTTACCAAAAAGCATGCACGTGGCTCTTCTGTGCAGATGTTAAGACACTCGCTCCATGCATGGTCGCCGGTTCACACCTAGCCTGCTATATTGATACCGTGACTCAGATTCTCATCGGCTGCAGAGGACTAGGAGGGAAGAGCGTCTCACGCAGTGCTGTGCGTTGTGCTGCCGTAATGGATTCTGACCCCTGCTGGTGAGATCAGGTTAAAAGCTTTCTAAACGTTTACTGTGGTATACCATGGTAACGTTATAATAATGCATATGAAAGATACGTTTTCCTGTGTTTAGGAGAAACACTTTGACTTTGATTGTTATTTGTACTTAACTATTGATGTATTGTTTAGTTTGTATGTACTGCACAGTAGGTCGAATGTAAAATTCACTGATACATATTACGTTTAACAGTTGAATGGGCAACAATTTTTAACAATGGAAGGCCACTACTGAAAGTGTGCAATACTTAGAAATACTAAAAGAACTTAGATTCAATGACTAATGTAATTGACACTCACCTTTGAAGACCTTCCATTGCCACTCCACTAGACTGGTACATCTTCACATACCTGGACATGTCTTACAGCACTTCCCTTCAGGCTTCTCCGGGAACTGGCAGGGATATTCGCTGGGGCAAGTGATCTTCCTGCACTCCTGTTTGCCATCCTTACATGTGCACAAGATGCACTCCAGGAGCCTGTGAGGACGCAGAACTGGGTGCCACACCTCTCCGTGGGAATACGTCTTTCCACTGTATACACAAGCTGATATAAGGCACAACGTTTCATCAAACTGGGCCACCATGACCGCCATGTAGTCTTACTCTTTATGCCTAGGTCATCATTGATGGAAGTTCTTTTGGTTGCCTGTTGCAACTCTTTGTGAAATTTGCTTTCATAGGACTGCCTGTATCCTGGTGGACTGTTGTCCATCTCACAACATCATAAGCATGAGTAAGACCACCCTCTTACCCATCTAGAGGCCACTTTCTTTATTTAATATCTACAAAACTGTTTATCAAATTCTTTAGCACAGGTTAGTCTCAGAATATGGGAGTAAAAAGAGGCTGTGGGTCAGTCCATCCAACTGTCTGTATGCCGCACTTACATTTTAACATACCGAGAGAACAGCTTGTTCAATTGGGATAAAACTTCTTGCGGACCTGCATTAGCACACAACAAAATCTGCCTGTCTGTCTGTCAGACCCAATAGATCAAGTCCACTTTATTACAAAAATAGATCAAGTCCACTTTATTACCCCTGTACCCCCCATGAGTCAAAACTAATAAACAACAAGCCCCTTAAATTGCATGCCTGAGTTTATTTCAGGGTCTGTAACTTTTGTAGGTGCATTTTATCGGGAGGATACTTCAGAGATGCATATTTACAAAGTCCATTGGCGTCCCCATATTGCTAGTTACCTCTTCTGTGTTTCTCCTGCAGGACGATCTTCACTGTGGTCCCGGTGGCTCCCTTGTGCCAGAAGGTTTTGAGGTTTATGCCCCTGGAGGTGCTGCTCAGAGTTGATGGGGTCGCTCTAACTGCTCTTGTTTTGATCTGCTCCCCTGAACACTGGTCCTGAGAATGCCTCTTGCATTTCAGGGGTCAGAAATGAACAATGTTTGGGTTACAAGATGAACTAACAAGATGAACACGGTCACAGTTTGGAGTTTGAGTGGCTGACTGTGTTCCACTCTTTTCTGTTGAGGACGTACGCATTAAACTTTGATACGCCTTGTTGAGAATGGATTTTATCACTGATCATTATGGGAGCAAGTAACGCATATACTACACTATATACTGGAACTTCAATACTTTCCATTCATTCTTAAGCAGTAATTTATTTCTAGCCTGAGAAATCATTCATAATCTTCAGAACAGATTATTAAATAACAATGTCGTTAATGTCATGTAGTATGTGCAGTGTATTAGATGTGTGTTGGTGAAGGTAGATACAGTAGCCAAATTGGAGATTTTTTCATGACCAATTGGTAAGGAAACTAGAATTATTTTCTGTATGAAACACAGTAGGTCCCTGAGCATGATCTTAAATTGCAATTATTACTAATGACAATCAATAAGAGTTGCATGGCTTTTATTTAATTGTACAGTGCAACATAGTTTTGAATTATTGTACAGTCTGCAATTTTGTAAATAATAATAATAACCAGTACATGTATAAAGCATTGTGGCAGAGCTAATCATAGTAACTGCAATAGGGAAACTTAAGGTTTCTATTCCTGTTAAAATAATTGGTATTTTTACACATTTTCTTCAACTAAAATAATTAAATTACAAGAAATAAATACTTACAACGCCTCTATTCAGTTGCAGTTGTTCCCCTTCTTCCATTGATGCATATTTGGGATTGGCAGGAGAATCTGAATGGTCTAAAATCCAGCAGAAAGGGAAAAGGGACAGATGTCAAACCCAATCTTCTGTTCCTGGTTCACTTAAAGATGTTATTGTCCCTGCATGTCTCCCCAGTGACGGTTTATCAGCAAATGGAGTTACACACCCTTTAAAACTGGGCAGTCGTGTAAATTACTACAACTACAGATTTCACATTTGCCATTTAAATTTCAGCAGCAAGTAAAGGCCTCCGTTTCATTAAATAATTGTACATGGAAACAACAGGGTATAATAAAAAAAAGTTAATTGTAATAAAAAAATGGAATTACCTTTGCAAAGCTGGCAGCATGTGTCTGGTACAGACACTGGCGTAGAGCAAGTCAGCTTCAGACACGTCCGCAGACCACAGAAGATGTTTCCATTCTATAAATAATTACAGTAAGCACATAAGTCGGTTGGTAAGCTAGCATTTGATTTTACATTTCTCTTCACCAATACCAATCTCCTGGCATGAAGCTCATATTGCTCCAATAAAGGACAGGAAGGCTCAGGTAGTGATCAAACCCATTAGAGGGCTCCCCGACTCAATAAAGACATCTTTTTGTTTTGTTTTATGTTGTTTCCAAACAGTTCTGTATAGCTTTTAATGTGATATTTCTTGATTTGTAGTGTATTGTAATGTATTTTAATGTCACTCTTGAGTTGACTTCTCAGAGAGGATATCCAGGTAAAACATTTTACTTACTGAACAGCTGCACAGCACACACTGATTCGGCTGTCTAGAAGGGAACAATTCATCCGAGGTGAACATCTCGCCTGCTTGGTAAATGGTCCCGTTGTACTGGCAGGACTTGAGGGGGGCTCTGAGACCCACTGGGCTTTTCGGTTCAGCTTTAGGAATAGAAATACCCAATATATTGCATGTTTGAAGATATGCTGGTAGATGGCGATCCATGGGGGATGATACCATTTTGTGTGTTGAAAGTGCATTAAAAAACTATGAATGCAGCAAGTGTGTGCTATATATTGCAGATCTTTCCATGTGTCTGAACTAGTACAGGTGTTATAATTCTAACCATATAGATTTACTTTTAAATCTCCGGGAAAACATCTGTTTGAAGAGTATGAAATATTCCTTGTGCTAGTTTATTAGTCAATTTTCCCCAAGGAAAAGTTTTCATTGTGTTTTGCATGGGAATAAAAGTCTTAATAACAGTAAATAAAATATGGCGACTTATATAGTTAACAGATGAAAAATAGGTTTTTATTCTCATTCTCTATAAAATTGTGATAAAAGTACCTGTTTATCTGTAACATATTGAACTGTTCAGTTTTTCACCATTTGAAATTCTATGGGTCTTATTCCTTACCTGCACATCTCGGACAGCACTGCTGTGAATCAATCACTGGATTCTCACACTGAAGGACAGGACATTTAATGCTGTTGCAGTTCACATGGCCAGTCTACAGAGTCAAAGTAAAACATTGGTAGACTTTGACTAGCTGCACCGAATTAAAGAACATACTGTACACCGTGATGTGAAAAACGGATGACCTTCCATAAACTGTTTATTGATTTATGCTTTATTAGAATGCTACAGGTATTGAAAAAAAATACACCTTCTGTTGGAAAATATTGCATAATTAACGGAGTAAAATAAGACCAATATCAAAATGCTGTCATAATAACCTAACCCTAATAGAAGTTTACTGAGGTATATAAAGGTATGCCAAATTAATAAGGCACAGGTAAGCATGGCAAAGCATGAAGAAGTGTTAACGTGTTTTTTTTTTTATTTTACCACATTGCTAATGACGTACCCACCCTAGAAGGATTTATTAGGACCTAGTCTGTCCCAAAAACACTGTGAAGATTATCTCTACCGGGGGTTGAGGTTCATCGCCAGATTTGGTGCTCAGATGGTGGTCCAATTATATGCAATGATTCTTTAAGCACCTTATGTATTGTGTTTAAAATTAAAAAAAGAATGCAGGGTACCTCAGCGCATGTGCATCGTATGCAGAACATGAAGCCATGGGGCTCAAGATAGGGGTGCCAGCTGTCCCCTGGGTTGTACCTCTTTTCTTTGAATGTGCAGAATGTTTCCAAAGCTGTGGAAACAAAGCCATTTAAAGATCTTAGAAATGTAACATCAGCACTGGAAAAAAAAATAGGCAGTACAAAAAAGGACCACTGTGGGTAGCAAGGATGGTCCTCTATCAGTCTGTCAGATCTACTCTCTTGTTCATTGTGACTGAAACTGACTTCCAACTGTTTTAGAATTCATGTTGGGATGTCATTTGTAAACCAAATGAATCAATAGATTTAAAAAGTAAACTGTGATTGTTATTATGCTGAAATAACATTTTCAAGTATTATTTAGAGTTAGATCAATGGGTTTAAGATCTGGACCGATAGGAATTGGAACAGACCCAGATAACCGGACAGAAACACAGACAGACCTGGGCTGATGACTTAGATCTGAGGGTCCATAGGAGACCCTAGATGAAGGACCAGTGACACACAGGGACCCAGATTAGATCTAGAGTCATACAAACTGGAGCAATAGGTGTTCCAAACCATCTCTCATATTCCATTGGGTCAGCCTGCTGTTCCATTACATCATAATATAAATGTGAGTGCACCTGGAATTATAATCCATTTCAACTATTAGCGAATTAACCTGTGAACTGCGTGATCTCTTTACCTTTCATCGGACAGTAACAGTGGTCACGAATCTTCCATTTTTCATAAGCACATTAAAAAACTATAAAGGTGAGCTGTAATCATACATGTTTATTAAACAATGAGAATAATTTGTTTCATTTAGAAATGTAAGTTGTTTTATATGCTTAATTTTTAATCTGTTATTATTTAATTTAAGATTTACAATTTATAAGCTTAGTTCAAATAATAAATACAATTTTGAATACATTCGTTTATTTTGTACTATCCAGTACCAATGTATACTGCCAAATGACTGCCTTACTGTTGCTTATAATACTACAAGGATGCAATAAAGAACCATCTGAATGCAAACAACATTTTATAACGGCTTTTATTGCTTTATCATACTATAAACGTGTTCTAAAGCAATACAGTATTACAACTATATACATAAACAGGTATCATAATGAAGCTAATTACCAAGCATGCAAGTAAGCAACACAGTAAACATACACTGGAATAATAATAATAATAATAATAATAATAATAATAATAATAATAATAATAATAATAATAATAATAATAATAATAAAACGTTTGTAATATGTAATATACGACAGCTGTGTAATGTCATTCTTTCACTTTTAAAACACCCACCTATCTCAGAATAATGAAATAGTTAAATTGCTATTTAGGGTAATTTCTTTGTTTTTTTCATTGCGACTACTGTAAACCTGGCTCTATTCAACAAGCTCAGTCTAACTGCGTAACATGTCCCCATTTATCCTCACCACAGTATTGCAAAATAAATATTGCGCTGATATTTTATTTTGTTCCTATTAGTCTACTTACTTTTTCTGGGTCTCGGGGCTTCTGCTTCAGAGGTGAAATACAGGAAAAAACTGAAAAAGAACAAAAGGTGCTTCATGTCGACGAGAAAATAAATACAATTACAAACTTTAAACGTTGTCAATGACTACAAAAATACTGTACGGTTGTAAAGAGACAGGAAAAGACCACAAAATACAGTGAATAACTCCACGTCAAATTATAAATGTAATCAAAACTTTTATCGACGATGCGCGCCTCCTACAGGAGAAATGACACGGTGTTTTTGGTCTGAACATGAATCAACTATCATGCGACTTTCTTTCCTTTTTTGTAAAGAAACTGGTGTCATGTTAGCAACTGAACTGAAATTGTACAGTGGATGTGTTTTTATAGGGACCATTTGAAATATATATAGTTTTGCATATCTAGGTAGTCCAGCAAATTTAAAATGTAAATATCCAGTAACTAAACAGCATACTGTATAACGGCTTGCTCATCCAGAATGATTTCCAAAACAGGGTTTTAGAATACAGCTTACATGCAACCATCTTCTTGTATCAGTCCTTTGTTTGAACCAGACTGTAACAGGTTGGATGGAGAGTCTAGCCATAGCTCCTCATCCCGGCTCTCTCATCCCACACCATACAAATTGTACTGTTGAAGTGAGGTGTTCTTGTTATTTCACCCAACCTTTTCAGGGCCATGATGACTTAATTCAAACAAATGTAATACATTATAAGTTGAAAACATGTGCTCAGCCACTCCATCGCATCTAATCAATTGTCATTGCCTGACGAAATAATACAAAGGGATGCTTAGTTTTAGTGTAGACAGTGGTTTATTGGGATGAAGTAGTGACTGACATGCACAGTTACAAACGTAATGAGTTGTCCTGCATGACATTTCTGCAAGATCGCTGTATCGTGTTTGAATTTCATATTTACTATAATTATACAGACAGTAGTTAGAGACAGCTATGGAAGAAGAACACTCCGAAAGATTGCAGCCATCGTGAAGGGACGTGCATAAAACAAACCATTGCGTTAACACAAGAAGCTAGTCCTGTACAGGCAGTGACTATGCTAATTAATCATAAGTGCCCATTGACAGACATCCTGTTTCTTTAGATATTCAATCCAACAATAAGCTTTACTGTCAGTAGTTAATTAAATACTTTTTTTAACTTTGAATAATTCGTGACATGTGATGGGGCTGTACAGTTCACCTGACGTATCAACTGAACACACCATATGCTCCAGAAAAAAATAAAATTAAAATAAACTGAAGACCTTAGGTTTATTGGTGAGTTGAATCATCGGCCTACTTGCCGTTGCGTTGTGCACTGAGGTCGTTGTCACAAAGATAGCATGCATCTATGTGCAAACAAAACCTGGCTTTTGAATATAGACACAGTGGGGCGAGATGTGTATGAAAAAAAATTGGTAACAGTATTAAGTGTTATTCTAGACATGATGAGCAACAATTTGTGAACAGAGATCATAATATATAAACATACATTTTGTGAAATAATATGATAATCCAAAAATTATTTTGGCAATATTATATTTATTGACATGATGTCACTGTGCTGGTGTTACGGTCCCTTATAAAAGTGTACCATACTAAAAGTATAGCAAAGTGTAGCTCATAGTGAAAACACAGAAAACACAGGCAAGCATTGTAAATTATTGCGAGGTATGGTAAAGCATATGAAAAACCATGGTAAACTGTTGTAAATGCATAGTTTAACCACGAGAAAAGCATTGTAAAAAGGTCAAATACCATGGTACACGAATGTATTTGTACATTTTAGTCTGGACTGGGTACACTTGGATTGCAAATTTTGAAATGTAAAGGTTTGAAATTGGCCGGGCGCTCGTCTGGGAGTTCCGCAGAAGATCCAGACAGCTTGCTAAACGCTAGTCGGTGTGCCTCATAAAAATGAATAGGTGGGTCGGGAGAAAAATAATTAACGACAACACAAAAATGAGGATCATCTAAATTATACATAAACAAATCAATAGAGGTGCTTGATTTGCGGATCCATACAGAAAATATACTCCCCCACCACTACCACCGTCCCGAAATGTATTACATAATTATTCATGAGCCGAAGGGGGTGGGGTTACTTTCCAGTGGAAGACGTAGGAATAAACATGGCGACGCTGAGCTCCTCAAAGTCCTCCAGCGGGCTGAGGGCCGAGAGAAAGCAGCAAAAACATAGTTCTCGGTGCGTTGAGACCGGGGCGGGGGCGATGACAGCGACCCGGTTTCTTACGCTGGAGGAGGCCGTGTGTCCGGTGTGTCGAGAGATTTTTCTAGAGCCTGTTACAATGCCCTGCAGACACTCTGTGTGTCTGCCTTGTTTTAAACGGACCGTAGAGTTGTCCAGCCTCTGCTGCCCGCTTTGTCGACTCAGGGTGTCCAGCTGGGCCCGGCGACACACTCGGGACCGTACCCTGGTAAACACCGAGCTCTGGGATTTGGTCCGGCGGAGCCACCCAGATAGGTGCAAGCGAAGAATGGAGTCGAAGGATGTCCAGGCCGTTGAAGACGGTAAGGAAATTAACTTAATTGGTAAATCTCAATGAATAAAACGGTATTTTTTAAAACGTTCTAATATTTGGGCGCCCTGTTCAGTTTATTAACGTTATTGTTCATGCGTTTTGTAACAGTTTTTTTTT
Organism: Acipenser ruthenus; assembly: GCF_902713425.1. Classification (NCBI taxonomy): domain Eukaryota; kingdom Metazoa; phylum Chordata; class Actinopteri; order Acipenseriformes; family Acipenseridae; genus Acipenser; species Acipenser ruthenus. Next base: position 8,516,347 of record NC_081196.1, read on the forward strand.
TTGTTTGCAGTATGCTAGTTTGGTTGTCCTGAAATGAAAAAAAAAGTTTTGACGTGTGCCTGCGCGAGTGTCTGTCTGTGATGCAATTCAGCTGGTTTGTTTTGGTCGTTCTGCTGTTAAGGCGTCGCACAGTAAATAGAGCCTTGGACTTTTACACTTTTTCGTTGAGATAGCTTCAGGACTCCTGTATAAAATACGGAACTTTTCCTTGTTCTTAAAAGTTACCCCATGGTAAACAAAACAAAAAATCCATCATATTTTACAGTTTCCATTTATTTGAACCACCACCATCATTTGGGATAACTACTCTTTTATGTTGTAATGTGGCCCCAAATCCAGAGAATAGGGTGCTGGCATATGATATTTAAGTTGAAATTCATGTCAAAATATATTATGCAGACTTTTTTGGCCTAATTGTGTGAGAGATGCATCTGCAATGTTTGCATTGGTGTTGATGTTGAAGATAGTTAAATTGCTGTCAAACAGTGGATTTCAGCTCTGCCAGCAGTGCCAGGCCTGACACTTTCTCTTTCGATTCCCTACCCGTGTGTCATGGCTTGTAAGATCTACTTGGTGTGTATGCAGGTCTTTACAGTAACCCATTTTCTTGGAGCACCAATTTTATAAACACAGAATCCTTCAGTGTTGAGTAGGTCTGTCTGCCTTGCAGCATAACTGCCTCATGGAACCAGCTGGCTTAGGAGAAAGCTGAGTGGAGTGTTATTCAACACCTCAGACAATACTGCTGCCAGGTTGAATTGATATTTGTTTTTGGGAGAGATTCTGCTTTTGTAATCAAGATGCACAGTACTGCTGTTCTTGCACAGTATGTTCCTGGGAAGACTCCTCCGAACTTTATTTTACATGTCTAGGCATGTACTACTCATAATGGGAGGAGCTAACCAGCGTAGAAGATTGGAGCACCTTTTTGCATTTCAAAAATAGAGAAGCAAATTGACCTCAGCCTCAAGCAGTAGGACTCTCAGAACTGTACTGGGATCGTTTTCAAATGTTACTTCTGCTTAACACCTTTTCTGTTTTCTCCTTAGAAATAATATTCCTTGCTCCTCCTGTTCATCTTTGTAAACCTGGAGAGCTGCGGCAAGAATATGAAAAACATATGAAAAAGGTAAAAATGTGTTCACTACTGATTGGAGAGCCTAGTGCCTTAATTGGTACCTTTTTCCGTTACTCTGTCATGTGGTGCATTAAAAAGGTAAATGACAATATGTCCTATGTAATATACATTCTTTATTTTCAAATAATGCAAGAATTTGTGCTAAACGCAAGATGTTGAAATGAGCAGTTGCATGCACCTGTTGAGTGGTGAATCCTGTTTTCTTTTTAGCAGTGAGTTACTTTGTGATAACATACTCAATTGCATTGATTAAGATGCAAGGTATATTGCAAGGTGCTTATTATGTTTTTGAAGTGTGCTTGTAATTACAGTTAAGCGGCCTTTATTATTATTATTATTATTATTTATTTCTTAGCAGACGCTCTTATCCAGGGCGACTTACAATTGTTACAAGATATCACATTATTTTTACATACAATTACATTGTTTTTTACAAATTGTTTTTTACAAATTATTTTTACATACAATTACCCATTTATACAGTTGGGTTTTTACTGGAGCAATTTAGGTAAAGTACCTTGCTCAAGGGTACAGCAGCAGTGTCGCCCACCTGGGATTGAACCCACAACCCTCTGGTCAAGAGTCCAGAGCCCTAACCACTACACCACACTGCTGCCCCTTTCTGTGGAACAGTGCATGACATGGACACTCCCAAGTCTGACATGCCCTGACATCTACACGTGGTGCACATCAAAGACCTATACATACACTAGTGCACTCCAGGTGACTTCTGCTATACCTGGGAGATGCAAACAGCTGGCACATATTTTAAAAAATATTAAGATTATGAACAATATCTTGTTGCATAAACATTGTATCAAGAATAGATGATTTTACAGTGGCACTTCCTTTATGAATTATTTGTGTTCTAGGGTTTGGTTGGTAGATGTGTGGGCCAAGCTGACCACACATAGTAAAGATATTATGATGAATTATATCAAATTGTTATAATTTTTGGTGTTTCCAAGAGATCTATGGTATGTTAAGTTTGTTTCAGTTTTTGAATACCATGCGCTTGTGTGTTGTGCTTTTTTAGTAATTTGTTCTTCTTTTTTAAACACTCAAAAATCAAAATGAGCAATTGGAGAGATTAGGATCTGTTCATCCTGCATGTAATACAACACCAGTTTATTTTAAAACACCGTTTAAAAAAAAAAACAAAAAAAAAAAACCCACACATAAACCAAATGTAGGATGTACTTAATTATATGAGGGTTTGGTTGGATTCCCATTTTAAATTTGATTTCTCATCTGTCAGTTAGTGAATGAAAAAGAAGAGGGAGACAGAGCTTCGGAGGAGCTGATTCAAAAAATCTTGGAGGATGACAGAAGGTATCTGGAGAAAAAACGTCAACAGCAAAGAAAAGGGGAAGCTGGGGCTCTGCAGCTCTCTCAGGAGCCTGTAAGTTATCAATTCTGTGAACACTGATGGAATTCTTTTTATTAAATGAATATCGCACAAGCTACGGTACGATTAAATTACAATGGCACGGCTAAACCATAGCGGGTAGTCGCTGATCATTATTAAAGAGCACTGCTCTCAAGCAGCTATGATTTTATTCCCCTGCTGGGTGACCTCTCTAAAGGCGCACTGGATTGCTTCTGTGTCATTAATCCTTCTTTCGGTCACTCAGGTGAATCTGGTGTTATCAGACTCTGAGAATGAAGAGCCGGTGGGAGGCAGGACCAGGCACCGTTCTGCATTTGTTAAGAGGACCAGAAAATCACCCGATTCCTGCAGAAGGTAAAAATATTCCTAGCTTATGAAATTGGGGAGGATCAGTTTTAAGGTTTACAAAAGACATCACAAACGCAGTGTATGTATCTTCTTGCACAGAATTTTCTAATGTCTTTGTCATTTTTTACAGTAGGTGAGTAGTAGTCTACAGTATTAGGTTTCAAGGGCTACAATGTTAATATATGTGTAGAAGCCAGTCACTTGCACACAGTTGTCAATAGGCTGGAGCTTGCAGGGAACAAGTCCATGTACCTGGATTTGCTCATCGGAATGCTGTAATTTTCTTTAAATGATTTTCAGAGCAATGGCATTCACTGCATAAATATCCTTTTCAAAAGAAAGGAAATCGCTGTTTTGCCAACCCAACTAACACTGAGAGCAGAGACCAAAAAATGAGCATTCTAATGGCATTTGAAACTGAATATAACTTGTTCATCTCCCTAGTGGGTTACATTGCAGTGGAGTGCAGAGGAGCCAAAGCTGCACTGACACACAAGAGGAAAGCAGAGCAAAGATCAGATGCCCTTCGCATGCTGCTCTTATGGCCAAGGTAAAGCCTTACCTGCTTTTGTCACATAAGATGTTGATGGTAGATGGTTCAGATACAACCAAAGCCATTCACAAACTGGTTTATCATAAGCTTCTTATTTTAAACCATGCCGTGTGTTTGCATTTTGTAGAACCATGTCCTGTTTCCTTTTCTTAAAACGGCTCAAAGGTTTAGCCTCAGCTCAATATTAAAACATAATAAACTAATATTGTAAGAAATGTAATGATGTAACTGTAAACGGTCGCATTTCACTTTTCTTTTGGTAATGTTAATTAGTAATGTATTTTAAATTCCTTTGTGTTTTTAGGGTGTTGCAGCATATAGCTCCAACTCTGGCATCCTTCTGTCATCAGAAAACAGCCGTTCATTTTCTGCACCAAACTTGACTTCTGATAAAAGGCAGACCTGCCGTTCTCTATTAGGCACTTCTGCTGCTTCCACAGCACCCCTGTCCAAACCAGAGAGGTCCATCAGCCCTGAGAGCAATGACAGCATCTCGGAGGAGCTGAACCACTTCAAACCCATTGTTTGCTCGCCGTGCACTCCCCCCAAAAGGCTACCAGATGGGAGAGTGCTGGAGCCCACCATAGTCAAATCCACTCCCCTCAATCTGAGCCGTAGCCTCCAGAAATCTACTACCTACGAGGCCAGCCCAACAATCCTGCAGAAGTGGAAGCAGATTGAGCAGGACAGGCACAAAAATAAGGCCGCCTCCAAAGGAACCATTACCGTTTCTCTTAATGAAGATTTTGCCCCGAAGGCGAGACTGGGAGGATTGCATACACTTCCACCCGGTAATGAGAACCAGAGGCGAGCGGGTTGCCCATCTTCGGACGAGACGTTAGCGAAAGCCAGCTTCCCTGCTGCAATGTCGCAGGCAGGCGGGTTGTCCTCTGAAAAGGGTATGACCTCGATTGGCAAGAAAAGAAGGTTGATATTTGATCAGCCAGAAAAGGAAGACGGCAGAGTTGTGACCAGATCAGAGACAGAACATGTACCTTTGACTGTTAATCCGCAGCAAGTGACCTGTGAGACTGTTGCCTGTAAAAACAAGCCAGCGGGACAAGCTGGGCGTCAGAAACCAGAAGACATATGTAGACCTACCTCTCAAAGAGGTATGAAAAGGAGTCAAAAGACAAAGCACTTAGAGGAGGGCGGAAAAGCAAAGAGGCTGAGGCCCTCCAGCCGGGTGGAAATGGGCTCCGAGTGCGATTCAAACAGCTTTGACGGACATTGGTCACAGCGCGAGGAGGACTGTAAACTAGCTTTAAAACTGCAGAGACAGTTTGATTTAGAGCGGCGAAATGTTGACCGACGGAAGGGCACCCCTGACAACTATCTCATACGTTCGTGGAACAATTCTGACGTGAAACAGATTCCACGTCGCTCTGGGAGAATGGGGAAAAGAAAGTAGCACTTTAACTAAGAATGGTGAAAGGGTTAGTTGCGCTTTTATATTATTATTATTATTATTATTATTATTATTATTATTACTATTATTATTATTATTATTACTATTTTTTACATTCAGCAAACTCTTACATTAACTCCTTGCAAAAAAAATAAAGAAAGAAATCTCTGGAAATTTGAACAATTGCAATATCTTGTTTTCTCATTCACTGCAACTTAGGTTGGTGTTTGTGAGGATATGTATTGGAAGAGCAGTGTGTTAAGAGAAAACATACACAGAAGACTCTTGCCTGTAAAACAGTTATTGGTTTGTGAAAAATGATGTTCTATCTGGAGGAATCCCAGGCACAACACTAATTCAATTATGTTAAGATTTTTTTTCTCTACTAATGAGATCCATCGAGGGTAATTTTGGGCTGAAATTAAGATATAAAATAGATTACCTGTAAGTTATCATTTTAGGGTCTAAGCTGTTTGCCTGTTTTACTGTTAAGGTTACAGGTACATGTCATACATGAAATTAATCTGCACACTAGGCTTCCACAAAAAAAAAAAAATCTGTACGTGTACAATGAAACTTCAACATAGGGAACATGCAGATAGAGATATAATATATATATATATATATATATATATATATATATATATATATATATATATATATATATATATATATATATATATATAATATATATATAGTACTGTGCAAAAGTTTTAGGCAGGTGTGAAAAAATGCTGTAAAGTAAGAATGCTTTAAAAAATAGACATGTTAATAGATTATATTTATCAATTAACTAAATGCAAAGTGAGTGAACAGAAGAAAAATCTAAATCAAATCCATATTTGGTGTGACCACCCTTTGCCTTCAAAACAGCATCAATTCTTCTAGGTACACTTGCACAAAGTCAGGGATTTTGTAGGCATATAGTCAGGTGTATGATCAAACAATTATACCAAACAGGTGCTAATGATCATCAATTCAATATGTAGGTTGAAACACAATCATTAACTGAAACAGAAACAGCTGTGTAGGAGGAATAAAACTGGGTGAGGAACAGCCAAACTCAGCTAACAAGGTGAGGTTGCTGAAGACAGTTTACTGTCAAAAGTCATACACCATGGGAAGACTGAGCACAGCAACAAGACACAAGGTAGTTATACTGCATCAGCAAGGTCTCTCCCAGGCAGAAATTTCAAGGCAGACAGGGGTTTCCAGATGTGCTGTCCAAGCTCTTTTGAAGAAGCACAAAGAAACGGGCAACGTTGAGGACTGTAGACACAGTGGTCGGCCAAGGAAACTTACTGCAGCAGATGAAAGACACATCATGCTTACTTCCCTTCGCAATCAGAAGATGTCCAGCAGTGCCATCAGCTCAGAATTGGCAGAAAACAGTGGGACCCTGGTACACCCATCTACTGTCCGGAGAAGTCTGGTCAGAAGTGGCCTTCATGGAAGACTTGCGGCCAAAAAGCCATACCTCCGACGTAGAAACAAGGCCAAGCGACTCAACTATGCACGAAAACACAGGAACTGGGGTGCAGACAAATGGCAGCAGGTGCTCTGGACTGATGAGTCAAAATTTGAAATATTTGGCTGTAGCAGAAGGCAGTTTGTTCGCTGAAGGGCTGGAGAGTGGTACACGAATGAGTGTCTGCAGGCAACAGTGAAGCATGGTGGAGGTTCCTTGCAAGTTTGGGGCTGCATTTCTGCAAATGGAGTTGGGGATTTGGTCAAAATTAATGGCCTCCTCAATGCTGAGAAGTACAGGCAGATACTTATCCATCATGCAATACCATCAGGGAGGCATCTGATTGGCCCCAAATTTATTCTGCAGCATGACAATGACCCCAAACATACAGCGAAAGTCATTAAGAACTGTCTTCAGAATAAAGATGAACAAGGAGTCCTGGAAGTGATGGTATGGCCCCCACAGAGCCCTGATCTCAACATCATCGAGTCTGTCTGGGATTACATGGAGAGAGAAGCAACTGAGGCTGCCTAAATCCACAGAAGAACTGTGGTTAGTTCTCCAAGATGTTTGGGCCAACCTACCTGCCGAGTTCCTTCAAAAACTGTGTGCAAGTGTACCTAGGAGAATTGATGCTGTTTTGAAGGCAAAGGGTGGTCACACCAAATATTGATTTGATGTAGATTTTTCTTCTGTTCACTCACTTTGCATTTTGTTAATTGATAAACTATTAACATGTCTATTTTTGAAAGCATTCTTACTTTACAGCATTTTTTCACACCTGCCTAAAACTTTTGCACAGTACTGTGTGTGTGTAATATATATATATATATATATATATATATATATATATATATATATATATATATATATATATATATATATATATAAATTTAACAATTTGGATAATAAATAAAGGAATTATGGCCATATATACAAAAGGGACCAAAAGCAACCAAAAAAACCTGATAAATTAAAAATGTGCAAAAGGAAAAAAAAAAAAAAAATTCATCCTAGGCTTAAATGGCCATTAAAGTGGCGACCATGGCAACCGAACTCTAACAGCTCTTGTCTCATGCATCTGATCCACAAACACCAAAAACAAATACATATTTATCAGAAAATAGGTCAATTTTCTTATTTTTTAAAGATTTTATTTGAAAGTGTTTGTTTGCTGCAGTGAGGTAGGTCTTTTTTATAGCGCAGCAGTAACATTGCAAAAATCATTCAATGCTATCTCCTAATGTGGTCATCTACCGGAAATACACAAATAGGACCTCGTTTTAAAGCTCTGATTCTCCTCTTTCCAACGACGGGCTGTCTCGTACAGTGCCTGAGTAAAAAGAGTTAAAGGACCAGGTCGCTGGTGAGATATTTAACATTGGGTGGACCCTAAAGAATTAACTGACTTGGATAAAACAAGAGACTTGCCTTCTGTGGCATATGTAGTCATTCAAAGGGATATGCTGTTTTCATATTCCGGTTTCCATTTTACGTTGTGGAAATGCTGTTCTGTTTAATCACTGCAGGAAGAAAAATTATTAGTTTTGTGTTGTGAAAAGAACCAAATGCACACCTGCCATTCTTTTTGCAGTAGGCTAATATTCCCAATGCAGAGTATAATTTATAATATGTTTTTTTCTGTTCTTTACAGAAGACAGCCCTTGTTAAGTTTGTTAGAAATGTATTATTAATATACTATTTTCAGATTTTTAAAGATAAGCATGTTACTGTTTCATTTTCCATGGACTATAAAGACACCTAGTGGCAATCGCTGCTATTCCTCGATGGAATTGGGAGCAGTAAAATCTATACTGGGTAAGAAAGTGTTTGCTTATTTTTATAGACTCTGACTGGCATTGGGTAAGATTAGAGCTTATTTGAGACGGAACCCAGCCAGCTTGCACTGTGTTACTGTGAGGTAAATTGGGCTTGAATGATTTATGGAAGCCACTTGAAATGTTCACTGTTGCAATAGGTTTGCATAATCAGCACTTAATAAATGACAAGGAGCATTATTAAAAATTACACAAATGACTATCTTATTTAACAGAATACCTGCTAAGCATATAGTGACATTTGTAAGGTCCCTTTTGGAGCATTATATTAACAGTATGTTGATATCAAACAAACAAAAGATTAATGTTTTAAATTGCTGTGGCATTTTTATGTCTTGGATCTTGTTTTTAACCCGTAGCCTGCACCTATTTACCCTTTTTGAGGTTGCATCCTCCTTTGCATCTGCAAAAAAAATGCCTTGATGGGGAAGAAGCCCCACTGGTCCCAGTAAACTCCTCGGGAGCTTTTAAAAGTGGAAGACACAGGCAGTGGCTAACTGTCTTCAGTATTAAATTGAACAGACATGTGCTTGGTATGTATACTGCTTAACAAATAATGTTGTATGCAAAGTTCTTGTACTGTTCTTGCTTTCCTGCAGTTACCAAGTTACAAAGATGATTAAAACAGTATTCCAAAGGGCTATCCGCAAATTGTGTGTTTGCAGTTATTTGGTTTGTTTTTTGTTTCCAGTGTTTTTTATAATTGTGAACCAGTAATGGACTTCTTGTTAATCTCTATAATGTTGAATTGAAATTTTGGTGCAGTTTAGTGCATCAAACCCCATAGCCGTTCCCTTGTATCTCACATGTTTTCATTCTTCAAACCTTTGGAAAACAGTGAGGTCTTACTGAAGTGTATGATTCATAAATGTATATTTAATAGTTATTGGGGGCTGTAGTCTCCCAATCGTATTAATACTCTGTGTTTTTTGTTTTTTTTTAACAAACTGTTTTTGCATAGACTAAAATGCACTCTAACCATTTTTTTACTTTATCTGCCAAGTAGAAATTAGATAGATAGATAGATAGATAGATATAAATTATAGGTAGAGAAGGAAAACTGTAGATGAAAGAATTAGTGCCAATAGAGGTTATTTTGCTAATTTAGTTGTATATGGAAAATGAAAACTTTGAAGCTTTAGCCACTGACAGAAGTAAAACCAAAAAAGTAGTACTATATAAATAAATATAGCAAGTTCTGATGCAATTACAAATTGAAATGTACCATGTCCTGAGCTGACTGGATTAGCAATGATATTGTATGGAAACTTCCTGAAGTTTAACATGACGAATATGTAAGTCCTCAGCCTAGTTTGTAATGTCATTGCATTTGAGCATTGCATAGTAGTTGTACTATGCTGCTAAATAGACATATAACACACAGACAGTACTATTATGTAACTAGTAATAATTAACTTAAGTTCCTTACTTAATCAAATTGGGTTTTGTTTTATTTTCACAAACGGTACATATTGTATTGTAAAGAGCTATAGTGAAGTAATGGTGGACCCCATTTCAGGAAAAGCAAACTAACCTTGGGTGCCCTATGAAGAAAGTGTATAACAAATGATCTGAGAGGATGTGAATGGCTTTAACAAAAACATTATTTTTTAACAAAAACATAGTATTTTTTTTTTAATAATTATTAATGTTATGGGAATTCTAATAAGAAAAACTACTGTAGGAAAGGTTAATGTTTTGGTACACCAGTCCTGTTTTAAACACAAGAAAGTGGAACGTCTTTTAATTATATCTTTTTTTGTAACAGAATCAACATGCTATCAGTTTGATTGCAGTATTTTTTTTAATTGATTTTTTTCCTCTAATCCTGAACAGCGCCCCAAGTAGGCCGCACATTTCAATGTTGGAAATAGCCTGATGAGTTTTGGTTTATTTCAGTCTTCCTTTTGTTGATTTCATGCAGAGCCTCCTGATTCTGATTCTCAATCTGAGCCGCACTTTCTACTGCAGCAGTGTGAAGTTTTACATACTTTTTCTGCAGTTCCTTTAGTAAACCCAGAGCCTCATCGTATTCCTTCTTTTGGGACCTTTTGTCTCGTAGAATGGTTGCTGTAAATACAAATAAAACAACAGACATTACAAGTGCATTTTGCATACAAGATATAGAAATTAAACAATGACTAACAGCTGTGATATGTGGCACACAGTTTGCATGTATCCTGTAATGTATCAAAGCTGTATCTCCGTTTCATTCGCGGTGGGCAAGATCACAGGTCTGACAGACTTTATGAGGGTGATTAGTTGACCGGTGCTTGCATATAAGCACTGCACTAATTACTGTTTTTCAAATCTGACGACTCTTTAGGCCATTCTGGAGAAAGCGGCCCCAGAATCCCCTTAATTTCTTGAAGTCTATAGTGCATTTGGATTAAGCAGCTTGGAGAATCTAGCCCTTTTGAAATAGCTAAATCTGTAAGAAACAGATACACTTAATTAAACGGCTCACAATGTTTGCCACAGTAGCAGATCCAACAAAGATTAAGAAACTTGGTACCATACCTAATGGAACTTCACTTGTTGTTTTCCTGTCCTTGACTTTGGTTAGTAATTCTTCAACTTTCTCTGCTTTGCTTTTCCTAGGTGGTGGAGTTGTCGGTCTCCCCAGCTTTAAAAAAAAAAAAAAAAAAAAAAAAAAAAGTAATTGTCAATATAAAGTAAAATCACTGATAATGCACGGGTGTTTGGAACCTGCAAACCTTCTGCTATAATGGAGCTGTTCCATAAACTAAGAGCAAGGAATGTACCTGTGTAATATTCAGGAAAGATATTTCAACGGTCTAATAATAACCTACTTTTAGAAAAAGCCCTTTTCTAAAGTCATTAGCATAAAAACTTTATTTTTGTCGCTTTATCATTTTTCTGTTTTCCAGACTTTATTTTCACTTTGGGGTAAGCCAGTTTAACCTTCCCTGACATTGTAAATTCACCTGGTTATACATGCAGCAAGGGGATTTTAAAGTTTCAGGTGGGGTCTTACAGTGAAGCATACTGTGTGGTGGACTAGACAAGAATCAAACTGAAAATGACATCTAGAAAATAAACAATTATTTATCACTATGAAAAATGTCCCTATTTACTGTATATACAGTAGATGGGGGATTAAAGACATGTCGGATAATTAGAATATAAGGCTTTATATTTCATATAATGTTTACAAAGTAAACAGGATTCACAACAGAGTCACTCTACGTTCTGCCCTACACAAACTACCTTTTTCTCCCTTGGCATGTAGGGTTTCTGAAGACAATCCAATCTAGCTTTAGAGTCTCTGTAAACAAGGAGATTCTTTAATGCACGTTCCAGTGCTCTGACGTTCTGCTGAATTCCTGGTTTGGAAAGAAAAAATAATACGAGGAATCGCCTTTTTGTTTCTCTGAATAATCTTTTTTAAACTAATAGTTACATGATTTTCGCAGTGGTATTCATGTATCAAGACCAAAAATAAGTGGGTGCATTAGTAAATTAAAAACAATGCTGTTGTACCTGGTCTCATTCCTACCAAGCTGCATGTGTATGTCTATTTGATTAGGACTTTTTATAGCAGGAAATCACCCTGTACTATCTATTTGTAGATTACCCATCAATACAAGTACTTGGTGTAACCTAGGTGAATTCCCTCTTACTGAAAAAAACAACCCTTTTACTTTTTATAAATTGTCCCTTAAAATATGAACTTGCCTTGCCTTTGCTGCTGTTAGAAATGAAATAAATTGATTATTCAATGAAAAACCAATACTTACCAACAGGCTCAATGAACTCCGGATCTGGCCTTGCATCCAGAAGTTCTTCAAACCCCTTATATTTGTCTGGCACAGAAACGTGCTTCAAATTCTGATTTTTGCTCTCAAGTACCTCCTCCTTGTCTGATTTGGGATGATCATTTACCTTCAGAAATAAGAGAAGCATTACCTGACAAAATGTATGGGGTACAAGCCAGTAAAAATAACCATGTACAACTTAAAAGCTTAACAGCATTTTACCATTTTCTTAAAATGAAACCTGGCTTTCATTTACAGGCTGTTTCAGTCAGGCACAATTCAACTGAAGTGTCCAATTAACACCCTAGCAATACCAACCATGCAAAACTCTTGAGTTAGCAATCAAAACACACCTGAGTCATAAAGAATGCCTCTACATTCTGGTCATCAGTTGTCAGTTTGCCTCTCTCTTGCTCTTCTCCTGGCATTCTATCCCAATAGCTTTCCGGGTCCTGTTCTGGTTCCTGAGTTTCCTGACCTTTCCCTTGTGGAGGAGCTGGAATTGGTGGAATTGGCTTATATTCTGATACTTTTTGACCCTTATGAGATACTGCTGCTTCCTGTTTTGTATTGAGATATCCAAGCTTGAATAAGAGAGAGTCAGGAGAGGCTTGTAAAAATAGGGGCTGTTTTGGGACCTTTGGGATCTTGGTTTTAACCTTAGGAACAAAATGACTTAAGTTACTTGTGGAGGACAATTGGTTCATGTATATGTATGTATGATATATATATATATATATATATATATATATATATATATATATATAGGGTCTGTAGCTGAGCAAGACATTTCTCTAATGAGATCAGTATAAAAAATGATCATTAATTGCCCCTCCTGAAATTTCCCATTAAAATTTTTTAATGGAAACTACCGCTGCGCACTCCTACTAGTCATTTTTATAATGGCCACATTACAGAAATTCTATCTTACTCTGGGTTGCTCAGAGACTGCTCAAAAGGTAAAATATAACACATATATTAGGCATATTAAGAGGGTATAAATGATTCCTTCAATGCACTGCATCATGCTAATATGAGTTAAGACTGCATTGCAGTTTGCAACATTAATGACCTTTCGTTTAGGGTTAACAGGCAACACGACGTGTGGCTTCTCCATTCTGTCTGCCCTTTTCCTCTGTATCTGTATGCCCAGTTTGTGCTGGAGTAAGCTGGTCAGTAATGGAGGGTCACCTGTAGATAGGGTTAGGAGAAACACAGTTAATACCTTTCAAATGGGATTAGGATTTCTGCACAGTGAGCTAGTGAATGATTTGTTACCATACCACTCTTTTGGGTGGTGAGAGGGTTTCCACAGATCACAAGTTCATTCAGGGATGGAAAGAGAGCAACAGCTACTAGGGCCTCTTCCTCTGTGATCTGAGAACAGAAACCAGAGAGGGGAGTGTTAAAAACAAACCCTTTTCTGTGTCTTTATATTATATCATGATAAAAACATCCAGTGTCTTCAATGGAAAATATGTCTGTTTATTAAGCCCCATAAACATATATGCAAAACCTTATTGTTGGCCAGACTGAGGCATCTTAGTTCAGGCAGAGGGGGTTGGAACTCCCTCACAGATTCAGTCCCCAGGCCAAGGGGTAATTTAAAATCTCCATCCATGTATGGGACCCCCTATAAAAGCAGAATATTTCAGAAGTTAGGGACCTCCCAATTGAGTTACATAACAATGCAGCTTCTAGTTATTAAATGGGTTTTATAACCAAGGCTTTTCTCATTATGTCCATTGTTAAATTGTCCAGACTTTGGCTCTGATCAAAATCATTTATTTTTTTCCCCACAACACTGGATCGATTTCCTGTGCAGCATATACAAAATACTAAATACAAAAAGAAACTTAATAAATTAAATTACAAACGTTTTGACTAGAAGTCTTTTTCAATGTCTTCAAATCAACCTCTTGGACATGGGTGCCATATATATATATATATATATATATATATAAGTTTTCTGTCATAAAATATTGTTTACCCAAGTAATTTATTTTTTTTTTTTTTTTTAAATATTTAAATATATTATATACAAACACAATGAAACAGAAGGGTTTAAACTTACCTGAATATTGCCCATATCATTTTGAGGTAATGAAAAGTGTGGAGAAAAATCAGTATCTGAAACAAAGAAATACGCAATAAGATTCTCTCTGTCAATACCCACAGGTGGAGCTGCAGAAAATTCCCTAAGCTGGGGGTACAGCTTTAGACTTGCCGTTAATCATTATAATTATTATCCCATTAGAACTGAATTGAAAAGAAAAATTCTGTTAAGTGGCTCAGTTACGTGCCAGATTGTGATGTCACTGTTTTGAATGACTTTGAGGTTGACAGGATTTCAGGGATAAGCTATGGTTTTTCAAGCAGGTTATGTCAAGCGAATCAATACTGCGAATAACATGTGGTAGAAACTCAATATGGTATTGTGATGTCATGAATGGGGTTTGTGAGGTGTCGTGAGCCCTAGATGTTAAAAACCTATGCTCTGATTGGCTGAAATCTCCTCAGCATACTAGTCATTATAAAATATATTTTGCTTTATGATGTATATACTTTCAGCACAGACCTGCTATGCTAACATCTCCATCTGCAATTGTTAAAGGTTTGTCCATTCTCTTTAGGTCTGTGATCAGACCTTTCCCGTGTTTCAGTTTTTGTCTGGGCTGCAGCCTCTCAAATCCGCCCTGTTTTTCCGAGACAGGACTGCAAACGTAATTGTATTGATCCATCTTCTGCAGGTAAGGGACCTCAGTGATGCCATTTTTATCCAGGTTTAAGTACTTCAAACTAAGGAGGGGGGGGGGGGGGGGAGGGGAAATGTATTTATATTAAAAGATGTACACATGCTGAATGTGATCAAAGCTTTTTGCTCCAAATTGTTATCACCATAAGCATCACCAATTACAATTCTAAAATGAATAAGAGAAAATACAAGTTTCTTTCTGGATTGGTGCCTATATAATGTGCATAGTACTAATCTAGCCCATACTCTTAAATAGACCAGGTACCATGGGGGATGCATCAGCAGACATACAGTATATAGATAAAAAACACATGGATCATATGAATAGATGGAATATAAATATTAACAAATGTGGAATTGATCAGAACTATTTGATTACTTTCTTAGAAATCAATAAATGATACCTAAATTTCCACCTCTTATTGTAAAGTGTTTGAGATTTGCTAAGATTTATATAGAGTATGTAATGGAATTAACTCTGAAAACTCTAGCAGAAGGTTACCTTTTCAAGTTCGCAAGGCTTGCAAATATTCCTGGGTGAGATAGCTTGTTGTCATCTAGCATCAAGATGCTAAGAGACCGAAACCGTGGAAATAGATCAGCATTCCTTTGGGAAAAAGAAAATGGACTAATTTCTGTTTTTCCTCTTTCCAACCAACTATATAATAAGACCAGCTCACACTATTAAGTCCACTCTCTTGTCGGTCCTTAAATGTCCCTCTTTTCCTGATTTCAACCTTGCTGCTAAATCAGCATGATTCACTTTGCATTTAGTTCAGTTTGTGTTGGGACACATTGATGCTGTCGTCTTTTGTACTGTTATTTAACAGTATTTTTTTACAATGTATACAGTACAATATGTATTATTGCATGGTGTATAGCTAAAAAACAATGTTCTCTAATGTCTTGAATAGACGGAAGTAACTTCATATACCTATATTGTACACCATAAATAAATAACATTTATGGGTCATTCCAGCTGAAGTGGACCAAATTATTGGGAACTGTTTCCTTGTGGTTGTGGATACATATACCAGATGTGATTGAGAACATTTTCTAAAGGGTGCATGCAAAAGAAGAGTTGTGTAATTCATACCCCACATGGTGAGACTGTCTTAACGTGGTAGAAAAAAATGAATGTGGGGGGTGGCCGAGACAAATACTGCTATATATATATTTCAAGCATTTTTCAAGGGCTTTTATACAAATGTTTTATTTTATTTAAGTCATTGGCGTAAGAGTTTGAACAACCCTTGTTAGTCTACTTAAGCTAGAATACCTCCTTCTGTCATTACAGCCCCTTTCACACCGACATGCTCTACCCGGGTCAGGAGCCGGCGTAATGTGGGTCGGCTACGCAATTTCACACTGCTTTTGATAAAGCAGGGTTGAGCTGGGTGACAGATGCAAGTACACAATGCCTTGGAAGCAGCTTGTTTCAAACGCTTCCATCCGAGCTTCTCTCGATTGAACCGTCAGCCCAAATGCACCATTGCATGCATTTTGTCACGCTCAACCCAGGTCAATGCGTGTCGACCCATATCCTGAGGTGGGTCGCTGGGACCTGGGTCAACCCGGGTACTAACCAGATACATGGTTGCACACGACGCAGGATTGTGACCTGGGTATCCAGAACCCGGGTCCGGACCCGGGTAGGAGTGCCAGTGTGAAAGGGGCTTAAGACATCATACTATCTGGCTTCCTCGGGGCTGGTCCATATAAGACTGGAAATGTTTTAAAACAAAAAAAAAACAAGAATAATTTACAGAGAATCCTGTCTAATTTATCATCAGCATTTAACTTACAGCTCTGAGGCAGTCACATCAGGAGGAAGAGAGTGCAGCCCATTCCCAGTCAGATAAAGCACTCGGAGACATGGACACAGACCCAGGGACAGAACATCATCTGAGGTCAAGTTATTGTAGGAAAGGTCCAACACCTACAGAACATTTTAAGCCAGAGATGTTAATGTAGTATTTTTTTCTGCAGTAAGACTACTTTCAGCCTCAAAAATATTCTAAACGGGGCCCTTGTAAGGCAGTGTACTTTGCCAGGGCCATGCAATTCAATTCAATCACTTACTTGACATTTAAAAATGACTGTGCTCATAGAGATATATCACTAGGCAGAACAATGTATATTGTTTTATTCAATATGAAATACTTACCTCCAAATGCGGAAAATCTCCAACATTGACTTTCAAATTACGGAGGCCATTGACTGACAGCTCAAGTTCTCTTAAGATTGGAAATTTTCTGAAAGGCTCTAAAAATTGAGAGATATATTTATACTTGGGGATGCTTTCTTAGAAATCCAAATGAATTCAATACATTGCAGTATTAAACTTACCAAAAGTCAAAAGGTTTCCTGCAGCATTAATATAGGCAACATTGTCAAACATTTCAAAATCTTCTTCTTTAGCCTGGGTAACAGAAACAATTTAACATTTTTAAAGTGGCGCCACTCTTTCTGAAAATATTACACATATTTAATGACTCCCGGGTATATTTTATGCTATGAAATCTAATATATGTGTACAAAAAAATGAATTTCCAAAACAGGCGTCTTAGCTGTAGCTGTTTGTCAACTGCAGTTTAGTGGACCAAGGTTATGTAAGTATTAATAATTTATTGTACTAGCTTAGGACACCCAGGTTATATATAATGTATTAACAATACAAATCAACCATATATGTGTAACCTAAGGTATCTTTAATTGTTTGCGCTATTGAAAACTGGGACAACTGTATAGTTAATCTTCTATGTAAAGGAAGTTCTCAGTTTCTATGTCTTATTCTGAGGATATCTGTTACACTCGCCCGTGCTTCTGGGTCCAAAGCATGTTACTGGCTGAAAGCATATCATTCAATAAGGGAGCAACTGGTTGGACAATGACAGGAAAGAAGCCATTGAAGGGGTGACAAAGCAAGTGCAACACTAACTGAAAACAAACAGAGATTTCTTTAACCTAGTACCAGATATCATGTTTTAAAATACAAAAAGCATGGTTTACTTGACTGGACATTTGAGACCTATACAATGAAGGGGATCACTGGTAATTACTTAAGCTACAGAGCCATGTTACAAGGGTGTCAAGGATACATTGACCCATTCCCTACTTATTAAAATCCAAACCATGTCATACCAACTCTAGGTTCTTGTCACTAATATCAACAGAGCACAGGTCAGATGCATCCTCCACATAATGAAGTTTCATCTGAAAAAAAAGCATAGAAAGAGAGATCTAACTTGTAGGGAACCAGCTGGATAACCTGAATTGTATGCTTTTGGGTAGTTATTTTTCAATAGCCTGGAGCTCCATCAATCTCTCAAATAATGTACACCATTAGTTTATATTTTTCCAATATAAATTGTATTGCCTGTTAATAACCTGTTCTATGTGTTCTTGTGATTCTCTTTTGTTGTTAGTATAAAATAATAATAGATAATTTTATAGAACCCACATCGCACATAAAAAATGAACTACTATTATGAAAATGTAGCTAATACAAATTAATATATCCCTTTAACAACAGATTCAGGAAGTTTCTTCGTTGTTCCTTGACCTTTTTTGGTTTCAACCTACACCAGCATGTTGAGAGTAGATGTGCTGCAATCCACTCATATGAAAAATACTACAGGTATATCATCATCCAAAAAAGTGTCTTTAGAAAAGTGCAGTACTTGACATACTATATTATAGTATAGGATACTGTGGTGGTTATTTCAACTAAATTGTTACAA
Source organism: Acipenser ruthenus (assembly GCF_902713425.1). Taxonomy (NCBI): domain Eukaryota; kingdom Metazoa; phylum Chordata; class Actinopteri; order Acipenseriformes; family Acipenseridae; genus Acipenser; species Acipenser ruthenus. Next base: position 8,534,767 of record NC_081196.1, read on the forward strand.
AGAGAGCTGAAGTGATTATTTGGGGTAATGGAGACTGTTACAGTTTTCATTCCAATGTATTTCTGGAAACCTCTCGTTTCTAAGTTCAAAATAAAAAATAAATGAAAAAATACTGGTCTTGCTTTTAAACATGCCAAGGTTAAAATGTGGCCTTTACTTACCAAGAAGAATCCATCCAATATGTTCTCCTTCAAGGCTGATTTAGTGGTTGCCAGAGGCAGGCTGGACTGGAAGCCCTGTAACTGATCTTGTGGTCTTACTTTTGTGTTTGACTGGTTGCCAGTTTTCCCAGCTCTGTATTTTTGGTCCTCAGAAGCTCTATGTGCAACAAGCCAATGGCCAGCACCTAAAATAATAATAATTAGTGTATATTAATGACAACAACCAAAGGCTCTGTTCACAATGGCTTTCTGTTTTCATGCCAAAAAAGACAAGTCCAATATAAATACATTTCCTCATAGTTTTAAATAAGCATGTGGTAAAAGGTCTATAATTAAGATATTTATTTCAGGGGTACACTTGAGCAAACAGAAATCTCTAACAGCAGGGGTTTTTTTTCCAAACAGATTGTTCTTAAAATACACTACCCAAACCTTTTTGCTATAAACATTTTGTTGTTGTAATGCTGTGTTTATTAACATTTGTGGAATAGAGTTTTCTAATATTTTAGTTTCTATTTGTTTTAATTATTATTATTACTAACATTTCCCAGTAAAATATTCAGTTAATGTACAAATGCAGAGTAACACATTATTAATAATTACCTAGATACACTGATTAATTATCTCCAAATGAGATAAATATTATATAGATGGTGAGTTTATGAATTAAAACTACAATTTGTAAGTCTAAACCAGATGCCCCTTTCTGATGATAGGGTGGTAAGGGTTTAAGTCTGGCACATTAGTCCAAATGAAACAATAGTTTTTTTGGTGGTAGTTTTATTATCCTGGTAAAAGCAGCACAATTACCTTCTTCTTGTTGTCGAAATAATGTCCTGGCAGGGAAGCAGTTAGTTGGGAAGCTTGCTCCATCATCCAGTTTATAAAGGTTAGGTGCAGCCATTCCTAATGGACAAAACTGAGATGGATGGCCCCAGATTATTCATCTCTGTAGGATGTAACTTGATTTTGATGAATGCGTTATGAAAGGGGTAACTTTGGGGGTATGTTTGATTTTTTTTTCTGAATAATAATATAATTTCATATTACAGTCGAACCTGTATTAAGAGACCACTCAAGGGACAATCTAATAGTGGCCTCTTAACACAGGTGGTCTCTTAAAAGAGGGCCCATAACTTATGAATGTTCTATTAGTCTCTGACATGCTTTCCTGTAATTATGTATGTCTTACATACACTGTAAAAGCCAGAAGATGTATGAACAAAAGGAAGTATGTAATTTAATAACATTCATTTAGATAATGAATTTACAAAACATATTATTTTGTGAAAGTAATGAATGCTTGCCTGTCTCAGGTCACACACATTTTTTTAAAATCCTTTGCAAATTTCAATGCCTGTGTCTGCCTTTCAGGTAGGTGTTGATTCATTTTATCCTGAAACCAACGCCAGCATAAGCATAAGATCTTTTTTGATTACCGCGCACATTGTTTTCATACTCTTATGTATGGCTTGAATTTGTTGGTGTTTATTTTCCCTTTAACGGTTTGCCTTTAAGTCTTAAGCCGCTACATCCTAACTATGAGAACATTCTGTTAAATTGGCGGGAAAGAACAACAGAACAAGAATTTTTTTTTTTCTTAAACAAAACATAATACTAGTCAGGGAATATAAAATGAAAATACAGGATGTACTGTATAGTATAACTGTCTTTATATAATGAACACATTACATTACGTCAACATGCTTACTGACAGAATTTAAACTTTTAGGGTTATCTAAGCAAGGCGTGAGGTAAGCTTATCTTAATATGCAAATGGACAGACATCCATCTGAAATCTGCATTAAACTCCAGTCTAGTTTTTCTCCATGCCTAAGGGCCAGTACTTTTCCATTACAGGGGCGAGGTATGACTTCATAGTACTATAAACTTACAGTGTACACGCACTAAGTCAAACACAGGATATGGGTAGACATATGCAGTAATCCAGCAATAATGCAAATTAGTTTGTGGAATAGAAATTAGCAGTTGAGACACATCCATATACCTATAGTACTTAAACTTTGGTTGGTAGAAATCGGTACACTTTTATAATTGGTTAATTTAAGCGCTAATAGTAAAACGGAATTACCTTACTTTATGAAGCTGTTATGCATTTTTTAATCTCTTGATTCAACCACGTCTGCTCTGGATATCTAAAAAATTCAACACGGTGTTTTAGCAGCGCTTCCAGAATTCCGTATCCTAGCAACGTTTATAACAGTAGGCAAATTGGGAATTGTAGTTTTTGGATAGAAACACAACTACAAATCCCAGCGAGCCTTTAAATAAAAGTACCTCACATCTCTTCCGTCTACGTCGACGATCCTTCACCCGTCCCGCAAGAGGATTGGTGTGTTGAGAGAGCAGCGGTAACCAATCGGAATTCCCCAAGTCACTGAGCGAGTAGAAAGAAAAGATGGCGGCGAAAAATGGGAAGAGTGGGTTGATGGAAAAAGTAAGATACGTATTTATAAGTGTTTTATTTAATTGTTTGTCTTCAAATAAGGCGACGGAGTACGGTTGTATTAGTTGTTAATATTTACAGTGTTTTTTTGAACAGTTGGCATTCGTTCTCAGCTTTCTGTATTAGAACTACACTAGCGTCTGTACAGAACGATACGTTGACTTGTCCGACCAATTCATCACCAGCTGCAGGTCGAAAACTTGAGATGCTATACAATTGGATATATACATTTGTAAGAAACCTATTTAAAAATAAATAAATAAATAAATAACCTTTATAAAGCTTTATGCACAGAAAGTGTACGTCTAGACACGGAAGACAGCTCATTCGAGGACGATGTTGTTGAATGTATTTATACAAAATACACTAGTTTTTGTTCCTCTTAACTTATTGGTTTGGTGTACGTGTTGTTATATTTGATATTGTTTCATGGTTTTATTAATAGGCAATTATTTGTTTACATCACGCTGTCCTGTACCTTCACTTTAGCAGGTTATCATTACGGCAGCGAAAACAAAACATATGGCGCTTTTTATGTTGTGTGTGTGGTTTTTTTAGTGTGTGTGTGTGTGTGTGTGTATATATATATAGAGAGAGAGAGCGAGTTGATACAATTACATATAAAACGGTAACATTATTATTGTCGATAGATGGCAGAACAACCTTTCAGGCACACCTTACTTGATTTTTAGGTTCATATTTAATATATCAATTATCAGTTTATTTTAGTGGCCATGTTTCTTGTTGCAAACAGCCTTGTTGTGGTTTCTACGAAGCCTGCAGTCAGTAAAAACAGAACTGCCAGTAATTTAACGGCTGTCGCTCAATATTTTAACATCTGCTTTTTATTTAATAACTATTATCAAATTGTTATATTTTATTTATCGGCTCATTAGTTCTGATACAAAGAGGTTACTTTTTATGTATTTTATTTATTTCATTGTAATAGCTTCATTCGTTTATCACGTCACAAAGCTCTATACAGTCGTTACCACGTCAAATCTGACTCCCATCCAAACGGTATGTGTATCTTAGCATGGTTGTTCTTCTGAAAGATTTAAATAGCAACACCAGTTTGGGTAGGACCTCCTACATTTGATAAAAGTGGCTTCAAATTGGGCATATACAGTAATCCGTCGCATATCCGACTGCAGTGGGACCAGAATAGTGGCAGTCCGATGAATGAATCTTGATTTAAATACCATTATATGCAGCTGTTGTTGAAGAGGTTGGTCATGAGGGATATGTGACAGATTGTGGTAATTTGCTCATGCAAATTACAGTAGTCGGCACTAAATTATCTCCTTATATATGTAGTTTCTAGTTTGGTCAGTAATTTTGTTTGACATAACTTTAATTTTGTGTTTCACAGAAATGATACATTTGGCAGAATTTGTTTTGATCCATTTGTAGATTTTTTTTTTAAAAAAAGAGAGTAAAGTGAAAAATGAAGTACTTCATATTTGTAAATGCATTAAATGGCAATTTAAGTTAAGCTTCTGCCTAAAACTACCCATTGGCCTCCTTTTTCTTCTAGTGGAAGATTGAAGAAAAACCTGTGAAAATCGATAAGTGGGACGGAGCCGCAGTGAAGAATTCTCTTGATGATGCTGCCAAAAAGGTGGGAAGCGCATGTAGTGGAAAGTGAGGCATGTTGACATGTGCATTGATTTATCATCTCTGAAATCTGGACAGTGTCCTAATTGTTTAAGCCTTATAAACAAAAACTATGCTATACATTTATAGTATCCACTGGTATTGCAGATAAACAACCAAAGACCACATTTGTAACAGTGTTGCACACAATTTCAAAAGACACTATTGCAAAATTATAAATAAGGCAGGTTAAAAATTCAGTTTTCAGGATAATGTACTATTGTAAAGTAATAGAAAGCTGACTCTTAAGTAATACATATTTTTGTTGGAGCACCAAGCTGTCACGCTTGCAGATTGTGGAGGAATAGAAAACACTATTTAAATGTATTTTACCCATTGTTTTGCTTTTACATATCATTTGAAAATTGCTGTATGCCCCATTGTTCAATGAAGAACATGTATTCTAGGTACCACTGCTCCTGTATCCTTTTATAAAGAAAGTTGCTCTAATTGAGTAAAATAATATCATTAGTACTGACATGCTTTTTGAAAAAGAACTAGACCCTTGTGTTCCCTTTCTACTGTATTTCTGACTGGCAGACATTTGTTCCGTAGGTCCTTTTGGAGAAGTATGGCTACACAGAGAACTTTAGCCTGGTTGATGGGCGGCTAGTCATCTGCACAGTCTCCTGCTTCTTTGCAATCATTGCGTTGGTTTGGGATTATCTGCATCCCTTCCCAGAGTCCAAACCAGTCCTGGCATGCTGTGTCATATCATATCCTTTTATAGAAAATAAAGAAATAAAATAAGATTGAGATTTGGTTTTTAAAAAACAGTGACATTATTCATTGCTTCAGTCTATTTCTTTTACAGGCACAGGAAGTGGTATGCTGTGGTTTTCCTGTCAACTGTCATATTAATAGCTGTGTACGTCCTGTATGAGCCTGTTTACTCACTTAGTAACAGCCTAGAAGTTCACAGTAACACTGAAGTACCTTATTTATACACAGGGCTTGAATTTCATTGCGGGAATCGCACATTTTCCAAGTTGCTCCCGCATATCTGCAACTTTCAGTGCAGGAAAATCCAGCAGAGATATTTTAAGACACCAAGCTGCTGTATTTTTCACCCAATTTAGAATCCCTGAAACGCTACAACAAATCTATAAGGAAGTGGGTGTCAGTGACGAAAGCACTTCAATGCATTCTGAGTCAGCTTATTTTAAAGCATCGCCAGTGTGAATGATGATGCAGTAATATATATGTTGGAAATGTTGGAATCCCCCCCCCCCCATTGGCTGCAGCATAGGGGAAAATCCTCCCCAGCACTCAAATGAAATTCAAGCCCTGAGAGATAGATAGAGATTGCATAACAAACAAATTAGTATCAATTGAAAAATGTCAGACTAGTTAAGGCAGGTTTCAGGAGTTGTACTAGTGATAGCCAGTGAAATACACAGTTGAGCATTAACCAGTAGTAACACTGCAGCTTGAGAAGGGAAACTTTACACAATTTTAACCTGCTCTATACAGTATAAAACTCAGAAAATTATTTGCATTTTGAGTAACTGTCTTAAGTACTGGCTGGTGCCTTTGTATATTGCTTGTTTGTGTAATTTAACAGACATTGAAAGTAACATTTCTAACTACTTGTTAAGTTCAATTACTATACTGTCTCCTCAGACCTTCACAATTATCTGGTGAAACTAACAAACATAGGGGTTGTCACTTCCTTCACTGTGTTTATAAATTGGGATTATAATGCTCGCCTTGCAGGAAGTTTTGTTTACCATGCATCCTTAACTTCTTTGCACTTATTTCATTATGATGGGGATTCTTACTTTGTATACCTCTTACAAAGAGAAAAGTATCTTCTTGGTGGCTGTTGAGAAAGATGCAGCTGGTATGGACCCTGATCACATCTGGCAGTTGTCTTCAAGTCTAAAAAGGTAATTTTAATTTAATCTGTATGTTCTTGTCATAGATCAATCGAACATAAGTCCTGTGGATGTGCAATACAGCGCTACCCCCTTTATAATGCTTTGGTTAAGAGCCATAGTTAAGAGACTGTGTGCTGTTTGTGCTCAGCAGGAATGCAAGTTCTAGTGGTATGGCATTTTGGGGCAAGTGGACACAATGACCATGCTGTCTTATAACTGGTTTGGCAGTATAAAGAGCCTTGTAATGAGGGAGCATTTCAATCTTATTTCAGTCAACATTTTAGAACCAAATTGTTGACTCTGTTTGATTCTGGAGTCGCTAGTTATCCTTCCAGTTTGTATGGCCTGCAGTGGGGGATAACGTAATATGTACAGCTGACACAGTCTCTTCTGCTGTAAATGCTTCTTGAGAGCCCTTTGCTCACGCTTGTAACACAGGGCCATCTTTGTACATATTAACCTCCTATCTTGCATTTTGATTAGCTGGAAGACAAAACTCTCAGCTGTTTTTTTTGGATGAAATGTGTCCCTGTCATTATTCAGAATAAGCACCTTAAACCCATTTTTGTCTGTCAGATTTGATGACCGGTACACCCTCAGAATGACCTTTATTGATGGAAAGACCAAACGGCAAAGGGATGTTGAGTTCACCAAGTCTGTGGGGGCCTTCTTTGACGAAAGTGGAATGTTGGTGATGGACATTTTTGAACAGAATGTCTCTAAACTCCATTACAGCCTGGCAGCTGAAAAGAAAGTTAAATAAAAAAGAAAGTGTTAATTTTGTGCACACAAACCTCATAACCACCCTATATGAAGTGAGGGTCCTACTGGAAAGCCCTTGTCTGTCTCGGTTATATTATGCTAATCTGTTAGTTCATTTCCATTGCTGCTCTGCAGGAAAGGGGCTCGGCAGCATTTTACTTTCTTTTAAATGTACTTCAAATGCAAGCAGAAACTGTCTTTCTTTTTTTTATTATTATTCATAACCAAATTGGAGTAAAATACACTCCCTCCCCAAATTGGTTGCTGGACTGCTGGAGTATATGATTTTAAACTGGACAATTTTGTTCTGTTTGTTTCATAGGAACCGTATGCAAACCCTTAAACATGTAAACTACCACTGAAGAGCATAATAAAACGGATTATTCTGAACAAGTTGTTGATATTTGGTTCTTGTGGAAACCTGTTTTTCATAAAATAAAGGGAATGGCTCAACAGTAGATTTATTTATACTAGTAATATATGTTGTTTTTATGTACTAGAAGAAAAAACTAATTGTGCTTAAGCCAGCACTTATTGCGAAAAGGTGGGTGGCAAAGAAAAACAAACCTCACTTTAAAAAAAAAAAAAGGTACACATTTAAACTGGTGGATCAAGAACCTTATAACGAGAGTGGAGTTAGAAAGATCATGCTAAAAACTTTGTCCTGAAAACCTTTTGATTATTTTCTCTTGATTATTCTTTTTTGATGTTTATTCCTCCCCATTTATTATATTAAAAATGTCTTCATGCATTTGTGAAATGGAGCTTTCAGGACTGTATCCAGATTTATTGTCAGCAATCTTTCCATGTGCCATTACCCACCCCTGCCCAAAGTTAAAGATGATTTAAATACAGACAAGGAGAAGAATGTGACAATTTAGCCGGTATTCGTACCTAGAAATAAGAGAAATATAAATGCAACAGGTCAATGCCCATCAACATTGTTGTGTTTACCCATCAATATGCCTCATGCTAATAAAAGCCCTAAAATGGTCCAGGTTCATTTCCAGTAGACTAACTTTGTTAGGCTTTATTGCTGCAATGTTAAAGTTCTACCTCGCCAGAGAATCTATTGTGTTTTCAGAATAGAGGCTACACATCTATAAGGAAGGAAATCACTTGATTGATGGTGTAATTGGCAAGGCCAGTGGATACAGTTTATTTTTGCTTACTCTGCAAGCTTAAACGGAATGTAAGTTACTGTACTGCTCAGTGGTGTACAAATAGTGACAATGGTATTTTTTATATTAGTTTACTTGTTTTAGTCCACTGTTACATTCTGCTTTAAGACACACTTAATAAAATGGAGTGCCAGATCTGAGTGAAAGAGTCTGTCTTTTATTAATAATACATTTTCATGGACTGAAATCAACACTGCATCCATTCCTGGGTTTAAGAGCAACACATAATTAAGTGTTATGTTAAATAAACTGTTCCTCCAGTTGAATGAACAACTCTTATTAGTAAACCAAGAAACTTGGTGTGATTTATTTATGTTGTGAAACCAGTGATCTGTTCAGAGCCAATCAGAGTCCTAGCACCTGGTTATTTCAATAATATACCTAAACCAGGGAAAGTTTTAAAACCAGGTCTGGGTGCCTGTCTAGAGTGAGTTTGAACTGCATTTTCCTAATTTTAGAAATGAGTGGGTGGCGTGGGATGTTAGTTGAAAGTGTATCTTGAAGAGACTTCAACCATCATTCATTTGTCTGAAAAACTATCCTTATACATAAACATGAAACAGGGTGTCGTTGTCCCAAAGTATTGCAATGTTGAAGAGTTGACAGTCAGTGAATGTTTTGCCCCTACTGCTTTATTATTATTATTATTATTATTATTATTTATTTCTTAGCAGACACCCTTATCCAGGGCGACTTACAATCGTAAGCAAATACATTTCAACTGTTACAATACAAGTAATACAATGAGAGCAAGAAATACAATAACTTTTGTTCAAGTGTGACAAACCACAATTCAATAATACAGCAGATAAGTGATAGTTACATCAGGATATGATTAAATAGTGATAGTTACATCAGGATGTGATTAAATACAAAGTACTACAGGTTAAACACTTGGCAGATTACAGTATTCTGAATTACAGGATTAAATGCAGTAAAATAGGGGGCAGATAAGAGCAAAATAAAGCACATTTACATGAAGGGTGATAGTGTCCCAGGATACAAACAGAGGAGTTCTGCAGGTGCTGTTTGAAGAGGTGAGTCTTAAGGAGGCGCCGGAATGTGGTCAGGGACTGGGCAGTCCTGACATCTGTAGGAAGGTCATTCCACCACTGCGGAGCAAGGGTGGAGAAGGAGCGGGCTCTGGAGGCAGGGGAGCGTAGCGGAGGTAGAGCCAGTCTTCTAGTGCAGGCAGAGTGGAGAGGTCGAGTGGGGGTGTAGGGAGAAATGAGGGTCTGGAGGTAGCTGGGTGCAGTCTGGTCAAGGTTACTCAGTTGGTTCCTGGGCATCCCAGAACATCCCTATTAAATAAATAAAATGATCCAGTAACAGGATGATAACATACTTCAGCCATTAAAGGCTCACATCAAATTACATAAGGGGTTCTGTGGTTGCAGTGGATATGAAAAAATTCCAATAATTGCCACAACCCTACAATCAATCTTGGGGACATAAAAACAATAATGAATGCCATATGATCCAGACGGAGATCTATACTGTATTTAAACACTTGCTAATTGTATTCGTCTTTTTACTGAATTTGCACATTTGTCAATTTGATTGGAAGTACCTGAAATCAAGGTATTGAATGTAAATACAAAATACACAATTTAATTGTAACAGGTATCCGTCGTGTTATCTTTGCTGCTTAGTAACAGTGATAGTTCTGCATATACATCTTCAGAACTACATCCCCCAGAGTTCCTGCCTGTTGATTTGACGACATCATAGTGGGCAGTCGGACTGCAAAAAAAAAAAAAAAAGAAAAGCTCAAAATTAACGGCCAGAGGAAACTACATAGATGAATATGTTTGTTTTATTTATTTATTTATTTATTTATTTATTTAGTTTAGTTTTGTAAACAAACAGTAAACGGTCAGTATTCTTTTAGCAGATCCATGTTAGCTACGCTCGTCTCGGTAGCCTGGAGGTGTCATATACTGAAATTTGCAGCTACATGGTAAGTTATTCATCCGTGTAAAATAGGTATACTAGTAGTACTGCAGTCTGCATGGTAAACCACGGGGGGAGGGGAATTATGCAATTAAATGGTATTGATTGGAATTATTAATATACGATTGTTGTGTAATGGCAGATGTGTATAGGATCCGTTGCTATCATGCCCGCTTGGAAAAATGTTGTTATTAATGCTAGTTTACTTGTGATACATATAACGTACTACGGTGTGCATGCCAGAATTAAAAATAAGTAAATTAATGAATAAATACATAAATATTGAAATAAATAAATACATGCATTCTGTGCAATACTGTACTGTATTGCACGGAAATAACATTATGAGGGACTGATTTGACGCTGTTGACTGATATTTTTAAATGAACAATTACGTGTATTCTAAAATAAATACACCATTTTATATGAATTTCTCTGTATTTCTGTGATATTTTGCACTTGTTTTTGTCATACACTGGCAGCAGTGTACATTTACAGAGAATATTTTTTATTAAAACAGACGTGTTCAGTCCCTGTAATCAAGTTCACATGACTATTATGTAAGTTTGACACCAGTTGTGTGTACTGCTTTTTAGACTTCGCCTTTCTGACTGAGTTATGTAACATTTTAGCATTGTGTTAAGACCAGGGTAAACTGGTTTTCCTGTTATGACCTTTCCGTAAAACCAATCAATATCTGAAACGAAGGTCCAGGTTATAGTTTAGTTGACTGAAATATGAGAAAAACTAGGCAAGGGGAAAAACGGCGTGGGTCAACAATGAAACAGCAAGTAAAAGTAACGCTTTAGTTTTGTGAACTTGCTTCTAGTTGTGTGTGATGCTGATGAAGTAAGCAAACCTTCAGAGTGATGTGGTCATGTACTGATATGAACAAGCTTCATAAAAGCTTCCAATAGCTTTAATGAGGCATAGTCTGTAACCAGCGTCGTAACCATGTTGACATTATACCGAGATCAAAGTTAGGTTTCAAGCTGTAGCTGGCAGTATTTAGATGACTGCTTGGTATTTACTATTCGACCTCCAAATCTATGTTACACGGCAAACCAGCAGAGAAAATTACTTTACCAGAATTTTTACATGAGCATCAGCAACCAATTACCTCATGTCCTCATAGCTAGTTACAGCCATGACTGTAATCCCTGTGGAACACAAGACAGAAGTGTTCAGCTGCGCTTTCCCTGTAGCCATCACACTTTATGTCTTTTTTTTTGTCTTCCAGTATAATTTCTTTTAAGCAATGGCCAGTATTTCAGAGCCAGAAAAGAGCCCATTGTTCAGGCAGGAGAAGAAGGGAGGGGTCACATACAGAATTCCGTCCCTCCTCTACCTCAGCACCTCAAAAACCTTCCTTGCTTTCTCTGAGAAGCGCTCCACTCCTGCAGACAGTGATGCTGAATGCCTGGTGATGAGGAGAGGCACTTTCCAAGATGGGTCTGTTCAAGTAAGTTTATTTTTTTTTATTGATTTATTTATTCAGAGTAATACAGTGCATATAAAATGTGCATCTCCCTGTTAAAAGTCAGTTTCATTGGGCAAATCAGCAGATCTGGCAAAAATTTGAAAAAGGCTGATTTATCTAAACTGTTATACAGCATAAGTAATGAGACCGTGTGGCTTCAGATGCTCAAATAAGCTAGCTGCCTTTTTGTACTGTTACAAGTTACATTCTTAATTCATTGTCAGTGACATAATATTTGATGTGACCTCCTTTAGATTTATCACATCTTTCTACAGCATGTACAAGTATTTTGCACAACTTCTTTCAGCACAATTTCCAGCTGCTCATAAGTGAAGACAGTCTTCTTTTCCATAACCTATTCAGGGCTGTGGACAACATATCTGATGTTTCCATTCCAGTGATATTGCATTGAAGCTGGGAGTAACTGTCCTTTTTGTTTCCAGTGGGAATCCAAGCAGGAGCTGCTAACAGCACGTCTATGTGGATTTCGCACTATGAACCCCTGCCCAGTCTACGAGAAGAAATCCAGAGTCCTATTCCTTTTCTTTATCTGCGTACGGGGAAAAATATCAGAGCAGCGCCAGATAAGAACAGGAAGAAATGAAGCCAGGCTTTGTTACATCCGCAGCACAGACTTTGGAGAGAGTTGGGGTGACATCAAGGATTTAACAAGAGATGTGATTGGCGCCGAGGTGGAAAATTGGGCGACCTTTGCAGTGGGACCAGGCCATGGGGTTCAGTTACAATGTGGGAGGTTGATTATACCAGCATATGTCTATTATATCACGTGCAGGTGCTGGTGTCTGCATTTCCCCTGCTGCGTCAAGCCTCATGCTTTCTCGTTCTACAGTGACGACTGCGGTCAAACATGGCACGTGGGCAAAGTCATTCAAGGGTTAAAAACAGGAGAGTGCGAAATGGCAGAACTTGTGGACCAAAATGGCAGGAGCCACCTGTACTGCAATGCCCGCTCATCGTCCAGGCACAGGGTAGAAGTCTTGAGCGAGAAAAAAGGTGCAGAATTCAGCAAGCCTCATCTGGCTCCAAAGCTAGTGGAACCGCACAATGGTTGCCAAGGAAGTGTTGTCAGCTTCCCCAAGCCAGTAGAGTACACAGAGAATGAAACAGATGAAAGCAGTGAGAATACCCGTTCACAGGCCAATACAGCCAGCAACACTTGGCTCCTGTATTCTCACCCAACCAACAGGAGGAAAAGGGCAGACTTGGGGATCTACCTGAACCGATCCCCCTTGGACACCTCCTGCTGGGAGAGTCCTTGGGTTGTCAGTCGTGGACCAAGCGGTTACTCTGATCTGGCTCACTGCGAAGGAACAAAGTGGTTTGCCTGCCTGCTGGAGTGTGGCGCCAAGAGCGAGCTGGAAGAGATTGCATTTGTGCGTTTCACTCTTGAAGAAGTGATGGAAAAAGGCACAGGGAAATAATGCCTTAGCTGGCATTTGGAATTATGATTCATTCTGGGTGTGGGATCCAATCTTTGTCAGAACAGTTTAGAATCCCGTTTTTTTTGTTTAAGTGCAGGAACTTTTTTTTTTTTAGACTGTCACGGAATTCTTTCCTCATGTAGACCAATAGAGGGTTCCTGTTTTTTTAGTGCCTTTAGTTGGTCGCTGCATCATCACCGCATAAGGTGTTGCAATATTACACATTCATATTTTACTTTAGATTCTGCCATAAGACTGCACATCCAGACTACTGATTAAATAATTGTGGCATATACTGTATAGTGTGTTTATAATTTATAAAGTTCATTTGTCTGGTTAACATATACAAAAATGGCAACATTTTCAGAAATTAAAGTTTTTTCCCCAGGCGCTGTGCTACCTCTGTTGGACTGTGGGTAATACATTACACTGAAAGGCTGGAATAAGCAACTGTACTCACTAAAAATCTGCATCCTCCACTGCATATATATTTTGATATTTAATACAATTATTTACTGTAACATATTTAATTGAACGACATATTGCTTTGATTATTTGATTCGTGGACATTAATAAATATTTATTTATGAAGAGCATGTTGTGTCTGTCAGTGGGACGTTCTTGTGAAGGAGATGCTGTTCTGTTATTTTTTTTTTTTTTATAAGTTTTTGTTGCAATAAGTATTTATTATGTATAGTAGCAGTTTTAGTTAAAATACATTTTACATTCCATATATTCTTTGTACTGTTTTTTTTTCTGTTTTGAACTCTTGTCATCCTTTCGTGTTTGCTGTTGCTGAAACAGAGCACCAAGTGCAAGAACCTCCCTCTGTGATGAAGGCAGATGATTTAATGAACATGGATGACAGAGCAGAGGGAGGCTCTTCCACTGCAACATCATTTTTCATTGGTTATTATAGAAAGCATTAAAGGAGTATCAGCCAAGGCTTGATATACATTGTCTTACCGCTGATTAGTCCAGGAAACCAAGCAAAGCACATTTACTGTTATGTTACATGGGATCCTTAATCCCAGTTTTATGTCATCAGCACAGCACCCACTTATTCTCCTGTGAGCATCTAACCCAGGTAAGTTAGCTCATTTTAAACCATCATATCCTAAGGGACACTTGGTCCATGGATACAGGCATGGCTTTTAAGAATTGGTCATGTCAGTACCATTTAAAAAAAAATCCAAATCCTTTATTTTCAGCATGCAAACTGGAAAAAAGGCAAAACTAGTAGCCCAGTTATACGTTCTTACATACATACATACATACATACAAAAACAATTAGAAAGCTGCTCTTATTTGTTTATAAAATGACTTAAATCCACACTGTCTATCCAATATTACATTTATACACAGTAACAACATAACATTAGCTTTCCATTTTCTGGTCTATCCAATCCCAGACATGCAATGACCCATTTGTTGCAGCAGATAATAAAGTCCTTGGTTTCCATGGATGCCATACATGTGTTGTAACTACTGCTGATCTCCAGTCATCAGGGCCTTCAGCGATGGCATGTCCTTTATGAATAAACAGCGGCTCTTCTTCAGTGAATGCTGGGATCCAGGACTTTGTGTTATAAATGTGTACCTTCCCATTGAAACCTGATGAACACAGACAAAATATGTCAAATGCAATCTGCAATTCACCAAACTTTACAGCAAATGCTTGACAAATAAAGGGTGCATAAATCACATGAGCTCATAACACTGACAAATTATCTCATGAAAGATACAACATTGAGATTTTTGGCTGTATGCATATATTCATGGGGTAAACCTACGGTATGCATTATTTACCTGAAACAGCAAGACAGTCATCGAAAGCAGGAGCCCAAGTCACAGTCATTATATTGTAGTCTGAAGATTCACAAGAAAGGTTCAGTTTGGCTTGACACAAAGGGCTCCTTGCATCCCGCATGTCAGTAACAAGGACATGGCCAGACGAGGAAAGCCTTGCCACTCTGCTGGAGGCTGCATCCGACTCAGACAGGCGGTTCCTGATTCCCATACACCAGTGGAGCCCTTCTCCCTGTGGGAGGACCGTACAGGGTGTAGCCAAGCTCCCAGGCTGTCGCATATCTACCAACCACAGGTGCCCTCTGCCCGAGCAGAGGAGAAATTCATCTTTACTCAGAAGCTCAAGACTGCTTACAGAATCTGCATTATCTGTATCTGTACAGGAAATCAGAACATGAAAAACAGATACAAGTAAAAATGCAGGTGTGACAAAAAATGCATCAAGACAGACAGACAGGTACCTCCTTCTAGGTCTGTAAAACCATTGTTTATTAATGTTTATTTTTTATTTTTATACATATATCTTTAAATTACCCAGCGAGTAGATAGCTTTCTTGGACTCCAAATCTGTGACCTGTATGTCTTTCACCTCTGACCCGTGAAGGACACAAGGTGATCCTGAGGCACTGGTCGCAATCCTGCTCCACTTCTTTGTGTGCTCTTTATTGTGAATACAGTGCAATGGTTTGATGACATCTACAGTTCAGATAGAAAAGGTAAATCAAATGTTACTGGGGAGAAACTAAGAGGGTGCTTCCAATACCAAATGAAGAAGAAATGCAATCCTTTAACTTGACATGATCTGGTCAACAAATAATTTATAAAAGTAAAGATACCGAGCAGGTTTTGAAATTAAGATTGCAATTCAAACAAATTAAGAAAAGTTTGCTCCCTTGTTAGTGAATCTTTGAAGGGGATCTGCACTCACCACTGTCATCTGCTCCAATTTGCCAGAGCTGTAGAGAACTGTCCGGGGGACCACTGGACACCAGAATTCTTACAATGGGTGGAAAACATAAAATATTGAAAAAGCAGTAACATTTTAGTGTCTTTGAACTCAGAGATTTAATATTACTTTATAGAGGCTGAATGTTGGTATTTCTGTTTCTACTAGTCATACATCACATTACAATCTCTTCACGAATAATGGGCTAGACTCTGATAAACATAACCAAGTGAAAATGAGGAATATTTGAATTACCTGGTCCCTCGGATGTGCTTCAAACAGCTAATGGGTCGGTCTGAGAAACCACCGTGTACCACTTTAAAATCACGTTCAGGACACAGCCCCTAAAATAAATGATTCAACAGCGAATTGTATATTAGCTCTGACATCTTTAACTGAAAAAATGCTGTATTGAGAAAGAAAACAAAAACACAACAAATGAACTGCCTTTGCTAGAAAGCTTCTGAAGATATACCCTAACCCAAAACATGTAGAGAAGGCTGGCGATTATTATTTGATGTTTTACTGTGTTTTTAAAATAAGAAAGCATATTAATTTTAATAGCACTTATTTAGGGTGTAATTTGCATGGTTCTGGTGACTTACATTTTAATGATGGTGCTGTTACCATAATTGAATTTGAATCGAAGGGTTAATCATGAAGAGGTTAATAATGTCACCAGAACCTGCATACCAATGATGTGTTTTACTGATATAATGCCAAACAAACCTCCAGGGGCATTAAAAGGGTAGAACTGTGTCGATATAAAAATGAGCTATCTTACATTGTGTCAGCACTTACAAGAAGATGTGGCCAGTCTGAACCAAGGAGTACAAACCAGGCTGCTTAATGTACCTACCTGATTTTGCTTTGAATACAGCCTCTGAGGCAAGGCCAGCTCTAGAATTTCATTTCTACCTCCACTCTTAGAACCAGCCACACAAATACCTAAGAAAGACAGAACAAACCCTTAGCATTAGTATTACTGATAACACAAATCTACTGCAAAACTTAATGATTAGTTATGTATATATACTGTGATATACACATTAGTTTCTTCTGAGTCTATTACATTATCTCAGTGAAGGAATCACAAATAGATTTTTTTCCCAGTCTTGTGGCTCTGCTCAATGCAATGTATTTATTTAAGCAGGATAAGAGTCCTTTGAGATAGCTCTGATTTTCAAGGGGTCTAGTCATGAACGGTAGAAACATTTACAAACACACAGTCATACAACAATGCATAACAAATAAAACACAGTTTTAATGTATTATTCATTGTTGTATAATATCACTGTATATGCAACAGAAAAAAAAAAATCTAAGGAAAAAAAGACGACAACATACTTTTCTCCCCAGTCCATTCAATGACTTGTGTGGTTTCCTGGAGCTCAAACACGTGCAGATCACTGTACCTGAGAGAAAAGAATAACATGCTAACTAAGAGCTGTTTCAGAAGTGAGTATATACTACACGCAGAGTTGTCACATTGAAGCAATCTAGTCCTGGCTAAGAGAACTTAACCAAGTAATAGCTTTATATACAAAATCGTTCGTGAAACAGAGGCATCTGTGACAATAGCTTTGGCGATTTATATGGGATGGCTCTCCGGATCAGTAGTGGTGTATTAATAGCCATCACCACCAGGTGGTAGTGTTCACCATTGTAATAAAAACTTTTTCTTTCACACGTGGTCGACAATAATATTGGCGCTCTGTAATTATACAACCCCGAAACCAATTCCAACTCAGCACTGTCCTGTAATACTGTGACTGACACAATTGCTGTTTAGGAATTTACAACAACAAAATCCGTTTTGATCTCTTCTTGTACTGTCGATATTATTTTACAGATGTGTTTTATTTCGTGGTTTCTAATGATTCACAGATTTAAAATATGTTTTCTATTACTATTAATATTATTATGTAACTATTTAGCTCACAGTTTAATCAACTCAATGAGCCAATCGTCCAACTCGTCTTCTTTCATGGCGTCCTGCTCCATCTTGGCATTTCAGGATGTTAACCATATTTAACTTCTTCCGGCTCAGAGGGCGTGTTTAAGAAAATGTGTCGATGTTGCTAAGCAATGAACACTGAGAAGCTGGTGGTGTGATGGAAAATGTAGTCCTAAATGTACACTATACTTTATTATTATTATTATTATTATTATTATCAACAACAACAACAACAACAACAACAATAATAATAATAATAATGATAATGATAATAATAATAATAATAATGATAATGATAATAATAATAATAATAATAATAATAATAATAATAATAATAATAATACAATCTAGTTATACAATAGTAAAACACAGGAAACAAAAATTAGATGACAGTGGAAATTTCAAGGAAAGAGATGTATACATTTCTTCAACTTTTTTTTTTTAAATAACGTTTCTTTGCCCTTGTTTTAAATGTACAGTACTATGTTTTGACATGGTGTAGTATCATCTATTCATCCTAGTCTAGACCATGCAAAAATATTTGCACAGTTGGCTATGCCATCACTTTGATTTGTTTCTCCTTCTTTATACTTATTGTGTACATAGAAAACGTCATGTAAACAGATTTGTAGGGGGTTTACTCCATTGTAGTAATTTCACGCTGTGCTGGTTGAATTACAGAAGTACAAAGATTGAATGATAAAACTACGCACAATGCCCAGCACAATGTAGCACATGTTTAAACATGACCTCAGGCCATTAACCTTTACAAAGCTAGCTTAAGTGTTCTTTCTTCAAATTGGCCTTTAAAAGTTCTCAAATGGAATCTAGTTCAAATACATTTTAAATGTGAAAACTAGAGGGCAACTGTATGCAGAATTCTTTCAACAATTACATTGTTTTGTATATTATTTGTGTTCTTAGGCATGTTTATGTAACTTTGCATCGGACCCACCTTGACAGATCATGATAAGCTACTTTTTCAAGTTACTACAAACACCTGTTAAGTTCAAAAGGCTATGAAAACTGACAATAAGATACAGGTAGTGGACAAAAAACACCAATGTAAAGTCACTTAATAGGGCTCACTTAATAGGGCTCACGCTCCAGGTTGAAATTTGCAGTCAATTGAGCTGCAGTTGCTTGCGTTTTGCCTTGCACTTCAAATTAATGCACAGATATCACGATCCTGGAGTATGCGCTTCCGCCCACTGTTGCCCTTTGCTGATGATGTCTTTCCCTCAGGGTTCCATGCCGACATCACCTTAGACACCTTTGCTTGTGAAACATCAGCAAGTTGAGCTGTCTTGGTCACTGAAGCTCCTGCCAAACGCGCCCCAACAATCACCCATCTTTCAAAGTCACTGAGGTCTCCTCTTGCAGCCATGCTAGCCATAATTATAGGCAACCAGGCCTGTCCAACATTTTTATACATGACCCTAAACATGCTGGGATGTTATTTGCTTAATTAACGCATGAGCCACACCTGTGTGGAAGCCATTGCTTTCAATATACTTGGTGTCCCTCATTTACCCAGGTGCTTCCTTTTTTTGTCCACTACCTGTACTATGTACTGCAGTGGATTATCTGTGAGTATTGGTTTATACCATTGCGATCCCATTAGGATGTAAACATATGGAAATGCTACTATACCAATGGATCATTCTAGTTGCCCTAATGCTACAAATGCCTCTTAGTAGAGAAGCATTGCATTTCCATTGAAGAGTTTTTAGAAGGGTGCTTATATGAGTCATGGGTGGACAGAGATCAGTAAATTAACAACTTGGCTGTCAGTTTTACCATGACAACCAAAAATAACATTCTGATCTCATGGCAAAAAAAGTCTCTTCAGTCTTGAAAGTTAGGTACTGTTTAGATAGAAGTTGAAGGAATGGGAGTTCAGGATGGAAGTATTGTAGTCTTTTGAAACATATGGAATGTTTTTTTTTTTTTTTTTTATTTATTTTTTAGTTATGCAACAACCACATCAATGAAACACTATGGATGCGGTCAACAGTATATGTATTATTTAATGTTCTGCTGTATGTAATGAAATGTTATGAATTTTTCAATTTCCAACAAGATTTTTTTTTTCCACGGTGGAGTAGCTTTATTTGAAAAAGGCATTTACAAAGTTTAAACTTTATTGTCATTTGAAAACGACATTACTGTATGCTACAGTATATACATTAACAGTTTGCTGGACAAAGAACATGAGATTTTATGTGACAAAGCATAGCATCATTGCCATATTATAACACAACCATTCTGTTAAGGTTATTGAGTGTACTGCACTCAGTCGCTGCTAAACACTGGGCACAGTTTAATTGATTCAGAGTAAACATCAATCCATTGAAAAGATTGCAAATTCATTCAGTAAAAAAAAAAAAACTTTTTATGGTGCACCAATGGTTAGACTCCCAAATCATTACACTGGAGCCCTCCTGTTAAAAAAACACAGTTCCCCAAATAATATTGCTTATCATAAATGATATTTAGTGGAATTGTATAACCTTGATTAGGGTCTGTGTGTCTATGAAACCATTCACAGTTTAGTAACCACTGCTTGTAATGGCAAGGAAGGCTCTGTAGAAACGCACAGCAACAAGTTAACCCAGCCAAGCTATGATTTCTTGTCAAGCCTATCATTCTGAATTCTTCCTAGCACCTCTTCATTTATATTCAGCCAAACCTGTATTAAATACCATGAGTGTGACCACTTGACACTCACTGTGTATATGCAGTATATTCCCATTATAAGGCAGATATCACGCAGCCACGGCTAATGTTCTAGTTACTACAGAGCTTCTGTGAAGAAAAGCCCATCTCCATATGGTGTGTTGTCTTGCAGGTACCAGCTCTTTAGGTTGTGGGTGCTAATACCGCAATACACAGCATCTGAAAATATTAAAACAAACAACAACAACAAGAATTAGCATTGCTCTGTACATTATTAGCCTTAAACCTCAAATGATACAAACTTTTTTATATTTAAAGTACTTACCTCATATTCCTTCTCCACCCATACACACAGTTATATATACCTTGATTTCTTTATATGATATCACACAATGTATGGTTCTGTTACATCCTAAAGAATGCATTGTCGTTGCAGCCAGGGATATAAATGCTCCAACAAGCCATTTTAAAGTTGGCTAACTGACAACTAACTGCTGTAGGCTTTGCATACCACACATTGGATCACTTGACGTAACATTTCTGCTTCATTTTCTGTTGGCCAGAATCTGTGGTACCTGAATCTCCGAGGACAGCCATGGTAACCCACAACGTACTCGTGTGCGTAGCAGAATCTGCGGCAGTGTCCTCTCTGACCACAGGTCCAAAATGTCACGTCAGCTTCCTGACCTAGTCAGGAGAAACAAAGAAGTGAGTACGTCAGGAAATGTTGATAAAGGTAATTGAAACAGACATTCTTCTGCCATTGGTTAAAGAAGAGCAGAGGCTGTTAATTGTGGTAAGGGGGTTGTGCCATAAAGACAAGCAGGAGCAAATGCATAGCTTTGTGCAAGTAATGCTTACTATCTGTTTAAAGTTGTACCGTGTGAAGTCTCCTAGTCTTATATACCAGGCATTTATCATAGTTTACACCATATGTCTTTCTTCATTCCTTACCATGCCTGTGCTTCACTAGGCTTTACTACACATTGCTATGCTTATTCAATGATATACTACCTAGCTTACCACCTATCAAATACAGTAAAAAAAAAGACTGCAGGTCAACTGTGTACTTACTGTCTACAGCTGACAGTAACAACAGCACAAGGAGAGCAAGGACCAATGTCTTCATGATGCTTTTTTGACACCCAAGATTTCAGTTAGCAAAGCTAGTTGAGGGGTGCTGCATTTATACAACATGTATTCCAATCCCTGTGGGAGGAGTTCACAACAATTGGCTGGTGCAGAACAATAATGAGGGTTACACATGGGACGCTCCTCAGGGAAGACGTGCAAACAACTCCGAATTGACTTTCTCTTGAAGAAAAGAATAAGCTGTATCTAAATATTGAGCTCTAGTCACAAAGCTTTAACTCATAGGTTAAAGCATGTTTTTTTATTATTATTTGATATTCATGAAAAATGTTTTGCTTCTTTACTATCAAAATGTAATTTATTCATAACAACATTTTTTTTAAATCATTCACAAACTAAAGCTTTGTCAATAGTGCCTAATCAAATAATTAGAATATTCAGCCTTGAAATATTGTGTTAAGGGGGAACTATTACAAGGGGGGACACAATATTCCATCTTTTCACATCTCTTGTAAAGGGCACCTGTATAGAGTCCACTATTGCAAAAAAAAAAAAATCATAATTAGGTTTGAAAAATACCACACCATTACCTCAGCATTACTATTAGCACAGCCATGGCAACACATTTTGAACAATTATTGCACAATTGTCCTGATATGGTAGCAGACTGGTAATAATATGGTACTATGGTACGTTAATGGAATCGATTTATACAGTACCATTGTGTTATTGGTATGTAGAAATATGAAAATATTGCCACTGTGGTACCATTCTGTCCATAACTCATACCATTGTAGCTGCCCTCGTGCCTCCATGGTTGTACTAGAGTTATGGTATTATGTTATCTGAATGGTATCAGGTCACAGCAGTGTAAATTCAGTTTCAAAAGGTCAGTTCAGAGATAGTTCCTGAGTGTAATATCCGTTTTGCAGTCCTCTCGCCTCAAACAGCACGAAATGACAATAATACAATCAAAGATACCCTAAACACAATGTATGGACGTATATGTTTGAGGCATTGAGGGGCACAAATGTGGTCGAGTCACTCAAAAATGTTTTGTCATGTCCCCAGCTACTGTACCGTTTACTTGAAGCATTCCTATTCTATTGAAAACTAACCATGCCGTCCATGGCTCTGACTTCCGGAGACCCTGTATTTCCTTATCTGAATCCTGCTCCATGGCTCCAGTTTAAAACTCCTCGGGTAAAATGGGTGGTTTTGTATTGGATGTTGCTGAGGTGGGCAAATTGCAGCCAAACAGCTATTGTTTTGAGTCCCACAATGCCTGTCACATGAATTGCAGACCTGGGCTTAATTTTGTAACGCCTGCAGCAGCTTCTATTAAAAAGCATATCTATCGTGGATGGGTCTAAGAATCATCTTTTAAAAGTTTATCGTAGTATATAGCCACTGGATTTCTGCCATGTGTTTCCTGTGCTTATATGATGCTTCTAGTTCGTAGGCCTTTAGTATGCTTTGGTACACTTTTCTATGTTTTTTTAAGGGATTTGAAGGGGATAGATAGAAAGATAAAGAAAATAAATTAGAAGAATAAAATGATAAAACAAATCAACTAGAATGAACTCAGCTGGGAAAGGGTGCAAGAAAACAAGAAAACTGGCCTTGTCATTTTTGCACAGCTGTAATGGCTTTTTACCAATGTTATTCCTCACTGTCTGAGAGGGGTTTTTTTTTTAGGATTTTTGACTCATTCTTTTTGCTTCAGAATAATTCACTGCAGCCACAACAACTGTTAGGAACAGCAACAGCAAAAATACACCTGCAGTGAAGGTGGATGTGATTATTATCAGTGGTTGATTATTGGCCTCTTGTCTCCTAGCTACCTCTATTTGGTTTGCTCATTTGAGTGCTACCTTTCTTTCTTTCTTCCATTCTTTCCTCCTTCATCAGTCTGCAGGTTGTGTTCTGGAGGTATGCAGGCCCATTCTTCAATCATTACCACCTCAGGGAAAGGTGCTTTTTGAGGCTGTTGTTTGTGAAATGTCAGGAACTTGGAAATGCAGTCTTGGATAAAGAAGCACCTGTCAGTCGAGCTGCTACTTTGAGACGTCTATCAGTCTGTCAGATCCTATTATCAAAAGTGTGTGCTACAAATCACAGACACACTCTTTGCGTAGAATTTGATTTAAAATATTATGTGTAGTCAAGTTACTACCTGTATGTGTCCTGTTCTTTGCTGCAACTTTTTATGCTTGTATTTCTTCTTTTTTTTTCGTTTATTCAAAGCATATTTTCATAATGATGTATTGGTGCTGTGCAGAAATAAGGCAGCATCAGCACAGCTGGTATTCACCAGCAGCAGCACATGGAGGGCCCTGTGACTAGTGCTTCCTGCAGATAATATGTAATTCAGTGAAAGAGCCGTTTCATAACTGAAAAAAAAAGACTAATGGTTTTTGTTTGTTAATTCATGAATGCATTTCAACAGCTTGTACTGGTACGCTTGTACGGCTGTGAAACTCACACTAGCCCTGCATCCAGCCCTGGGTTTCAGAACCTCCTTTGTTTACTTATGCTATTCAAATAACCAGGAGCCAGGAGTTTAAGGAATCAGACCCTTGTTAAATCTCCTCTGAACTGATCACACTGATCACAGCATTAATAAAAGCTAAATCATTAACTTGGCACACTCGAATGAGCACTAATACACAGGTTTTGTTTCATTTTATAGCTGTACGTCTCCCGAGCATCTAAAAGTTTACTATTAAGAGTTGTTCATGCAGCCTGAATGATCATCATTTATCATTTCAACACTACTTCATTGAGGGTAGTTCTGAAACCCAGGACGGTGTGTAGGACCAATGTTGTTTCTAACCCTGAGTATGTTACAAATTTGCATTGAGGTACAAAGCAAGTAGCAGCCAGGTACAACGCTAACTTTCACTGATCAGTTTCATATATGAAGCTTATCTCCATTTTGTGTCCCCTTTCGGTAAATGTTTTCGACCTATCCTTCCTGTTCACAAAACAAACACTTGACACTCTAATTTGTTTCAAATATCTATGGTGTTGCTACTGTGCTCTCAGCTCATAGATTATCCTTCCAAGGAATCCGACCCCTGCTAGATAGATATAGACAGGCTTTAGGCACAGATGGGCAGTGACTGTTCATCTGTTGCTTTGTGAATAAACAGTGACAACAGACAGGTTTCCATCTACAGTTTAGGCTTATACACCACCTTGTGGTCATCTGGTGTATATGCATATGCACACGTTCAGATTAACTGTAAAACTGCTTCTCCTAAATGATGTCTGCTAAATAAACAAATAATAATGTATAAAGTGAACAGATTTGTTAGGTAGATATTGATGACTTCTTCCAAATTAAACATGTAAACTGAAATTAAGAGTACATATACACTCCATGGAGTAGGAGTGTAAGCACTCCTGCAGTAGTACAGTCAATAGAACTGCCAATCTATCTATCTATCTATCTATCTATCTATCTATCTATCTATCTATCTATCTATAACATGTTACACACGTTGGCAAAAGATCACCTCATTCTAACTTCTGCAGAGGTCACATAAAAACTATCTTATTACTAATACATTTAAAAAGTGATCCGTGTTGACGTGGGTTTTATTTTGGAGTGAATTTCAACTTTCCGTCCTGGGAAATGAATATACCAACACATATGCCCACACACACACTCAGACTGAACTCTGAACACACTAATTAATGGCTATAGTACTTCATTTCTCCTTTTCTTAGTGATATGCTCGGCTGGTTATTAGAAAAATGACCTTGACTCCAGGGAACTTCACATTATACTGTGCAAAGACCCCTCTTGGGGAATTTGATGCACTAAAACATGCAGCTTAGAACACGACAGTGGTTTATATATATATATATATATATATATAGAGAGAGAGAGAGAGAGAGAGAGAGAGAGAGAGAGAAAGCACTGTATATATAATAAGATATATAGTTTAACTTCAAACAAGAGATTCCATTATCCAGAAAAGGGGTCCCTGTTCTTGATGAAACAGCGCACCAGTGTGTGAGATTGTCACACTGCTATGTGAATCACAATGAAAGGAGATGCCTTATAGCTGTCTAACCTGGTTGACCTTCTTTCGCAAATGTTAAACTGAGATGTGTTTCTTCTCTCACTGTTTGAGCCTTGCCTGCATACTGGACTGCAGCTGCCTCTCACTGCTGGGAGCAGTCGTCTCCTGCTAATCTTCATAGGAATACAGCAAACTTTCTGGTCCTAGCCACTGACAAGCATTAAGAAAGACGTTAGCTGAGGAAACAGAACCATTGGCAAACAAACAGAATTACCAGCAATGATACACAATGGGTTTGGAATAAATATTGCACATTGGACCTGATACTGAAATGGGACCATGGCACTGTAATAAACTACCAGTGAGTAACTGCCCCTTAGTAGAACTTTGACACAGTTCCATTGTGTTTGCCAATGAAGATTATTTGTATTTCATTTTATTAAAATAAAAAAAATTATTAAAAAATGTCTGATGCTGCTTTTGATAACAATGGCAGCATTTGGACACAGGAGTATAGTCTGAAAAACACTATGTCTGTCCAACTATTTTGGCAGAAAAGGGCCATACCAATGACCAGGGAGTACTTAAAGAACCAAAAAAAGTCTTTAACCACTGTTTTTGTGCTCACTATATATGTTTACACAACACCATGTTAGCCTTTTGTCTTGCTTCTACCAAAAACTAGTGGTTGTCCAGCCTTCACTTTGTGGAGATCCATATTGTGGAGCTCAGTGAGAAGTGATAGAGGTGCTGTTGGTTTTCACAAAGGGCCCTTTTTACACAATGCTGGTGTTTAAATCTGCCTCTCTAGAGAGATCGATTGAACAGACCTTATACACAAACAAGAATATTGTCTGCATGATTGTGTATGGAAGTGTTATATATATATATATATATATATATATATATATATATATATATATATATATATATATATATATATATATATTGCCACCCTTAATTTTGTGCAATGCTAATAACATTTGGTTTCTGTTTCTTGATTTAAAAAAAAATCTTGAAGCTGGTGTCCTATGCAACAGGTGGTCTTCTACAACCAGTTTAAATGACTGCAATTGTCTGAATCTGTTCTAAAGGCAACTGGTCTTTTAAAACAGTTGGACTGCTAAGCAGGTGGTCCTTACCTGACATTCAGAAAGTTCTCAACATGGTTTTGATGCAGGGCAGGGCACTGGACCTCACAAGACTACAAATAACCTCAGCAGTTTCTGTGTTATCTATAAATGTTATTTTGAAGAGGAAAGATTCCCCAATACTGCATTGGTGAACTAAATGTTTTTAAAATGATCATCACAGAGGAATTATAAAAATATATATTTAAAGAATAATACGCTGGAAAATGTTACAAAGACCTCTAAGACTTACTTAGCTTGTGTGATTCAGAGTGTGAAGTACTACCAGACAAAAAGCTTAATTCCAGAACACTACGCCTTTAAAACAGATTAACAAATCGCTACATACTGTTTCAATTACTCAAGATTAAAATGTCCCATCCTTTGTATACACTAAGTTATCCTAGACCAGAAGTCGGAGACCAAGAGAGAATGTCCTTGAGCCAAACTCCAGGACTGGCCTTGAGTACTCCAAGATTGTACTGACTGGAATCTATTTGGTTGTACAAGCACTGATTTCACAGAAGTCTGCCAGTAATCATAACTCCACAGTTTTAAGGCATGCAGGGTTTTTTTTTATGGCTAAGGTAGCTGAAAGAGAAATGGGCAATATAGTTATGCACCACTGAATAGTGGGCTGACCTTCTGGCACAGTATAGTGGGGATAGAATCAATGAGAGTCTGTAGGTAAACAAGAGTCAATTCCTGCCAGGGCTCAGTCTCCTTTCTGGCTATGTAGATGCCTGATTAATTGGTGGAGTGTGTTTTGTGCTTTGTGCTAAATCCAAACCTTAACCTATGAAACTCTTAGTCAGGTTGAATTCTCTATAAGAACTCAGCTTTGCACATTGTAAATGCGAGCTGATCCGCTAGCAGTTATGAATGCATGCTGTTGTTTATTCTACAAGAAATTACCCTGCCAGTTTGTAAGATATGTACCACATACTGTATTCAAGCAACCAGTGATAATACTGTGCAGTGTGTGTGCTTGCTGTTGGTGTGGGATGACCCCAAGCTTTAGGTAACATGCATGCCAATCCGTTAAGAACTCTGACTTCAGGTTTAGTTTTCAGAAAAGTCATTATTGCTGGCCTCTCTGCATGTCTAATTAACTTATACACAACTGATACAAAATGCAGCTGCTAGTTAAGTGAGGTTCTGCATTACTGTAGCTTCAATGAGCTCACCTTTTTCTATACATTTCAATACAAAACACGAATTGTCGACCAGACGTCTATGTTTGTTTTTAGGTACTAGGCACTTTTAATTTATTATGACATGTAATTTTAGAAATACTAACGTCTTCCTCAACGTTTTCATGTAATATTCAATTTTAGAAATAACGTCTTCCTCGACGTCTTCATGTAATATTAATTTTGAAGTATTCTTTGTATGACTCTCGTTCCTTTTTGCACTTTTTTTTCTTACCAGTATGTTGTAATGTAATAGGGCAGATTGTGTGTTTCTGCAAGTGAAAACGTACCTGGTTCAAACTATGAGTGTGTAAACATTATTTTGCTTTCAATTTTTCTTACTCAAGAAGTACCAAACATCTTTATTTTCATTTATTTATTTGTTGTTTTTTGGTCGAACATTCATGTGTTAAAATAAAGTGTGAATAGACCTATTGTTAAAACAGGATTTGAATGCATTTTCTGAAAATGCCCCCTTTTACTTTTTACCTGTGGTGAGGTCAAAAGCGGAAGCAGCAAACAGCTGTTTTACAGACCTCAGGGCTTTGTACTTTTTACTTGCGCGAGCAGAGCTCTTCACTTTCCCATTTAGCTCCTCCTTTTACTTCTATCTGCTCCAATTACAGTATAGATCGGTGTGACGTCACGGTATAAACACCGAGAGCAGGTTGTCTGGTTGTAAACAATAACAGATTGACCTCATGTTGGCTGGAGGACAGCTATCGACAGCTGATCGAGAGAACCGAGACCAAATACCACTGTTAACAGAACCGACACGGCCGGGGACAAAATAACCAATCCGAGAGTTGTTTCATTCAAACACAGTAGCCGGAAGGGAATAAAGACAGATAACTGGATGAATAAATATTTAAAGAATGGCATGTATAATGACAACCTTTTCAGTCAACAATACTGCAACCACAAACCCGAGCATAAACATGGTAAGTATGCATTGTTAATGGTAATAATGGTATAGTTATGCATGCATGCTCTGTTGATAAAAATCAGAATATGGCAACGTCAATCTAGGTTAATTTAACTAATACCAGAAAGAAACAGTGCAAGTAGCAACTGTCGTTCATACAAAAAAACAAAAAAACAAAAACGAATAATAATAAATATGTCACGATATTAATTTCACATGAAAACAAAAGTGCGTAGCAAGAAAATAAATAGTTTGCATGTATGATTATGCAGCTTAGCTTACAAAAGAACCGTACATCAGTGTTAAAGAAGTTGAAGGCAGCTGCACTTACTGATGTAACTTGATGCTTAAAAATAGTCCAAGAGAATGTATACGAATGGTACGGATCTAAAATAATCTCATTGTAAAGATAAAACGCCTTTGCATTGTACTTAAATTATTTAAAAATCTGATTTGTTTTGAAAAGCATACAACTGTATAATACTGAGTTTCGTGTGATGCTGTTTAAAAATTGTGCATTAAATTATTCTTTTTGTATTTATTTTTTATTTAATTTATGCAATATGAGCTTTTACTGATGGCTTCGACTTGTGTGGTCATCTAACTGTCTATAATAGTACTGTAGACAGTAAGAGGAAAAAAGTAGATTATAACGATTATTTAAAATATGTTAAAAATGTTTAAATATAAAATAATTTAAAAAAAAAATGTCCATACACTTGCAATTCATAAATAAGTGATGTGCTTCAGAACGAATTTTTTTCCACATCAAACGAGTTTCATCGCAAGGATTCTCTTTTTCATGGTAGACTGTAGTTTGACCGACAGTAACCTCTTCTAGTGCCGCTGCTACATAAGGAGTATCTTTATTTCTGGGCATGCTCAAATCAATCCTGCATCAAATCACATATAAACAAGATTTCAGAGGAAACATAAAACTACTGAAACCATTTACATAATGCAATTTCATTTAAACCTGGAAACATGGGAACAATACATCTGCAGATTAAAATATAAAAACATCTCCAATGAGCAGGAGTTTATTATATTACTAATTTGTCTATACTGTATATTATTAGAAGGAATAATACATTTGGTCTAACCTTAACATTACATTATTCTTCATCAGAATGCCAACGGTAAATCTGAACTAATGGCGGACTCGAAATCTGTGTGCGTGTCTGTTGATGAGGTGGTATCGAATGGCGCTGGAAGCCACCAGACCCCTTTGCTTCATGCACACCTGAAAAAGATAGACAACAACCTGACAGAGGCCCAGCGCTTCTTTTACCTGCCCAGGCGGCCGGCTGTCAATATTGAGTTTAAGGACCTCTCCTACTCCGTTCCTGAGGGACCGTGGTGGAGGAAGAAAGGTAAATGTTGTGTCTTCTTTTACTCAGTGTAGTTGTGTTTATTGTCCAGCAGATGCCTAAGGGTATATAGTTTGCCATGTAGCATGTTTAATCTAAAGATATAATGACATAAAGTTTAATATAGCAGTAAGGGCTTGTGGCCACAAAGCATGGGGATCAGAGCCTTCTAGGAAAGCTGGTAGAACAGCTTGACTATGAATGGGAACTTGACAGCTGTCCACTTGGACAGTCATTGAAATGTGGAACAGCAACATATCCATGACCTCCCTTGTGACAATTCACCGTGAAAAAAAAACACGTTTTAGTATTCAATGGTTCATTTAACAAATACAGACGTGCTCAAATTTGTTGGTACCCCTCCACAAAAAACGAAGAATGCACAATTTTCTCTGAAATAACTTGAAACTGACAAAAGTAATTGGCATCCACCATTGTTTATTCCATATTTAATAGAAATCAGACTTTGCTTTTGATTTTTTATTCAACATAATATTGTAAATAAGAAAACAAATGAAAATGGCATGGACAAAAATGATGGTTAATGAATACTTAATGAATACCTTCCTGTTTATTAGAATACAGTTATTATGGTGGCTCAAAGTGTAAATGTGACTATCAAGCCTGGCTATAATGATAGCTTTAACCACATGAATATACAGGAACCTGGTCATCTAACTGTCAGTCACCAATGTACTTAACTGAAGTTGTAGAATACAGATATTATCGTATGGGACTTGCAAGGTTTTGACAATTGTTCCGACATTCAGGAGCTGCAGTGTTAGCCTCTGTTTGAAGAGGGTCCTCTCTTTGAACTCTTTGTCAGCTCTTCACTCATTTACTCACAGGGCACCACAGTGACCCTGTCAGCACAGCGCCCAGTGTAAACCAGAACGAGCACCTTCATCTTTCCCTTGGATACTAGTGCTAATTCTCCTTAGCCTTGGCCCTGCAGTGGAATTAGGTTAACCAGACAGAGCCTGGCTGCAGATAACAGAAAGCCCTTTGTCTCTTAGTGGTCCTCTGACTGAAATATCTCTGTGAGCCCTACTCCTAGAAGAGCTTTAGCCTTTGACTTGTGGAGACCTGAATGAGACCATAGAAATGAGCACAGCCCTAAGTGACATGTGGTTGGCTCAGTGAATACCAAAACTTTTTTTTTTTTTTTCTGTGAAACACAATTATTGAGTCCTACCAAATTACTTTTTGTTCACGAAATGATTCATTGCTCATTATAGGTCCCTATATGCAACAATACGTACAGTGCAGACTGCACACCCATTTTTCTTGTGGTGCAGGTTAATCAATCAGTCATCACTGAAGATGGATTTTCTCGATAGCCTTTGACTCTAACATTAGAATGCTCATAATCCTTGCTGAAACGCAGTTCGGTGCTCTCTGTTGTAGGTTTATTCCTAGAAAGTCGACCCCATTGGTTTATCACAATGTGTAAATGAAGTGGCAGCCGACGTGTAACACAGTTAACCCTGTTTAATTCATTTCCTTTAAACTGTGTCCTGACTTTTCTTTGGACTCGGAGTTGTGTAACACAATTTCTTCTTACTAATCGGTGTTACTTGATATTGATGAGCACTGACAGACCTTTTGTTTTACATGTTGATGAACGCTAGTGCAAGTGCAGAAAAGCATCAACAAGCTATATATAGTTATTTTTTATAAGGTCACAAACACACGATTACACACTTTTGAGAAAAGGAACTTCTGTTCTGTTAATAGAGATAACGAATGGTTTCTTTAAAGATATGCATGGTTGTTAAAACAGACAGTTATGTGGCTCCTTGCTCGTATCAGCCACTCCACAATAGATTTTTTAATGAGGCAAAAGGGGCACCCTCCGTTCCTGCTGTCAAGTCTATTGCCTCTTCACCCGCCAAACCTAAGCAATAGCTGTTACAAAGCTACTGAACCCTGGAGACAAGGGCCTAAGCCTGGGAGGTCTCCCCCTAGAATTTACGTGCTGAGTGGCAGTGTGGCACTGGGGATGCAGAAAACTTTTCTGTTTCTGACATGTCAGTGTGAATGGTTCCACTCCTTGTCATTTAATAGGGATGCGCGATAGTGCTTTGTAATTAGTTTTTCAGAGTAACAACTTTACCCGGTTCAAATTGGAGCTGCTTTGGATGTATCCACTGCATGTACTGTGGTATTTGTTTTAAATTTGTTTTTTTATGGAAAAGGAAAAGGAAAGTTCCCCCAAATGGTTTAGAGAAAATATGAAGTCACTTTTGTGTTTTAGCATCTCAAGTCAATGTTTCCAGAACAAAGCATCTACAAGCACATTATTGTTTACAAAAACCAAACCGGTGTTTGAAAATGTATTCGCTATTTAAAACACCAAAGTTAAAAAAAAAAAAAAAAAAAGAAAAAAGACCAAGGTGATTGTGATGACAAGACTGTTTTGTTTTGAGATCAGATATCTCCTTGGCCATTGACACTGGGATAAAAAAAAAAAAAAATCCTGTCCCAAAATATCTTATAATCCTCAAGGGAAGAAGCCTTTTCCTTGCCAGAGCAGGTGCACTGCAGTAAAGTACCGCATTACGAGCCTCAGCCGGTTACTAGCGGTCATCAAACTGTGATAGCCTCGGTAGGGGGGCGGAGCCAGGGAAGCTGCAGCTTCTGATTCGTTTAGAAAAAGGATGCTCAGAGGAAAAAGGAAGGACCAGCAGCAGCAGATGAGATATAGATCTCGCTGTAGCAAAGAGGTTGCTATTCTGCACACATTCTTGGAATGCAGAAAGCAAACAGCATTATAAACCTAATGCAACATAATGGGTTCTTTTACCAGTGAAGTGTTCTTGCGCCTTAACCTGGTTTGTTATATAAAACAATAATTATTTAGAAATGTATGAATAGAGTTGCCCTTTTTGTATAACCGAGGTAGGGCAGAGATTCATTTTGAAGCTGCTGTAGTACATGGAGGTCCAGTTGCTGGTTCACAAGAATCATGTTGTATAAAGCATCTGTGCTATCAGAATAAGGATAAACACAATGTGCTTTGTCACATGATATTGAGATCATTTACAAAAACCACAGTAGATCAAAACGAGATTGTTAGGAGTGGGAAGTCCAAAAATGAGAAGTGAGGATTGAGGTCTCAAAGAGTTATCGTCATTCTTGCTCACAAAGGGCATTAACAACAACATTCCAAAGGAACATAAATTTAATCTAAAGAGATCAAGATAAATAGATATTGGTAATAAATATACCGACAGAGGAATAAGACATATATTTTGGAAGTTCCACATTTACTGAAGATATTGGCTTCAGATGAATTGTCGGGAGTGAAATTAAGCTGATATTGCAAGATAATGTTTTGTAGAAAACATTTTTGGCATATTTTCTTTTTGGTTTAATAGCTTACCCTATTATACTTACACACCCCTTGTGGTAATTTGTAAAAATTTCTGAAATTCAGCTTTTAGAACTGGTGAAGACAATACATTGGCTCTATATCGGCCCCCACAAGCGAGTCTGGCTCCTTTGTCAAGTGTTGGGCTGGCATGTGTAAGATCCAGAGTGTGCACCCTGTCTATGCCTATGCATTACCGCACTCAGTTGATTCTCACGTCTGCGTTCAGAACACTGACGACGCCAGTACACATGGCCACTGTAGGTTACAAGTATCCATGTGGCACACTGGGTCATGCCACTGTCTTATGGTTATCAGCTGCAGATTGGGTATGGGAATCGATCTCACGTTCATTACATTTACAGACTTTCCGGCGGCTCATCATTTTTCACAGCTGTTTCTGTTAGCCAAGGTTACACAGAGAAAAAAAGTCTGGAAGATTGCTGACCAGAACCAGAAATTACTGAAAGAAAATGAGGATACAAAATGCAAAAGGATACATAATGCACATTAGACAGTACATGATATGTGTCTGCTTGTATACAACGTTTCAACACTATATTACTTGCATGAGAAAAAGGTTTAGTAGTTCAGTGTCTTTACTGGGTTGTACCAGGATGATGTTATGAAAGTATGTAAGACTGTTTGTTACATGCACTAGCTTCTAGCCACTATACCAGTTTAATTTGCTATAATATTGTACTGGTAGCCAGGTCTCCTGTCCTCCTCTGCAGACATGCAAACCTTACTATATGTCATTCACAAGGGTGTCTCCAGAACAAAGGGCATCTTTTGATTAACATTCATATTTAACATAAAAAATACAATTTTACTTCTCGTTCTCTTCCACCTGTGCATTTGAATGACCCCCCTGATGCTTTTATACTTTTAAACAATATTTGAGGTAAATTGGCCTAATGGAATACCTACCTTAGGTTTTTACTAGCTTACCAGGGGCCTCCTTATCACCCAGCAGAAAGCATTCAGGGTACATGAGTTCACATTCCAAAGTTAGATGTGGGACACTGGCTTGTCACCTTGTGTAAACTGGGAGATTAATATAGTGCTGAATAATTCTCCAGAGCATTGCTGTTGATGCGGAAGCCTAATGCGTTTGGGACTTAGGGAACTGTAAGCTGCTGTTCAGTTCTGTTCCTAGACACTGCCTTGACAAAGTGTACATCGGTGGTGTCTTTGGTTGTGTTTTGATGGCATGTATGCATCGATTGACCAGTTACTTTAATGAAGTAATGTGATTGGTAGAGCTGAAAAGGCAGTCAAAATGTATTGTAAAAAGTTGTTTGTTGATTTGAGATAAAAATATCCTAATGCACACAACTACCAGTAGTTGCTGTGAAGTTGCCTAGAGAGTATATAGGGGGCTCTTTATTATCATGTTGTGTGTTTAATACACATCAAGAATTAATCAGTAGGGGGCTCCCGAGTGGCGCATCTGGCAAAGGCACGCCGAGTGGAGTGCAGGATGTGCCCTATGGCCTGGAGGTCGCCAGTTCGAGTCCAGGCTATTCTATTGCTGATCGTAGACGGGAGCTCCCAGGGGGCGGCGCACAATTGTCCGAACGCTGCCCGGGGGGGGCTTTGGTCAGCCAGGATGTCCTAGACTAACCACGCACTAGCGACCCCTGTAGGCTTGCCTGTAAGCTGCCCAGAGCTGCATTGTCCTCCGACGCTGTAGCGCTGAGGTGGCTGCGCGGTGAGTCTGCAGTGTGAAAAAAAGCGGTCGGCTGATGGCACATGCTTCGGAGGACAGCGTGTGTTCATCTTCACCGCTACCGAGTCAGCGCAGGGGTTGGTAGTGCTGAGCTGAGCCTAAAAATAATTGTATATGCCAAACTGGGAGAAAATAATTGGTGATTACTAAATTTATATATATATATATATATATATATATATATATATATATATATATATATAATTAATCAATAGATGTAAGCCTGAAAACAGATTTAATCTAAGGGTCCTATTGCCGTACTGTACTGTATATGCATTGCACTATGACATGCAGGTGTTATACAGGAACAAACATACAGAGACACATTTCTTAAGTTTAGATTAAACATTAATGGACTGGCAGAACGATTAGTAGCTGTAAACTTATCCAAAGTATTGACTCATTGAAATTGTAATGTGGGGACGCAGCCAATGCATCTGTTACAGAGGATACATAAAGGATAATCTCCTGCTCTGTGAATTCACCACTTTTTAAAAACCACAAACTATTAAATACTTTCAAGAAACAAATCCTTGGAGTGAAGAGTTATGTCAATCACAGTAGCTTAGTACTTCTCAGATTTAGGCTCAAAGTAGTGACTGGATAGGCTCCATGGACTCATTGGTTCTGATTCCTTTGTTACACTGCCAGCTTCCATGGTGTGAGCAAACCTGCAAATCAAGCAGAATGATCTTTCTTTCCTAAAGCTGATTATTTTACATTGTGTAATACTGATTCCGGGCATGTGATTTTTCATGCCAAATGGATAATGTACATTTTAATGTGTGTGACACATTTTCTAAATACTATACAAAAAACTTGTGACAAGTTCCACATTAAAGTCCAGTTCACCCTTAAGACCGCTCTCAGGCAGTGCCTTACAGTTTGGAGGCTTTCTACCCTCCCTATTGGGATCTCTCTGTACACTCTGTTTGCCTGGTTCCTTTAGCGTAATTCCAAGTGTTCTGGTTGACATCGATGATTTGGAAGAGCATGGTAATATGATGCTATGGTGTTTAGACTGAGATCTCAAGTGGATTCTGTCTGATTGTTCAGAGGATATGGAACCTGCCTTGAGCTGGAGCAGGAAAGACACTTCCAGTGTAATAAATGGCCATCGAGACCAATGATCTGCAGTACTAATGACTGAATTTTTTTTTCTTTGGACTGAAAAATTGGACATTAGCTTATTTTAGGTCACAGTTTTTGTTTTATCAATTGGTTTAAAAAAATCTGTAAAAACGGAATTTGCTAAATTGAGAAAATAATTCCTTGCATTAATGTCTCTGATATACTTGCTTAGTTTAAGGAAAAAGGATACATTTAGAATATTAAAAAAAAAATGAAAATACAATAAATTTATCAAACCATAAATATATATATATATATATATATATATATATATATATATATATATATATATATATATATGCTGAGAAAATAATTGTGCTAAGGACAATGAAGTAAATACTATAGCTTGAGAATCTGGCCCTACATGTAAAATAAGGCTTTAATGTGGCAGACTTTTATTTTCCTGTGTAAAAACAACAACAAAAAAAATATATTGCCCTGAAAACTCACCAGCTGGAGCATGAATAAATGTATCAGCGATTCTGCCATCCTATGGAACGTGTTATTTTTGGCACTGAACTCAAGTCCTGGTGGTGACATTGAGTTTGCATTGTATCAGAAGATTTGAAACTAAGTGTACGTGCTGATAATAATAATAAAAAAAAAAACCTTGGAGCATGAAAGACACGACTGTATAAAAAGTGATGACGTGCTGCATTTTCATTTTTGAAGTTTTGTGCCAAAACAGCACACTATTAAGAAACCTGCAAAGTATGCATAAAGGAATACAAGACTGTATTATAAAACAGCAGGAGCAGTGGAGGGTCCCACCTGTATGTGTGTACGTATTGCATGGTACAGTATCTGGTATCTATCGCTACAGAACTGCTTATCCAGTTGAGAAGAGCCTGTCCGTCTGTCCTTACAGATGTGTGTCACGCTGACTCTGTTACATGTACAGTACATACGGGGGCTGTGGCTCTGATGGTGCTCTTTTGCATGGTGCTGATAGCTCTGGTTTTGTATTTTCTTTAAATAACTCAAACTCCCAGAAGCTTGATGCATTGACTCATGGGACTTTAGGAAGTTGACCGGATGAACTGCATTGACGTGTCTGCACTGAGCAGTTGATAAATATTCTTCTCTAACTCCAGTAAAAAATTCACCTTTACCGTAATGTGTGCATTTTTCATATAGAGAAATCTCAGACCAACACAATTATAGCAAGATATATATTAGATTTTTAAAACAAAAATGTTTTCAAGGAGTTACCGACCCTGTTTGTACCCCCTAGCCAATTATGGATTTGGCAGAGAGACTGGATGTTTTAGGGTCTGTCAGACATAATCCTGATTATCTGACTTCTTTGTAACGTGTAGCTCAAGGCGGGTTCAGCAGTGACAGAACTGAAGTACAGAGGGTTCTATCTTACCTTC
Source organism: Acipenser ruthenus (assembly GCF_902713425.1). NCBI lineage: Eukaryota > Metazoa > Chordata > Actinopteri > Acipenseriformes > Acipenseridae > Acipenser > Acipenser ruthenus. The sequence goes on from NC_081196.1 coordinate 8,572,496, forward strand.
TTCACTTAAATCATTTACTAATTAAGGGACTGGTTAGTCTATACTGTAGCACTCATCAATTAGCTCCTGATTACAAAAGTGACCTCAACTGTGCAAATGTATATTTCACTCCTCCTAATCGGTTACTCTGAGAATCAATTAGGGATTGCTTGTTTGTTGTATCCTTTAAAAATAGCATATCCTGAAGCTGGAATGTATTGAACATGTAATGAAGAAGCTGAACAAATTGAGGCAACTGATGCACAGTTAAAGTGACAGTCATAAACCAAGCCCAGTAAGCAAACCACTGTGGAGTTTACTATTGCAGCCGTTACAATTGACTGTAATGTTTCTGATTGGTTGGGGCCGTGTTGTCATCAGTCGCTAAGCAGAAAACTTTCCTTAACTAAGCATAGAAATCAGATGCTTTGTGGCCAGCAAAAACAGCCCTAAAAGAAGAAAAAATATGTAGGGGAAAGGCTACCATCTGCCTAACTTGGAGTGTTGCAGGGCCAGGTTGTCAGGTCTCATTAGTGATTCGGGAAACACTGTATTCAGAAGAAGAGCAGCAGCTCCTGGTGAACAATAGAAGAATAGAACTCTGGAGAAGGAGGTGACGGCAGGATCTGTAGACTGGGCAGCTGTAGAATAAAGAGGGGTTGAAAGGAAGCCAGACTTTGCCCCAGAATCTATAATGGGCAGCTGAGTGGCACAAAAGGAAGGACAGATGCTCCGATTGTGTGCCCGTATTGTGGGGGGTAAGAGAATCCTGGGCAGTGGGGGTGCACTGCTCACTGATGTACTTACACTTGCTGGTTCATTTGGTCTTTTGTTTATGAAATCTTTTCTGGAACTGTCCCTGACCCATATAAACGGTTTATACTGTATATTAATTTAATTATAAGTCAGATACAAATATAATAATAAGTATAATAAAAACTATGAAACTGAGCTGTGAAAGGTTACATAATTATGGAAAGGAAGCGGCAGCATAGTTTATAGATCCCATTGCAAACCCAAAATTTGAGACCTTAAAAACTCAGCTACAGAAGCAGGAAGAAAATGCATACATCAAGAATATCTCCATATAGTTTTGGAGTGTCTAAAATGTATTCTTTAATAGGGAGTTTTCGTGTATTGCGCTCAAGTACACTCAACACAGCAGTCTATAAAGTAAGGGACACACACCACAGGGTGTGTGTTGTGTTGCATTAACATACAGCTGTAGCTGGGTTGGAGGCACGAAGTGAAGCAGTATATTTGTTGTAAACATTCAACTGGAGGTTTTGAATGTTTCGATTTATTGTAGAATTATAATGAATGAAGCCTCTGTGCTGGTCTTAGTCGCTCCGTGCTGGTCTCAGTCGCTCCGTGCTGGTCTCAATCACTCTGTGCTGGTCTCAGTCGCTCTGTGCTGGTCTCAGTCGCTCCGTGCTGGTCTCAGACGCTCCGTTCTGGTCTCAGTCGCTCCATGCTGGTCTCAATCGCTCCGTGCTGGTCTCAGTCGCTCCGTGCTGGTCTCAGTCGCTCCGTGCTGGTCTCAGTCGCTCCGTGCTGGTCTCAATCACTCTGTGCTGGTCTCAATCGCTCCGTGCTGGTCTCAGTCGCTCCGTGCTGGTCTCAGTCGCTCCGTGCTGGTCTCAGTCGCTCCGTGCTGGTCTCAATCGCTCCGTGCTGGTCTCAATCGCTCCGTGCTGGTCTCAGTCGCTCCGTGCTGGTCTCAGTCGCTCCGTGCTGGTCTCAATCGCTCCGTGCTGGTCTCAATCGCTCCGTGCTGGTCTCAGTCGCTCCGTGCTGGTCTCAGTCGCTCCGTGCTGGTCTCAATCGCTCCGTGCTGGTCTCAATCGCTCCATGCTGGTCTCAATCGCTTCTGTGATATAACCCGCAATGTTAGCCTTGTTAGTGACCAAGCATTTAAAAATGCCAATCATGTATTTTTGTTGATAATGAAGAGATACAGAAAAGGAGGCAAAGACAAAGTTGACTATCCACCTGACCCGGAGAAACTAATACAAAAATACATTTGTGGCCTTTTTAAATGCTTAGTCACTAACAGGCTATTATTGTGGTTTATGTCAGCACTGACGAAAGGAATGTCACTCTTTTTAAAAAAAACTTTTAAACTAATAGGTTCCTCTGTGCATTGTACTATTTAACAGCACAGTAAAAAATCTCAACAGCCAATCAGCGTGCAGCATTCAAAAATTCTGTTTTATAAATAAAGATTATAGCTGGAGATTCCGACTGTGCTGCTACCTCATGGATGTAACTGCACAGTTATTAATTCACATAAAGCCATTTCTGCAGTAATTATCGATTTAAAAATAAAACAATCCATTTTTTTCCACTTGATAAATTCTTGTTAATGAAAAGTCCTCTAATAGTGGTGCATTTTGAGTTTCTGAAATTGTATTCCATTTTAAATTAAAAAAAAGAAACATTATGTAATGTAGCATCATTCATTGCCAATGAGGCTTGACAAAGCACAGCCCCTGTGAAACCGTCAGATAGCCTTTCTGTTTATCAAACTAGCTTTAGAGCAATGCTCTACATTCTGAGCAAACAATTACTCTTTTAAGGAAAGCTTTCAAAACATGACATGTATTATGCAAAGCAGAATAGTGTTCCTTGTATATTGTTTATTCTACATAGTTTCAGCAATATTAACATAATCCAGTCATTTGAGCTGCTCCACACTACAATAAAATCTGTGGCTTTTAAAACAATGAAACCCACTGTTTCCCATTTAGTTAAAACCTGAATACACTGCACTGAACATATTAGGGACATTCTGTCTACTGTGGCCCTTTTTTCTATTGCTAAACTCTTTAAGTAATATAAAAAATGCTAGTTTTTACCCAAGTTAATGCTTTTTTTCACAGCTTTCCACCATGAAGAGTGAAGCTTTTAAACCACAAACCACAGCATTTTAAAGACCTTAACATACTGCTAAAGTTATCCTTGTGCTGCAGAAAGCTGTCAGCAATTAAAACATTGCCAAATAATGCAATTGCTATATTTTGACAAAGTAGAACAACCTGAGGGGTGAAGCTTGCACTGTATAAAACACAGACATTTGCAGATTAAATCCCCTCAAGTGATGCAAACAAACAAACAAACAAACAAACAAACAAACAAACTCTTCCCAAACAGCCGTATGCACTTAGGTACTTTTGAATGCAAATTACAGAAAAGTTGTCCCAACATTTACGGTGCTTATATAGTCTATGCCACGTGTTTAAATGGATGGCAACATCAGTGTTTAAATGGATGCTGCTTAAAAGGCTTATACCACCTCCCTTATTAACTTGCCTGTACTAACCCAGGTGCTTTGCAGCTTACCTGGCACCTGCTATCTGAAACGCGAGAGACTGTGCTTTTAAGGGAACAGTGGAATGCACACATTTGTGAATCCCTCTGAGAGATTATAGTGAAAATCCAATTAGGCAGGGGATCTGCAATCAACAGCATTAGCATAGTGCTGCATCCACAGGATCTGTAAAAACAGGTTACCTTCGGTCATCCGTCTGGCAGTGCTGCAAACTCAGGAATCATCATCAGTCTTTCAAGGGAACGCATTGTACAGAGGAGCAATCTGCCTTAATGGGAGAGGTATAATATATTATAATAGAAGGATTCCAGTTACAAGGAAGAGTAAGCACATAGGGGTTTAACAGTGCACTGAAGTCACAATACAGTACTCTTTAGTGCTGGTAAAAGGTGAGGGTCATGGCACTGGTTCATTCTCCCACTTACTGTAGATGATTCCCCTCACGAGAACACCTCAGTCTGCCGGGATCACCCACTGCAGTTCATTCAGGGGCCCTCTCAAGCAGAGTCAAGCAATTGATTGACTGATTGTAACTCATTCTGTGCTGGTTTATGTGATGTTATCTAATGTCCACTGGGGTCACCAAACTCACATCAGAGGCCAGATTTGAACCTAGACCTACAGAGGCGAAAGGCAAGAGAATTAACTGTCTGGGCCACATTGTCCTGTTATTTTATAACAGAACGCACCAGGTAGGCTCATCAAAAAAAACATGTGCCTGGGGCACCTGATCCATTAGATGTCAATCTGTGAATGCTGTCCTTTAATGATTCTGAATTCAGCTCCGAATCATATCGTGTATGCAGTGTGTTTAGTTTTGCATTAATAAAGCTAACCAGTGACACCTAGTGGTTAGATCTAATTTTCTTTCTTTGGGTCTGTGTAACACAGTAGCATTGGAAGTGTAGCATGCTTTACAAGCAAGCATTGGGTCAGCTGTTTCACGGAAAAAGTATAAAAAGCAACAGGTGTTCTTCTACTAACCTAATACAAGATTAGGATTTTACCCTTTTCATTTCATTTTTTTCAGGTTACAAAACTTTGTTGAAAGGAATCTCGGGGAACTTCAGCAGTGGACAGCTAGTGGCTATTATGGGTCCATCAGGAGCTGGGAAGTCTACTCTCATGAATATTCTTGCTGGGTACAGGTCAGTGCGGCACACGCAGTTTATCTGATTGTTGAACTTACACTTAGTGATCTGTTAAAAAGCAGGTCCCAATTCACTAGCATTTTATTTTACAACATTTTAAAAGTGTTTTGTCAAAATGTTTTGATTAGGCTCATTATTATTATTATTGTTATTTATTTCTTAGCAGACGCCCTTATCCAATTACATTTTTTTTTTTTTTTACATACAATTACCATTTATACAGCTGGGTTTTTACTGGAGCAATCTAGGTAAAGTACCTTGCTCAAGGGTACAGCAGCAGTGTCCCCCACCTGGGATTGAACCCACAACCCTCTGGTCAAGAGTCCAGAGCCCTAACCACTACTCCACACTGCTGCCATTACCTTGTGAATTACTCAAAAATACCCATCAATAAGAATAACTCCACACTTATTCTTACTGCTGGATATTTTTCATATTTAATTACACAGTTTCAACCTTATCTAATTCAGCTGATATACTGAATTACTGTTTAAACTAAAATATGACCCTTATAAACATCCACCAAAGTAAACTTGCATGGCAATTTTTGTGTTTTCTCATGATTTGCCCTTGGTTATACCAGGGTTTACCATGGTTTGCCATATTTTTTAATATTCTTTACCATCCCGCTCTGGACTTAAGCATCACCATGCTTTCACTCTTCTGTATTACACCTTGCTATGCTTTTACTTTGGGAAACTTAACAGAAGCATGAAATCTCAAATACATTTCCGACAAAATAAATGAACAAACTTTAAGCTCATTGTGAGTCCTGCATAATTACAATATTAGTGACGTTTCTCCCTGAGGCTGTAACCTGTAATGTCCCGCCCTGCAGAGAGACTGGGATGAAAGGAACAATCCTGATTAACGGACAGCCACGCGGCCTGCGCTCTTTCCGCAAGGTGTCATGTTACATCATGCAAGACGACATGCTCCTCCCCCACATCTCCGTCCAGGAGGCCATGATGGTGAGTGCAGCATGGAAAGAGTTAACAGGAAAGGGGTGTATCAATAGACTCACATCCTGGTGGGAGATACAGGACACAATGCAGTGTTTACTGTTACCACAATGAACCTCTGATGGAGTCATTATAATAGTGATGTTCTGCATGACTCATAATATAGATATATATTTGTATTATTTAATGTGAATTTATGAACATTCGTGCAAAACCATCTTTAATACACTGCAACATAAAAACACATCTTATAGTAAGGACACTGTAGCAGTAGGTTTTTCATTATCATCACTAACATACATAAGAACATAAGAAAGTTTACAAACAAGAGGAGGCCATTCAGCCCATCTTGCTCGTTTGGTTGTTAGTAGCTTATTGATCCCAGAATCTCATCAAGCAGCTTCTTGAAGGATCCCAGGGTGTCAGCTTCAACAACATTACTGGGGAGTTGGTTCCAGACCCTCACAAGTCTCTGTGTAAAAAAGTGCCTCCTATTTTCTGTTCTGAATGCCCCTTTATCTAATCTCCATTTGTGACCCCTGGTCCTTGTTTTTTTTTCAGGTCGAAAAAGTCCCCTGGGTCGACATTGTCATATACTTTTAGGATTTTGAATGCTTGAATCAGATCACCGCGTAGTCTTCTTTGTTCGAAACTGAATAGATTCAATTATTTTAGCCTGTCTGCATATGACATGCCTTTTAAACCCGGGATAATTCTGGTTGCTCTTCTTTGCACTCTTATTAGGGCAGCAATATCCTTTTTGTAACAAGGTGACCAGAATACTGTTTCATAATGCCACTGTTATAACCTCTATTTCTTTCATGTAAAAATGGTCTTTTACCATTTATCCAGGTCTCCGCTAACTTGAAACTCCAAGAAAAGGATGAAGGCCGCAGAGAGATGGTAAGTAGTCCCTTTACTGTACTTTTTTCAGTTTACTGAAATGTTGGAAAGAGTTGATAGTTTTAATCTTGCTGCTTAATTATGTATATCTAATGTTTCCTCAGTTTGGAAGTATTTAAACAGGTGTTAAAAGGTATAAAAAAAACTGAGGAATTCAATTAAATGAAACGACTCTTCAGTATTCTAAAATTGGTAAATGGGGGCTTTTCTCTTAAGAACTGTGGTGTTAATGAAACGTTTCAGTAAAAAGGCTTTGTGAATTCCAACCCCCCAATGTCTTTTAGGTGAATGTTTTATTTTAACACTGTAACTTTCCTGTTAGGTAAAGGAGATCTTAACAGCTTTGGGTCTGCTTGAATGCGCCAAAACACGCACTGCCAACCTCTCGGGGGGGCAGAGGAAACGCCTCGCCATCGCTCTTGAGCTGGTCAACAACCCGCCCGTCATGTTTTTTGATGAGCCGACCAGGTCAGTTTGTGATACAGGCTTCTATTAAACTTAGTGTTTGGTCAACCTGATTCCTACCCCAGATGGACCATTTATTTTAAGAAAGTAGATTTGATAAACTAGCGCCGCAGCAGTACAATCCCAGTGGGGCATCACACGAACATTTTTCTTATATTTTGTTATTGATTCACATGGTGGGGGATAGGTGTATTACTTGTCAGTCAACTGGAGAAAAGGGCACTAATAGGCCCACTGAAAGATTTCGCTTGGAAAAATCCTTTGGTTTATAGAAAGAAAGCATATAGCACCACCTAGTGGAAACTTGTGAGAATAACAACACATCTGTAAAATTATCCATTTGAATTATTCTTCCAGTACGATGTGAAGATGTAGAAATATTTTTTTCCTCTCTCCTGTTTGAAATTACAGTGGTCTGGACAGCTCTTCGTGTTTCCAGGTTCTCTCTCTCCTGAAGGCGTTGGCTCAGGGAGGCCGCACCATCATCTGTACTATACACCAGCCTAGCGCCAAACTCTTTGAGCTGTTTGACAAGGTATCTATACCCTGAAACAACGAGGTTCCCTTCACATCAACTTAATGGACATCTCTAACATGCCAGCCTCTTTAGGGAATTGCAGAGAATGTAAAGACCTAGAGAAGGCTTGATAATGTAAACGATTGCCTAATTTATATACAACCACTGTTTAAAATAGTGTGTATGTAGTACAGGCCACTTGTTTGTAGACCACATTTGTAAGCTATAACTTTGAGAGCAGCAGCTGGTTTTATAAATACACATATTATAATTTGTTTTGCTTTTTCCTCCTATATAGAGAATCACATCCTATACGACAACTGTTATGCTTAGGAATCTGTATTTGTTTCATGGAAAAGAAATGGCTTATTTCACTGCATTTCTCGGTCTAAAATAGGTATTTTAAGATATTTCACGATTAAACATAATATTTATTAAAGCATTAAAAAGTAGTGTTGTCACATTCAAAATGTATCATTTTCTCTAGTTATTATACAACAGATATTTAAATTGTGAAATCTGTGAACCGTGAAAAAAAATACAGCCTTAATTATGATGCTTTTTACATCATTGATACTGTAGTAAATCTATAGTTTTTCCACAACAATTGTATAATAAAATACTGTTTCTATCTCTGATCGTGCCCCGGACAACCACTGATGACCTGATTTTATGCTACTTAGAAGCAACAGCGTTTTCTGTGCTAAATAAAAAATCTATTTTCCTTGCAGCTCTATGTCCTGAGCCAGGGCCAGTGCATCTACCGGGGGGAGGTTTTCAATCTAGTCCCTTATCTCCGGGAGCTCGGCCTGAACTGCCCAACATATCACAACCCTGCTGACTTTGGTAAGAAACCACAGTTCATTGCTATTGGAATGCATGTCATTGACATAGTGGTTTGTTAACGTGTGTAGTAATTCATTCGTGTAATATAACAAGCTAGGTTATGTAGACATGTTGGATTAATGCTGCCAGTCACACTCGTTAACTCTCTCTGTGTTCCCATGTCTCAGTGATGGAGGTTGCCTCTGGAGAGTACGGAGATCAGACCTCTCGGCTGGTGAAGGCCATGCAGGAGAGGAGGTGTGAGGAGGACTTCAAGACCGAGGTGAACAGAGATGGGGCCCTGAACCCCTTCCTGTGGCACAGACCATCAGAGGAGGTGAGTGGGGAGTACGCATAATGAATGGAGATGGGGCCCTGAACCCCTTCCTCTGGCACAGACCCTCAGAGGAAGAAGCAATGTACTAAAGCATGATACATGTAGGCAATTTTTGACCTTTGTGTTAGGTCCATTTCCGGATGGTTGACTGCAGATGGAATTGGTGACAATATTGGAAGATGAGATTGAGTTTAATGAATTTTGGCTTTATTTTCTAAGTAAAATGGGCAGTGCTGATATTTGGCTTAAAACGGGGACACAGTGCTAAACAATACCGTTTTAAGCCATAAAACTTGCTGTATTGCTGTTCTAAGGGTCTTTGTATACATACACATTTTGTATTAGATCTCTCCATCACATTCTGTTCATGCAACAGCTGCCCTTAGTCTGGGAGCTAAGGGCAAAGCATGAGGTGAAGCCATCACATAGACAACTAACACTTCACCCTCTATTGCGATCAGTCACAAAAAAAGGCCAGGAATCTTAACAAGGTTTTAAATGGTAATTCACATTGGAACCCATGAGTTGAAGTTGGGTCTCAGGCTTCCCAAAACAAGAAACCCGCCACTGAGCTGCAAATAGCTCTACTAATTTGGATGACAAGGGGGTTTATGTCCAGGTATATGGCTAACCAGTTGAAATCCTTTTCTCAGGACTCGTCCTCTGTGGAAGGATGCCACAGCTTCTCTGCCAGTTGCCTGACTCAGTTCTGTATCCTGTTCAAGAGGACCTTCCTCAGCATCTTAAGGGACTCGGTAAGAACAGCTGATCATTGAAATGTCTGTGCTGGGACTGTCAGTGTGAGACAGGGTTATAGATAAGAGGGGGAGAGAGTGGGGAGATAAGGTTGTCTTACTCCACAAAACAAGCTGAGACCAAGCCCCAATCAACAAGCTCCATGCTCAAAACACCCTTGAGATACAAGGAAACTTCAAATCCAAACGATAGGAATATTCACAACTTTCAAATATTATTTGCCTTGTAAGGCAAACAGTGTTGTAATTGAGGCGTGTATATTAAAGATATGAAGTGAAAACACCCACAAACAAAAACAGATGTATTGAATAACCAGAACGCAGTGCCTCCTCTCCGCCGGTACAACATCAAAAACAGAACTTGAACAGAATTCAATTCAGATAATACGATAAATTAAAATGAAGTATAAAAACAGTGATCCAGGACAAGTGACTACCTTCCGCCTGGATTAGCCTCCTGGCCGGTGATGGGATGTTCCATTCAGACAAACATGTTTAGTTTCCAAGGAAAGTGATGTTTTTTGCACACAGTGATTCCTGGTTGTGTCGTGTTGCCTGTTCTCCATCAGGTCCTGACACACCTGCGCATCGCCTCTCACATTGGGATCGGCATCCTGATTGGTCTGCTCTATCTGGGCATCGGCAATGAGGCTAAGAAGGTGCTGAGTAACTCGGGCTTCCTCTTCTTCTCCATGCTGTTCCTCATGTTTGCTGCTCTCATGCCCACAGTCCTGACATGTGAGTATGCCTCAACGCCGAAAATGTGTGGACATGTATGTGTGTTTGTATGCATGCATGTATATATGTATATACTGTATTTATAAGGAGTTCAGTGTAGCCCTTTAATTTTTCTTTATTTTAAACTCTATTTAAGTGCAAATTAGTTACAAATTAGTTACAAATCAGTTACAAATTATTTCAGTCAAACTTGGGGCACCCCGTTCCCTTCTGGGGACCTTTTTAATTATTACCCCTGTTGGGGTCCTTTTGTGCTACACTCTGATCTAGCTACACAATGTGGGCAGTGTCTCAGTTTTAAAAATGCTCAGTTATAAAGAGTGCAAATCGAGACACAAAGCAAGATTGGAGTGTTTTTTTTTTTTTTTTTTTTACCTGAATGTCAGGTAGACCTGGCCACCAGTAACATGGGGAATTCTCTCTTACATCTGTATGTATTTGTATGTTTTCCACAGATGTCTTAATGAAAAAAAAGAAATAAACAACTTTTCTAAAGGAGGAAACGCTTAAATGCCACACTGTATCTATCATAAACCAACACATACCTCCACTTCGTTGTGCTGTATAAACTGCACCTGTTCCACCTCACCATGAGCTTTCCAACTGCCTGAAAACAGTTTAAACAAACTGCCACCAGAGGGCAGTATAACTTAGGGGACTAATATCAATGAGTATATATATGTGTACACACAGATATGTATTATATAGCAGTTTTCCACAGTGAGTTAAACTTTAAACTGAAAAAAGGGAAGAAGGGAAATGTCTGAAGAATAATCTGTTCTTACTCCACTGGAAAATTGAGCAGCTGCACAGTTAGCTGTAGTTAAGTATATACGTCACTGTTTTATTTACAGACCTATTTTGATCTACTGCCTGGTTCAAGCCCGGAGATTACATGCTGCAGATCCTAGCAAAGGCACTGACTAACTGTGTGCCCCTGTGGGAGTTACTTGACCTACTCAGTGCAGCCTGACAGTTACATTGATTAGAAGCTGAACTCCACTCTTGATGGGATCTTGCATCTAAGATGAATGATATAGAAATACAACACAATAATCTTGGAGCGCTAAAAATGTGGCGATAAGTAGTGCAGCGTTATAACTTATTTTTTTATATCCTGCAGTCCCTTTGGAGATGGGTGTCTTTCTTAGAGAACATTTGAACTACTGGTACAGTCTGAAGGCTTACTACTTGGCTAAAACCATGGCTGACGTACCCTTCCAGGTACAACCCTTTTCCTTAAAAAAAAAAAACAGGAAACAAATAATGATATATAGATGACCAGGCTTTCTCTGCATGGGCTTTGCATTTGTATCTTTATCTGAAATGTATAGCTGGTATCATTTTACTGCAGAAATAAACAGCAGCAGCCATTTCAATAAGTCGTGTTCCTGAAATATACTGTAACCATCTATCTTGTCGGTGAAGTGTCAGCCAATCAAATTGCAATTAAGTTCCAGTGTTTTACAGCTTTCTTACAGAGTATTCATTGTATGTAGATGCATTCTGACTGCATGCCAACCTTGGACCTGGTAGAAGATTGTTAATGAACCAGTCAATCTATGTTGTGCTTCCCCTAGATAATCTTCCCAGTGTCATACTGCAGTATAGTGTACTGGATGACCTCCCAGCCTGCAGACGCCCTGCGCTTCCTGCTCTTCTCAGCACTGGGGACGATGACCTCACTGGTAGCGCAGTCACTTGGTCTCCTGATCGGGGCTGCATCCACCTCTCTGCAGGTAACTGGGTTGAAGAAGCTGAGCAGACATGACCTGGGTGATTAAATGTGGTGACTTGCTATCTTGTATGCACCTTGACTTTTTTAATAATGGCGACTACCTTATCTATGTTTGAACCCCTTTTCGTGTGTGAACAAATACCCCTGTCCATTGCTTTGGATTTGAGTTTCAGGTGGAGGGGTTAAAGGTTATTCCATTATACGGTTTTCAGTTTCTTCAGATATTTGAAGTCTTACTGCAAGTCACACATTAAGTGAGTTTGGTGGGTTAAATTTTGTCTTTGGTGGGCAGTTGTCCAAAACTCTCTGAACAATTTGGCACAGTTGGTGCTGTGCATCTTTTCTTAGGATTGGAGACTGAGCAGCTCCATCACCCGGACTTGTTTGTGGGGACGATCACACCAATACTGGTTGTGCTACCTCATCAATAAAGATGGGTTCAGTTTCCACTGCTGTCAGTTCAGCACCTTGAAAACGTAAAACATCAGGGTACTTGTGCATGTGCCACAGAGCTCTTGTGATATTTACACAGGTTGCTGTTAATCAGGGTCATTCAGACAGTGCTACTCCTTCATATAAAGTTATGTTGTGTTGATTTATATCCCGAGGTAGCGACATTTGTTGGTCCAGTGACAGCCATCCCAGTGCTGCTGTTCTCCGGATTCTTTGTCAGTTTTGATACCATCCCCAAATACCTCCAGTGGATGTCTTATATTTCATATGTCAGGTAAGCGGACTCGCTTGGTTCACGTAACCGTTCCACCGTATTAAAACCTTGCTTTTGAATTTTATCAATTCACTTTATTTGATTTTATCAGCCATACGGAGGCTAGTATTCACATGCCTTCCTGCTTCTTAGTTATGTGACCACTAGATGGCAGTTTTACATCTAGGCATCAAATTTAACACCTACAAATAACATGGTGCTATAGAATTTAGGAGGTTAGAATTAGAAAATATTCTCTATAACAATATACAAGGCTGCAAGGTATCTGTATGTGTTCGGGCTTCAGTCACATGGTGTTCTGGGATATTAAGAGCCCTCCAGAGCTTATTTTCTAAAGAGAGACAGTGGAGTTGTGATGAACTTGAGTGCTTATCTCCATTTCACTGTTGCCCCATTTTCATCTATAAGCCTGACAACCACTGTCAAAAATCATCTGGCATGAAGAATGTCTTTTTCATACCACTGTCTCTGTGGCAAATGTGTATTATAAAGGGAAAACTGCATTGCAAACTAATTTATTTTTCTCTGTTTATTCCTGTAGGTACGGGTTTGAGGGCATGATCTTGTCCATCTATGGGCTGGACCGTGAGGATCTGCACTGCGACGAAGACGACACGTGCCACTTTCAGAAGTCAAAAGCTATTTTGAAAGAACTTGATGTGGAAAACGCCAAACTATACCTGGACTTCATTGTGCTAGGGATCTTCTTTGTCAGCCTTCGTCTCGTTGCTTATTTTGTCCTGAGGTATAAAATCAAGGCTGAGCGATAAAGCAAGGGGCTGGAAGAGGAGGAAGAAGAAAGAGATTACTCGCTTGTTGTCTCACTGCAGCAAAGGGAAGAAATCCCGTGATTTAATAGAGACACAAAGCCAGACAAAAATGCACTGAACTTATGTATTTGTAAAGAGTGTCAGAAACATCATTTTCTATCAATAAATATAGATAGAGATGATGATGCGTCACACGCCGTACAGTGAATAAGAAGAGAGAAGAGAGTAACTATTGAATGAGCTTCTTCAACTCTTACGTGCTATATCCAGCTCTCTGAGTGTATATTGATTGAAGGGAAACCTTTAGATTTTCACAGTCAACTTTTCCTTGGAAGAAACACATTTAAAAAAAAAATTCTGCTTAATATTAAACATTCTAAATGGAGCTTCAAAGCTGCTTAATATTTCCTGGGGATATTCTAAACCTGACATATCACCAAACTGCGAGTGGCATCCCTGACTGGTATCGAGGATGTTTCTTCATCCTGCTGTCAGTGAGCTTCAGGACAGTGCTGCCACCGCTGTGTCATAAGCAGCCTGCAACACTGATTCATGTGATATTTGGTTTATAAATTGTGCACAAATATGTATGGCATGCTAAGAGTTAAATAAGTACAAAAAAATACATACTCTCTCCCCTCATGAAGGCAACTTTCTTTTCAGTTGGGCTCCGGTCAAGTCCATTTAACTTGCCGTCAGATTGAAGGTTGAATCCCTGTGCAGTGGGTATTGCAACCCCAGCCTGAGCTTTAAGCTTCCTTTGCTGAAGGTAGTGCTTGCTGGCAGGTGGGATCCTGTACCTGCTGCACAGGGAGTGCATGTGTGCTGTCATGGCAGGATCCCTGAAAATCATTTCTACACAATCAAGGATGAGGGATTCGCTAGAAAGTTGTTATAAGTCCTTGATTAACCCTTTAAATGTTTGAAACAGTCCTTTTGTAGACAGTATTTCTCTTTCTCTACTCTTTATTGTCACTTTGCTAAAAACATTTGAATGCTAAAAAGAAGAGCGGCCAGATTTACAAATAAGCACCAGCAGGGTGAACATGAGCAAGAGCTGGTCTCTTTGCTTTTGATCAGTATTGTTCAGATCTCTTTTTAATACTTCATAAAGACAAGAGTATAATATTCATTTCCTTTATTTTTACTTACAATAAGACGGGTTTCAAGAAATACAGTGAAGATTTTTGTAGGAACCCTTCGTTTCTTGGTTGGTTCTGCTGCACGTTTTCTTTTGCGTGATGGTCTGATGACTGGCATGATGGTTTGCTGTGCCATGCGTCGGGACTTTTTACATGGAGGAGTCCCTCCTGCTACTTTGCATGATGCACAGACAAAAGAGACTCAGGCTGTCGTCAATGGAAGCTGTGTCTGGATTTTAAACGCACCTCACAGCTGTCGTGTGTGTTGCACGCCCCTTTCTACCTTGTGAATTCAATTTATTGTATTATCTTGCTTGAACCATGAGCCAGGTGGTGCTATATATATATATATATATATATTATAGAAAGATCTCAGCTTGTCTACTCAGGAGCTTAAACTGCTCAGTTAATTGCAAAATGTGGACCAGAGTTTGCATTTAGTACCAGCATGTCAAATTATTCTGTTCTCCCATTTAGCCACGCATCATGGGGAAAAGACCAGCAAAAAAATCACATTTAAATAGCTTAGTGGATGAAAGAGCCACAAGCAGGCATTCGAAATGCTAACCGGCAGTTTGTGTTAGTTACTGGAAAAAAAAGTTTACACCAATAAATAAAGCAAAAGTCAATGCAAACTTCTTATTTCTTTCTAGACGAGATTCAATTGTGTGCTTATTGTGAATGAACATATTGTTCCTTTTGTGTCATTATTTGTTATGGATTCGAATTGCTAAAGAATGCGCTGTTTCATTTCTAGAAAATGTAACTTGTTGCTCCTTGACTTGCACCCTTGTAAATGTTGTGTTTATGGTTGCTGTTGGTCTCTTATTTGATATTAAGAGCCATTGTGAACCCAGTGATGGAGCATACCTGTTTCACTAGGATGTGGGGCACTATAATTGCAATTCCTTATTTATTAGATTATAAAATAAACACACGTTCTTGCTTTGTACTTTATAGTTGACTTAAGTATTTTGTAGAGCAAGGTAAAATGTGCTACTTTTTCAGTTTCTAGGCAATGTTTTCTGTACACTAGAGAAATATATCAAAGTAAATAAAATTGCAATATTTTCAACCTTCTGGGCACTAGCAATAGTGCTTTTGAGTGTTTATGCATGTGTGTGGGTAGGGGGGGATCTTTATAATATTTAATTCCATCGTTAAAGGGAGTGGCATGAGATCCAAATTGGACAAGCTGAAAAAGCTTTTGGTGTTCGCTGCTATTTCGGAAATTAGGGGGCAGTATGTTGCACAGACTCCCAATTATCTTTTCATGTAACTGAAGCTTCCTTATAGCCTGGATCACAGTTTACTCCAGACTATAAGGATCAAACAACTATTAATTGTATTTGAGGACTCTTAAGCAAGCTGTTTATTTCTTAATTTTGAACAATTATAAAAATGACGTGTAAACTCCAGTCATTTTTAGAAACAGGAGATTCTTACAATATTCCATTAGCCTGTACATCTGCAGAGAAGGCAAACTATCTAGAATTGTATTTGACTTTAGTTAATATGTTTATTGTACATACATTAGGAGACATTTTCATTTATTCCTGGGTAAATGTATTTTTTTTTTTATTAATTTGCTGTTATGTGTTCATTTAAATATAATACACTGTATATAGATTTAAAAGCAGCTGCACTGTGTATGCAGTGTATATTGAAACTTGAGGGGCATCTAAAATGGGAAACTGGAAGACAAATATTTATATGTTAATAAAGTAACAACAACATACAACAAGCAAATACTGCACACTGCTTTACTTGATTCTATGTTAATTTAAATTAGTTTGGCTGCCTCCAGGTTCGCTTGAGACCACTAAAAACTATCAGAATCAAAGTGCTTGATTTGATAAACCTACACCCACTGAGATAAGCCACTGATGATTCCTTTTATAACATTTTACAGCAGCATCACCTGGGGCCGGTTTTTCAAAACTTTTAATCTGGATCAAAGTGATTCGGATTTTGTAATCCTATGTTTTGTGATCAAGATTACTTTTATCTGGATCATTTTGATCCGGTTTTTCAAAAAATGTCACTGCAGGATTACATTTATCCAGATTACAAATAATCATAATTACGAAATCCATTTTTTGAATAGGCTATTTTTTAAAATTTTTTTAAGAGGCCTTATTTATGATATAACCTAATTTAACAAAATAAATAAGATCGTGGTAATAATGACTAATACACAATTTTATTTTGTTTTATATTATTTTTTTAAACAAAATTTTAATGTTAGTGTGCTTATAACGCATGCAAATAATGGTTATTTTATATAATCTGGTTTGTAATGCTCTGGTTTTATTTTGTGTTACAATGTGCAGTGTGAAAAGTCTTAGTGTGGTCCTCTGTAACCTTTTCTTATTGTTTGTGTTCACACAGTGGTCTCAGGGAGTGGAATATCCAGGATACCTCTCACTAGAAAAAAGAAATCCTGATGACCATTAACAAAATAAGTCATAACACCAATTTCCCCTGCTGGGATAGATTTTGAAAAAAGAGCTCAAAGGCTGCAGCCATTGTACATTGCACATGTAAGGGCCAACATACTGTGTGGATTTACATCAGAATCCAATTCCACATTGTTCTGCTTCATGCACTAGACTGAACTTAAATATTGTGATGCGGATCTTTAAAATACAGGATGACTATTTTTAAGGCAAGATGATTTATCCACTGAGTTCAGCCACTATCCGTTATCATTAATGAGCTGTTATTCTTGAAACCAACTGATGGATTAGCTTTTTATTTGGGGAGCAAGTGCAGGTAGAACAACCACTTTACTTGAAATGCATAAAATGTATGAGAATTCAGCATCAAAGTAGCTTGCCATTATTAAGAGGAATGGCTACAGGTTACCAGGCACACAATGAACAACCTTGTGCGGCTGAAAGCCCCCAAGGAAGATCCTTTTCCATTGAATCCATTATCCTGTTTGACATTCATGCAGAGGATCGGTATTGTCGCAAGTAAAGAAAGATGCCTCAGAAGATCCCTGAAGTTGTCGGTGTCTGTAATATGTTTTCCTCTGGCATTTTTTAGTAGGAGGAAACTGAAACAGAAAAAAAAAATCAATGAGGTTATTAAAGCCAAATACATTTGAATATGTATAGGGCTTTTGGTTTTAGTGTATAATAACCGAAAAAAAAAACACCCCCGAAGACCTATTTAGAAGATTTGGTTTTATTTTTTTTAAACTGATAAACATGGGTTTTGGCAACATATTTAAAATATTGTCAGTCATGCACTTCTCTCCTTCTGCATAAAGAAAACGTCTTTCTGAAGGCGGCCAGTGTGCAAAGACATTGCAACGGACCAATCATTCATTTTGTGCACTACGTAATACACGTCACTTGTGTCAATGCATAATTTGCTTAGGAACGGGCTTAACGACCACGAACCCAAACAAAGCAGCAACATGGCATTACGGTTTTATTCAGCGATGAACCGAAAAGGTTATTGTAAATATAAAACTGCTGTACAGTTATGTTTCAACTAATTCATAAATATCAAACGTTAATCAGAGTACCATGATGAATGTTTAATCTTAGGAAAAAAATTAAATAACTTATTGTATGATGAGATTAATGACTACAGTATGCTATAGTCATACGATGGGATGGTCAGAAAAAAAAACATGAACTGTGGGAGGTAAAGGGGAGCAAAATGAAATCTGTTACTTCACACAATTCTCGGATTCAAAATGCATGCACAGCTCTACATTGCTGGAATCCTGTGGACATCCTCACTGCAACACAGTAAATTATTGCTTGTATGTGTGTTAGTGAAACGCACCTTCAATGTGTTATAGAAACTGAAAATGTATGTGATTGAGTGGTATTTATTTTTAATAACCGAAAATTTTGCCAATTAATAATAAAAAAATGATAATCCCCCCCCCCCCCCCCCAAAATGAACACAAAATAAAACCACAAAAATTCAAGCCCAAAATATGTCAAATGCAGGCAAAAACAAATTCATTTAATGACTGCAGTGCTTTTAAAACCTGCTTTAAGATACAGTTCATGGTTGGTGCACAGCTGCTGTTGCATTTTTAATCGACTATTTTCAATTTTTCAGTAAACGCTCTTTCGGCAAGAAACTTTTTGCTTGGGTGCTGATCATTACTGTCTTTACAGAGGGCTGTGGAGTGATTGTATCAGCGTGCACTGTGTTTGTATAAGTCACCTATGGATTTGATTAGTGCATTTCATCAACCGCCTATTTGTTGGTGTGATCCTGGGATACATGTACCTGATGTAAACTAAAGAGATTTCCCAGTGCTATAGTCTGGTTCAATAACATTCAGCTGTGGATTATCCCAGCAGGGTATACATGCAGGTTGATCAAATTAACAGCTAAGTACCATTGACTCCATCAGTTATGGTTTATGTGTGCCCTTGATTTTACTCTACAAGTGGGTATCTTAGCTTACTGTAACTGCTAGAAAGCACAGTGGAACTCTTTTAAAGTATTACAACCACCACTACAGACTTGGTCATGACACATTTTCTCAAATTCACCCAGACTGTCAAAAAGGTGACTGGTTGTTAGATGGAGCACGTCAGAAAAGTTAGTTTACTGTAATATAAATCTCACAAATGTGTTACAAATAGTTTTTGTAATTGCACTGCTGCCAAAGTTTTTTTCTTTTTGTGTTTGTAATATAAAAAAGAAGGATCTTATTGAAATATGATTCTAGACAACAGCCCCTTTACAAATATGCTCTAAACTGATGAACTGATACAGATATATTGACGCAAGATGAATGACCTATATGCATTTGGGGAAAAAAACAACTACCTTCAGCTAAGAGTGCTCGTATTTACCTGAACTGGAATTAAGACTGGATGACAAACGGTCTGAATACATGTAGCTGCTGCTGCTGCCGCCACCACCACCGCCGCTGATTCCAAGAGAAGCACCACCAAGGCTGAGGCCAAGCCCAGATCCCAAACCCCCTCCAATGGCCAGACCTCCACCTCCTCCAAGGCCAAAGCCTCCTCCAAGACCCAGGCCTCCTCCAAAACCATAGCCTCCGCCAAAGCCATAGCCTCCTCCACCACCTCCCAGAGCAAGGCCAGCT
The DNA here is from genome assembly GCF_902713425.1 of Acipenser ruthenus. NCBI lineage: Eukaryota > Metazoa > Chordata > Actinopteri > Acipenseriformes > Acipenseridae > Acipenser > Acipenser ruthenus. Next base: position 8,591,931 of record NC_081196.1, read on the forward strand.
CCAGCTCCAGCTCCTCCTCCTCCTCCTCCTCCTCCTCCTACCACACTCTTGGACATGTGAACGGTGATCCCACCTCCTGAGCTCAGCCTGCAATGACAAACAGAGGTATCCGGGTTACAACTTTATACAGCATCCACAACTCATGTCCATCTTGTAAAGTCCTAAAACTGGTAGCAAATACCGTACAGCTTTGGAAATCTTATAACCACCCTGCCCAGTTTATCAAAAAAAATCTCCATTCTTACTAGTGAGCAGCATTACCTGCACTGCACAGAGACTGTAGCGTAGTACTGAGTGACCAAACTTAATGACAATTTGTGAAAGGAATATGAGAGACAAGAAGAAACTTGACTGAGCACAACAGAATTCTTATAGAAAGCAAATGGGTCATTTTAAGGAAAACAAGTATGTCTGCACACAAGAGCTCTATTTTCTTTGGTGTTATTGGCAATTTGCAGTTTGGCATTGTAACTGAGTTGTGTTGTATGTACTGTATGTGGTGTGGTGGTGAAGGTAGAACATTATTGAAAAGGAGGAATTTTGTTTGATAAAGCGTACCTAGTCTCCTCACTGTCCAAAAGCTTCCTGTATGCAGTGATCTCCACGTCCAACGCCATCTTGCTTGCCAACAGTTCTTGGTATTCTTGGCCATAATGGGCAATTTGCTACAAGATAAAAGTTAATAAATTATTTACAAATGTGCCGACATAGGAGCATACGTATGAACACAAGGAACGCTGTGACACGAGAAGAGGCTGTTCAAGCCATGCAGGCTTGTCCATTAGGCAGCATTTGCACCAGTTAAGGGATCAAATTGAATAGTTCTAGTTACTACTACTGCAATCATAACTGGTTTTCTCAGATGTCATTTGTGCCCTCTCATCCTACTCTACGTGCTAAGTGTGAAGTAACGACGACACAATTTCGGATTTTGTAAAAGCAATTGAACCCCCTTTTTTCTAGGTGCCCAATTATTTTACCCCTGATTTTTACACTATTTGAAGCGTCTAATCATTTTCCCCCTCACCGCAGAAATTCCCCACACAGCTCAGGAGAACTGAAGTGGGTGTCCTCCGATCCCACGACTGAGCCAGCTTCCTCTTTTACACCTAGGAACTGAAGAGCGGATGTCAGCGAGCTACCGACCTCTGGAAGACAAATGCCAGTCCTGCAGGTGTCCGCCTCGCCAGCAGGGTTCATTGTAGTGCAATGAGGAGAAACAGTCCCTAAGGTTTTGCCTCCGTAACCCACAGGAGCACCAGAGCTAATGCGACTCTCCCTTCGGTAACTCACCCTGCACACCACGCGGCAGTGCTTTTACTAGAAGATTTCATTATTTTAACCTCTCCTCATACTGAAGCTTAAAACAACACTTCTTCAGGTAGGAATGATTAGACAAGCAGGACTCAAGCTGCTCAGAAAATTGGAGAAGGCAGTCAGTACCTTTCTGAGGTCGTCCAGCTGAGATTTGAGTGTGACAACCTGTTCCTGGTACTGTTCTGTATTGTTGCTTGAACTGGATTCAGACTCTGTTACTTGGGATTCCAGCTGCATGTTCTGGAAGGCAAATCACAATATACCATTAGTGTATCACAATATTATCCATTTGCTAGTGGATACTATGGAGTAATCATCCGTTTATGGGGAATTCCACACTTTCATACATTTATAGTAAAATCATTATTACAACCTTTATTTATGCGAACTGGAACATATTTTAAAATGCTACGAGGAGGATGCACCCTGGTTTTAATGATAGCAGCAGTAATAGCCACTAAAAAGATACATATACCTAAGAGTGAAGTTTTACTTCAGTTCTATAAGGCAGTAACTGCCAAGACAAAATACAATTTTTACTTCTTCCACACAAGGCTTCAATAACAGATCATTCGGCAGGAATGGGTTCTACATCCTTTGATGCAGCACATTTTAAAGTGTTATTCTTAAATACATACCAGTGCTTTTAGTCGATCAACCTCTCTGATGACAGAATCAATCTGGAGTTTATAAAGTCTGAGTTCCTCTTTTGTTGAGGTCAGGGCCTGGATATTGGGCTGTGAAGCACCTGACACCATGGAGATCTTGAACCAGTACAAAAAACAAAAACAAGGAGTTATTCAGAGCTAGCATTAACAATGTCCAGACAGACAGTCTATGACATTTAGTCATGAAGTGTGTTTAGATAAACAGAAATAGAAATTTGTAAGGTTCCTGATATTTTTCTGTCCTCTACAAACTGTATGTAATAAACCCTGGGAATACATAGTGGAGGCGCCTGTACATACATGTCATACTTACATTTGTATATATAAAGGTGTATGTACTGTCGATGTAGGTCATAGTGTTGTCCTTTTTCATAATAACGATGGCTAAGACTATTTTTACAGCTGTGGAACAAATCAGCACTCATAGGCAAGCATTTAATGAGCTGGGGTCTCATCAGGGAATTTGCCAGAAGAGCTTAATTGCTGGTATTTTCTGATATAACTCCATTCCAGCACTTAATGGGGGGGGGGGGAGACCAAGTCTAACCAGTTTAGTTTACCTTGGTCTGGACCGCGGATAAGGACTCATGCTTGCTTCTCATGGCCAGGGCCTCGTAGTGGGACTTCACATCACCCAATGCTGCGGTCAGGTCCAAAGCCTGGGCCGCGTTGTCAACCGAAATGGAGAAAGCTGCTTTCACCCCACCGCTTACGATGCTCCTCACCTCCTTTACTTTCTAAGATACAGATAATATAGAAGCACATTTTTAACAGTTCACAAACCAAATAACTTAGTAGAAGTTGCAGGAATGCACTTCTGCACCTGTCCCAAAACTTACTGGAGGGTAGAATGGGTTCCACAAATAGAACATTCATTGTGAAGTCTAGGCTGGGGATCAGTACACTTTAGGTTTTAGGACACATTCACTGGAATTCATAACACCACCACTTAAACAGTCCTTAACATGCACAGCCGATACCCTCATTAGCATTCGCTGTGGGAATCGGATTGATTTTAGCTTAGCAAGGCTTAAGATAGTGCTGAAAGACTTTCAGATCATTTGAATTTCCATGACTGATGAAATGACTAATAGTCTAATAGTATATACGTACTGCATCAATTCTGCAAATCTCAAAAGGGCATATTGTATTCAGCTCAAACAGCAAGGACATTTCTTCTATTTTTACATGGACTTTTAATTAATTACTGGTGCATTCATTTTTCTCCATTTGGGAATTCACAACAACAACAAAAAAATACAATATTACTTAATGTTATACGAACAAAAGGGGCTTGTCTAGAAATGAATGGAAGAGTAAAGGCAACATTTCAGACAGGAGTAAAACCAATTTAATCATGTATAAGAATAATTCTTTATAGAACCTAAACAGAATAAGACTGTACAAGAAAGCCCTCAGGAGCAAAACATACAGGAATCCTATAAAGGAACAAGAGACTGCAGGCTATATTTAGAGTATTCTGGCAAACTCTTGACAGTCCTTTCTTCTAACATAATAAAGCACTAAAGAATACTTTGGCCGTAACATTTATACTTACAGCTTCATAAATCTGCTTGGAAAAGATGATCTGATCTTCAATACTAGTTATGCTGGTTTGCAATTCAAAAATGGTCAAGTATAAGTTGTCCACTTCCTGCAAGAAAATATTGAAATATTCAAAACTTTGCAGCTGTTGAACTCAGTTTAGTGTTAAACTCTCTAGCGTTTGATGCTGTCACATTGTCAGTGCTCTAAAGCAATTCTAAATGTTTGGTAACACTTTACATTAAGTGTCTCTAATGACTGTGTAATTGCATAGTCATTACTTACATATGTACTTACACATAATTACAATGTTATTATCCATAGTTACAATGTACTTATTTTACGTAAAAATGTTTTGCATGATATAACCCTGACCCTAATCCTAACCCTAACTCTAAACCTAACAGATACAAGTGCACATGTATTTACTATGTAACTATTATGTAAATGCACAGTAATTAGATACATTTACATAAAAAATTAACAAACACATTTTCCAGTGTTCTGAAGAATTAAATGAACAAAAGTGTATTATAAAAATAATCCACTTCACCTCTTTCAGTGTGGTCCATTCCAGCTCCAGTGTCTTTGTGCTTGCTGTCTCTGCTTCATACCTTTAGGAATAACACATAAAGCATCTATTACAAAAGACATAAGCAATGGGAGTCTTAAAACTGTTCCAATCAATTAGTGCACTACATAAATGAGTGTTACATTAGTATCACAGCTTCTTTCGTTCATCATTTTATTTCAGTTTTGGATGCATGCTTTAAAATTCCCAGTTAAATATGTCTTATTTGGTAATGCTTAGTAATATTTCTGTCATTACAGCCACTGTTCTTTACCATGATTAACCTGGTCCTCTGTGGTTTAGATTTGCATTTAATCATTGTGTGCTCCATTCATTTTATTTTGTCACAACCCCTCATGAGAGTAACTGAAGAGTGAAGGGATATGAATGCATGTGTTTTTTGAACACAGTGCTCTCAACCAACAAAACCATATCATCATATTATTCATTTTATAATTGACAATTTTACTAAATCTTTCCTGCACTTGATATCTGAAAATAATTGTAGGCATGTTCAGTTTGGATCTATTAGAAGCAACCCCTATTGATTAAATGCTAAATTATTATTTTCTGACATCCCTCTGACATCCACCCCTGAGATACAAATCATATATCATAGCTGGACAGTTTCATGGATTGTCCTGGAAACAGCAATCAAGTAGAGCCCTATTAGGATTCAGATCCAGTGAGTGAGCAAGCCAAAAGAGGCACATACAGATCCTGCTAGTCTTCAGTTCTTAAGCCCCATGAATCGATAGACAGCTGGTATTGGCAATTTCCTGATCATTGTATGTTGCAGTCAAAATCACTCTACAAGATAGTAGGGCATCAAGCACACAGTCACCCTCTACAAGACGGTGCACTGCATTCTTAAACAGACATCCACAATACATGAAGGTCTATACTAATGTACTATAAGACTGTCTGGCATCTCATGGCAACGCCACTCATAAAGGTTACTGGCATTCTATGGAGCATGAATGGTCCCAATATGGGATCTTTGCAGAATATTAAAAACTCTACAGATGGTTCCAAGCATTTCTAGCTGCAGATGGCAGTCCAATTTGCAACAGTGATCAAAGTAACAGGGGGTTGATGATGTGTGCAACATGTTTAGAGAGCACTATATATATATATATATATATATATATATATATATATATATATATATATATATATATATATATATATATATATATATATATATATATATATGGAACATATGTTTTAAAAAGGTAGTATCTTACTTAGTCTGGATCTCCTCAATAACTCCATTAAAATGGGTAATTTCTGCAATCATTGCCTCTTTGGTGGCAGTCAAGCTATCGACCTGTGCTTTGTAGGCACCGATTGCTGAGGTCATGATCACTGTGGTGTTGCCTGGTCCAGCCTGGTCTGGGTTTGTGAACATGGAGATCTGAGCCCTCAGGATAGCGTTCTGTTGTTCCAGGTTTCGGACCTGTAATAGGCGAGCTTGTATCAGCGAGGATCAAAGAAAGGTGTATTTGGGGTAAGCATGCCACACCCCGCAATTAAAAAAAAGAAGATATATATACAAATTAATTACAATCTGGAGTGTTTGTAAAAATAATTTCTTCTGTTATTTAATTACCTGCTAATTGTTAGTATGGATAATCAGAATCCTGGCAGTGTGCACTGAACTACAGTATAACCTGAATCACAAGATCATAAGGCTGTAGAAATGAAACTTCTGGACCATACTGTAAATATGTTGCTTGTCTTTTTATTTGGTACTTCTTTACACCCACCAAAGAGAAGTTCCCTAATAGGGCAGCAGTGTGGAGTAGTTGTTAGGGCTCTGGACTCTTGACCGGAGAGTCATGGGTTCAATCCCAGGTGGGGGACACCATTGCTGTACTCTTGAGTAAGGTACTTTACCTAGATTGCTCCAGTAAAAACCCAATTGTATAAATGGGTAATTGTATGTAAAAATAATGTGATATCTTGTAACAATTGTAAGTCGGCCTGGATAAGGGTGTCTGCTAAGAAATGAATAATATAATTCAGTCCTATTTATTTGTATTACAAATTTAAAACTGTGTTTTATTGAATTTCAATCATTAAATAGCTAGAACAACAAAGTTTGCATCAAACAAGATTTTTATTTTTTGTTACATTCTTTTGTACATACCTTATCTATGAAGGATGCAAATTTATTGTTCAAGGACTGCAGTTCTTCTTTCTCCTTCAGGCGGGTAACTTGGACAGCATCCACAGAGGGCAAAGAGGGATCAATAGAAGGCATTTCCAAAATTCCTGCCTCTACCGTTCTTGTGGTACCAAAGAAGGAAGGGCTGAAGCCATAACCTCCGATCTTAAAACTACGCCCCCCGAATCGAGCCCTCAGTGGGGCAGCTGCAGCCCTCAAGCTTGCTATTCTACCACTCACTCCCCCTGCAGCTCCCAAACCTAACCCTCCTGCCCCCAAACCTATACCCAGCCCATAACCTGCACCGCCCAAACCTAGGCCGAGACCACTCTCTAGTCCACCTCCATAACCACCTCCAAGCCCTACACCTGAACCTCCTCCATAACCACCTCCAAGCCCTACACCTGAACCACCTCCATAACCACCTCCAAGACCCACTCTGACACCAAATCCAGACCCTGAACCCACTCCAGCCCCGAGTGCTCTTGAGACCCCAAACGCTCCACCACTCCTGCTTCCAAACACCTTGTTCCCTCCATACGAGGCACCATACCTCACTGCTGACCCACTAATCTTAGTGCTTATCTCTGTCATCTTGGCTAAGTACGGGTTAGATCTATGACTTGTGTCATCCAGGTAGGCAAGGAACCACAGCTCGTCAAGCTCAATTTATACAGCTGCTAGGGCTAGGGGACGCCAAAGCCAGGCCTCCTATTTGCTGATGAAGTGTCAGTGTCAAAACTGTAAGGAAAGTCAGCGTCTATCCTAAAGGCATATAAAGCTGCAGCTCATCAGAAATATGTTGAGAATGATTTAGAGCTCAGAGGCATTCATGGATGAAAATTCTTTTAAAAGCTGAGCTTACACACCCGGTTTAAGCTCTTTAGGTGAAAGACACTGACATGACTTATTGAATTTGTAAATTACTTTTCTGATCTGAAAAATATGTTTTTTAATGCAATCTTCACTAAAAACCATATATCATATTATTATGATGATGATCTTTCCTGTACTCTTTGTTTCTGAAAATAATACTTTTGTATATGTATATGGGTCCTTCAATGAGTATTAACTGCCCCAATACTTGTGTGTGTATATATATATATATATATACAGTATATATATACACCTAGAATTTTAGGATTGACACATAATTTAAAAATATATTATATCCAACAGGAACTATTCATTTGAGATGTCACGAGGCACTAATTATTTTGGCAGTATTTTGATAGCCCAGTACAATACTGTCACCCACAATCCCATCAGTAACGTAGTATCCTGTTCTCGGGGAGGAAATGTAATTCTAGTAAACTTGTGTGGTCCAGTTATTACAATATCATACAGTGGAAAAAATAAGCTATGAAAGGTTTGGCCTGTGTATTTGATGGCTCGAAACTGAAGCTCTTTGGTTCAACTTGTGCTTCTAACTTCAGATAATCAGACTGGGACAGTAAATAAAAAAGCCTTCTATTGTCAGCATGGTATTAGGGAGCCGGTGGAGTATAATACAGTATTGCCAGTGGTTATGTGGAATGCTGCCAAGCTGTTCACTTTTTTTTTTCATATTATTTTCTGGCAGCTGCATATTTAATCTGCTTGGTTCCTTAATTTGACAGAAGCATCTGGCAGGACTGTCATGTATCCATAAAGACTGTAACGATAAGACATACTGTAAAGGATCACTGAAAACAAGTTCTGTACAGTAAGTTAGGAGTGGCTTCTTTTGAACGCACTCAGTATGATTTAATGGACATATACCAATACATTTTCTTCAATGATGTTTATAAAGACCATGTTGTACTATAATCAAGACATGACATGATTTCTGAAGAGCCACTAATAAAAGACATATAGGGGCATATCGAATCAATCTAAAAAGTGTTGGTTCTAAATACTGTCACCACTGGGACCATCGAATGACGTGAGTCTTCAATGACAACAATGACTCTAACAGTGCAAGTGAGGTCATATAGTGGATTTCATTCTGTTACAACATGACATAATGTAAAGCTTCAGTGATTTGTTTTTGTATTCATTTGAATGGGGTGGTAATAAGATCCTCCACTGTTTAGATCAATTGATTAGGCCCGATGGTTTGTTATATTTTCATTTCACCCACTACAGTATTTGTATCCTGAATGAAACGATGTTCTTTGTCCACTGTGTGAGTGAGTGTTTTCTCATACAGCAGCTGAGTTTATTAAAAGCTCTTGTGTGCCGTTGACTGAGTCACTAGATGCATTATTTATTATTTTCTAACAACTACATAGTATCAAAATATGCAGTTCTGGGTCAGCTGCATAAGTTATGGACACTACTTCCATAAAGGCAACGCATAGCAGTTTATTTTGTTACGTTTCTTAGAATAAGCACATACACAGTAAAAAAAAAACACCTTTCTAATATACTGTAGAAAGTGTGAATTTTCAAAAGCTCAATACAAATGGAGCAGAAAATGCTGAAACAGCGAAAATTAATGCTAGAAAGTCAAGTAAGCAAATGGTATTTTGTCTTCCTAATCTTTCACAATTTCATTAAACTGCAGCCATTTGGCATATTAGTAGTTTCCTCCACACCTCAGCTGTGGAATGGTGTAGACACAACACAGAATGCCTTCAGTATCAGAATTGCTCATCCAGCTGTGTAAAGGTTTTACAGTAGCTTTTAGAGCCTGTAATGTGCATCTGTTTCCAAAACCTGATGGAGAATCTGATATGGTGAATCCAGCACGTTCTAGAATGACACTGATCCAGTCACATATAGTTCAGGAACAGTAAACCCATTCCAGATGAACTGAAGACTTTACAGAATATGAATTCTCGTTTGTCAATTTTGAGAATGCGACCAATTTTTAAATGGTTCTATAAGACCGTTCTTTAAATGATCTATTTGTCATTTGCAGGCTTCTTCTTGGTATGTTTGTCTTCCAAAACATATGATGTGTACAAAATCAAAATGAATTGTTAACCGGCACTTTTTATTTACTTATTAACTAATAACAACTAGCTTACCAACATGTTAACAAATGTTGTTCATTCTCTGTTGTTGGTTATCTAATAGATACAGTAGCACGCTATTTATAAACTAATAACTGCTTTGGGATTATCAGCGCCAGATCCATCATATCATTGAAATGGGGTTAAAGGCACTTTTAAAGTTTTATAAATAGTTTATTCGTTTTTAAACAGGTTAACTTATTTTTTAACTCATTATTCAAACTAAACGACCATTCTGGAAAACTTGTAGGTGAAAATGTATTCAGTGATAAGTAAACAAATTCAATTTATTGAAACAAACGTCCTCTTAGTTACATGTAAAAGTATATAAATAGCGATCAGGGTATGCTTAGAAAGAAATCCAACATGATCAGATGAATTGAAAATGGACCACAGCTACTGTATGAAATAACCAATCTAAAGAGAGGTGGATTTCTCGCTGTTCCAGAGAAAAGGATGCAATTATAAGATACAAATCTGTGTACGGATCCGTTTCTAGATTGTGGCTGTTCCATTTAAAACTCACAGGAGAGGAGCTGCTAAACCTGGGTCTGCCAATAACATTCATGTGCTGCAGCCCACAGGAGATTACTCTGAGCTCATTATACCTGTATCCTCCATCACATCGGAAGAGATTCTGATGACAGAATCAACACTCATAAAAGAAAAGGAAGAAAACAGTCCATCCCGTTTCGGATGGATAGTTTAAATGAGGAGGGAATCACAAAATGGAAAACAGGCGTTCGATAAGCCAATGTTCCATCTGACTTCATCTGAAAATTCATTCATCTACCTGTTTGCCTGCAAGTAAAAGCTAGCTTCTGGAGTAGACTCTTGTGTCGTTTGTATTAATAAAAGAAGAACGATTACCAATTTGGCAGAATACAACATATATATCTAACACTATGATTGCATTTTAATGATGGGTTCATTAGCTTTATAGCAGCTTTTTAAAAGTACTAAATAACAAAATATATGATAACTCTGTCATTAACCAACCAGCTGTTACCCATTACCTGACATGCTTTGTAGCCAGTAACATGTTTTGACCCAGAATACTGAGGGTATTTATTATTATTATTATTATTATTATTATTATTATTATTATTATTATTATTATTATTATTATTATTATTACCAGCTTCACATGTTTCCTACTTCCCTTTCCTAGTTCAGTCTAAATTTAAACAGTTACTCTTTACAGTGCAGCACTTATGATTTTTATATTGTGGAAGATTTTCAGTAAGAAAGAGACTACAGCATTATAAGAACTTCATTATTCTAGGGATTCTGCAACATTATATAAAACACTCCGCTTGCTACAACTGGTCTGTAGAGTTAGGAGGCATCCAGTGTGGAAGAAGATAACAGGCTTACAAGTGGATAAGTCAAGGTTTAAATACCAGCGAGGGAAACGGTCTCCAAGTAAATCTGATGCATCCTCTAGTTCGAGATTTGTTTTATGAATTCCGAATCAGGCTGGTGATGCTGTGCTGTGAATGGGACCCTCTGTGATGTTTGTTTATTCAAACAGGATTTGGAATCCCAATGAAAGTGAATGACAGAGAAAACAGATTTGTATCCAGATTGTCATTTGTCCGTCACACCTACCTACTTTTCTCTACACACCCATGCCTATTCCGTGACTCAGTAGATGTGCTTGTAATGTGAAAGGCTGGACTATGTACCCTGAATGAGTTATACTTCTCCCAAACTCTACTTTATTGTCATTATTTTCAAATCACACATTGAAAGCATTGTGTGGTGTTTTGTTTTTGTGATGTGGTAAGACCCCCAATAATATGTAGCAATGGCTTTACACATGGCTGTCCACAAGTACCCCAGTGGACCAAGCTTTTGTTTCAACCAGGAACTAAATATTTGTTTTAAATACACATGGTTTTCCAGTGAACGTTGAACAGCAATAACAGACAGCCTCTGACACTTTAAATAGTGTATATCTGCATCATCAAACTGCAATACAAAATTGAAAAAGAAAAAATGAAAAACCACAGGTAAACCAGGGTTTAAATCCACTGGGCTAGTACCTTATCAAAATGCTATTTTTTTGGGGCAGCTGTTGTTTGCTATGCTCTGCATTGATTGTGTTGTGAAATCTGTTTGATAAAATGTGGTGTTTTATTATTATTATTATTATTATTATTATTATTATTATTATTATTATTATTATTATTATTATTATTTTGTTGTACTTGCAGAAAAAAAATGCCGATGTAACAGATCCATCCATTAAATGTAGAAGCAACTGCTGTATTCATTCACATAACCCCCAGGAACAGAAAGTCAGCCTGCATGCACTTCTGTTAAAAGGTTATGCTATCCACCTCTATAGGAATATAACTAAATGAATGTACTTGTAAATTGTGACGGGGATAAAGTGGAGACACCTGTGTGTCTGTGCGCACGCACGCACACACACAAACCTAGTGAACTGATTATCCAGTTGTGATGAAACTTGGTAGCACAGTTTATTGAGAATATTACAATCCGGGATATATGGATGTGTCCTGTCAGTGCAAACGGCTAAAAACTCCCTTGAGATATATTTAAAAAAATAAAAAAATAAATCACACGACAGAAAGGGCTTTACTCTTATTGCAGCTAGATTCAATCTTTTTGTACAGTATGATCATTTTCCTACGACAGAGGGCTATTCTTAGTAGTATTTATTTATCTTGGATGGCTACAATGCAGTCATGACAAAGACTGGACACTGGACCACAGGAGGCTGTGTAGTCGGGCTTGTAACCAGGTGGTCTCTGGTTCAAATCCCACCTCAGCCACTGACTCATTGTGTGACCCTGAGCAAGTCACTTACCCTCCTTGTGCTCCGTCTTTCGGGTGAGACGTAATTGTAAGTGACTCTGTAGCTGACGCATAGTTCACACACCCTAGTCTCTGTAAGTTGCCTTGGATAAAGGCGTCTGCTAAATAAACAAATAATAATGTTGAAAATACAATAGCCCTCTTATTTAATAATAACTGAACATATTGAACCGTTGTCTACATTGGTTAACTTAAAAACCTCAAACATGTAGGCTTTTTAAGCAAAACAATGAAAGCACTTTAACAGATGGCTTAAGATGAAACTACGATACTGTCAGAGTCAGCTACGACTAATTAATTGATTAAGAATAATACGGTTCTAAGGGAAAGATTTTTTACAGCGTTCCTCGGCAACATGCTGTCACGAGTCGCTTGCAAAAGTTGTATCCATGGAAACAGATATATTTGTTTCTGCATGGTGCCTCTGCCTAAAACCATGCCTTTAGAATCATGCGTTGTTGCATAGCAAACCAAGAACACATAGAAACAGATGCATAAAATGATGGTCATGGCAAATTCCCCAATGCGGAGGCCCTTGTTAAAACTATTAACATACGGTATAATAAATGCCCTTGTTTTTTTAACGTCATAAATTTACAAATATCTTACAGCGCAATTAAGACAAGTAAGACCAGAAACCAATGAGACAGCACTTAAAATCCCAATGTGCTAAAATCCCATTCAGGTAATAAGCTCTGAATAACTGATGTGTGGTGGTGAAAGAAATTCAGCATTTTAGCATGTCATAAAATAATGCGTTTTTTTGGTGTGGTCTTATTTTGGCTTAGGAAATGCAGTTTAGCTGTTTACACTGACGTATTGTTTACATACCTTGTTTCTGTTATACTTGTATACTTAAAATGATATGCATTGGATGAAATTAGTGCATAGATCGGTTAACTTTTTTTTATACACATGAGAGTCACTTTTACAGGAAGGGGATTGTGTAAAGTCAATTGGATAGTTTGCATTCACAATGGAACTGGAACTTGACTCATGGATGGCACGTTTACAAAATCCCATTGCATTTCAATACATATTGCATACATAGACACCTGACTATGTGATTATCACATTTAAAGCAGACATACCTACTCAATAAAGATGCCTTAACAACGAACTATCAATAAAAAATGGCATTGCAACTCATTTTATTGTGTGTAATGTGTAATACTACTACTACTATTAATAATAACAATAAATGAAAGATGAGAACATAAAGTGTTGAACCATACTTCAGTGTTTAAATACATTAGTACTGCAATATGCATGGTACACTACCTGTTATTTTGTGTCTCAGTGTCCAGTTTAGTTCTAGAATCGCTTTTTTCATGTCCCTTTAGAATGCCCATGTGTTCATGATAAATAGGGTCTAACAAAGAGCACTTAAACAATGTGTAAATATATATTAGTATCTTTATTTTGCAACGTCGTTAAGGGAGTACATTCTGTAAAACAAGGTATACTTAGCCCTACTCTAAATATCTACTGTAAATTAGTTTTTAAGTTTGTAATATATTTGATGAATTAACAATGAAATAACGAAATTTTACTAGGTAGTTTTTAAATATTTGTATTACATGATTAAGGGTATGGCGATGGAATTATAAATAACTGTTTTATACAAAAGGGACATTTTTGTATTTCAGCTTATTTAATACACTTACCGGCAAAGAGATATGTTCAAATAAGTGAATTAATAAGTTTAATAAATATAAATGAGAATACGCACAAATTATACTACTACTGTAAAGCTATTTTAATTATAAGTACAAAACCAACAGACCATATTTCAACCAGTAATGTCCCGTATGTATAAGTGATGATGATATTTATATAGACTATCTATTTCAACTTAATTAAATAGAAGCTTAAATTGCAATACGTTTTTTCAGTCATCCACATCTTGCAGCAAGTAGACAATCCTATTATAGTTCCAATGCAAAAGACTGTCGATTGTCTGCCTCTGTAACTTCCATTCAGCACCCCGGCGTGTGGACAGCTCCTAGAATCCAGTACGTTTGTATTGTACTTTCAGGAATTCTGATCTCCACTTACACTGGGACTGCAAGATATAACCCTTACATTCATGCTTAGTCCACCTTCCTATGTACAAAGAATAACTTTACATATATACGGTTTGTCTTTTCAATTCAATTTCGGTATATGTTTAGTCATCCACATGATTAACACGTTTGGATATCTTGCTTTACTTTAATGTCATGATATGTAAGTCTCTATATAAATATTTCAGATTATATTATATATATATATATATATATATATATATATATATATATATATATTATATATATATATATATATATATATATATATATATATATATATATATATATATATATATATATATATATAGTACATTATGATGGAGCTTCCAGTAACTGTTCAGTTGCGGAGTGTGTCTTTCGTGTAATACAGTAAATCCTTCGAGATGGAAAAAGGAATTGTGATAAGACATGCTGTATTTTTTTTTTTATTCCGACTATTCTATCATTGTTTCTTCATACATTGTGTCGTGACCTAATTCCATCAGGACAAAACCACTGTTTCTAATAATTGATCCGTTGCCTTTTCTGTGTGTGACTCTGGTGTGCTTGTTGTAGATCCGCCTCCTGTTATAGGGACTGTGCTGGAGTCGGTGTGAGGTGAATTACTTTGTGTGCCTTTTTGGACGCCGCAGGGTGGCCGGTGCACCATATACTTATGCCCGGATCTTACCACCATCACTGGTTTATCTGTTGAGTTTCCCTTTGTTGGTTTAGGGCTGCAGTTATCCCGCTCGTATTCCTCTTGAGCCCTTTGTATTTTCCGTTTCTTCATCTTCCTCTTGTGAAAGTGAAAAGTAGTGAGGGAGACAAATATTACACCAATTATAACGGCGACAAGCACGATCAGTACTATAGTTGAGGAAAATGTCTGAAACAAATGATCCACTTCTGTGACGCACGTGCCATTGCTCTGGTTAGCGGTCCTGTATAACACACAAGAGGGTATGGAAAGCGTGACATCCTTGGGTGTCCTGGCACTCATTTAGTAGGTTTTGTAGGTAGGTTTTAGTGTTCGGTAATAACTGCAGATCCAGTTGTCTCTCTCCCTCTTCCTCTCGGTCTCCTCGATCTTTCTTATTATAGCAGTCGGTATTATGATAGTTCCACTTGAATGAAATGTCTTGATGATCCCATAGGAAACACCTGGAAATTGATCCAATAGAGAATCGGTGATTAACATTCCGCAGGTGTCAATAATGCAGACAGAAAACAACATCAATCGGAAATCAAGAACGATGTCTTCCACTACACATAATATCTTGTGCAAATGCAGGGTTTACGTTTTCTTTTTGGGGAGGCAAATTTTGAAATGCAAGTCATACAAGTGAAAGATCCAAACAACTGCACGAATTAGAATATCTCAATGCCAGTTTTATTTGGCAACGTGTTAAATTCCTGCACAGACAGTTTTAGTATGCTGGATTTCATAATTAATGAGATTTAAACGGTGTCCATAGATCAGAAGCAATGATGTCACCTTCATTTGACTTTTAACTTAAAGGTCTGGATTTTACAAGGATGGTGCATCCAAATCATTTCTCACTCGGCTCAAGCCTCAATTACTGTTACAAACGAGGAGTTAAACAGTGGGAGACGTTTAGTTCGTTTCATTAAATACAGAATATCATATTACTTCATTTCGTATAAGGGAGTTGTCAGGAGGGTGTTTTAAGAAGCTATGCTTAAGACCATTACTGGAAAAATGTGTAACCTTGTCAAATTCATTGTCACTTAAGAAAGTTGTATATATTAGATGTTTATTTAGCACAATACTACTACTACTGATAATAATAATAATAATAATAATAATAATAATAATAATAATAATAATAATAATACATAAATATTTGATACATCTTACCTTGTGGATATCTCAAGTTCCCGCAGTTACAGTGACATCGAGCAGCTGAAATAGCACAGTTCTGAAAAAAAGCAGTTCGGAGAGCTCAGAGAACCCAGCCAATCAGTAATGATCGCAATGACGTAAAATATTAGAAAACCCAAATGCGTCACCTTGCCCGGCGCCTCCATTCATAGATATTTTCATACCACGTCCGTCTTATCAGATAACTGCTCTAACTGGCAGTTCAGCTCCAACTGATATCCAGAGCTCAAACACGCCTATAGCTCATCTGAACGCATACATAAAAATCGTTTTACAAAACATTTCACGGTTTTCATTGTGGTGTGCATTTTGAAACGCTTTCTGGGTCCCTAAGCTATCTAAGGCAATTTTACGCGAGACAGCAGCAAACACAAAGGCATTTAAAAGCCTTTACATAACTGCAGCATCGCTATTGATTGAAATAGAGACGACACAATCTCGCCATCCGAAAGCGAAACATTTAGTGGGAACATCGGATTACACCACATTAATAACAGCATTTAAAAGTCGAAAAAGAACTGCAGTACCCGTTTAGTCACAAATTCCTAAAAACGACACAAAGTATGTATGAAAACATGTATGAATATTAACCTTTATAAACCTTTATAAATTGCTAGCAGATGTCATTCCTGTAAATAAGCTTGGCAGATGAGACACAGATCTCAAAAGAAGACAGGGATACAAACAGCATTGCTTGGTATATTTTGTGTGTTCGGGGAGGGGGGGGGGGGGCGGTCAGAAATGTATATTTTAAAATTCTGAAAAATAGCGACATAAGACAATATTCAACACAAGAAAGTGATATGGATAAACCAGGACACTATCTGATTGCACCGATTTCTTTATGCTCTCTTGACCGATTTTCTCAGTTGTAATAATAACTGGTGTTGACATATACATTTATTCACTTTTTTACACGTAACCTTAAAAAAAACACCCTTTTGGTGTTCACCTTACATATCTTACTGCTCCCGCTACGCCAAAATCATCCTGGGCAGTTGGTGGGTAATTTCGAATTGCACGTTGATCATATCTTCCTGCGTGAATACTATTTATACATGATGTAATACTTCAGTAATGTAGCCACGGTAATAAACATGCATTTTAACCAGGGCAATCATTGGGATTTGTTTGTCATCTCTGTATGTCTTTAGTATATATTTTCAAAAGGTACATTTGTCCCGCTAACATCTTTGTACCTGTATCTGCTTTTGAATTCATTTTACCTTAATCACTGACTACAAATTTAATTTTAAACATAACGGAGTTTCACAAATGTACATCACTTACAAGATTTTTTTTGTCTTTTGACCATGATTTAAAAATACAGGATACTCGTTACAATGTACACATATTTTTTTGGGGTGGATCCGCAAGCTTAATGTGAGACACGGTAATGAAGCTCAGATTAATCAATATGTGCGTGAGAGTTCTGTATTGCAGCCACTGTTTCTGGCTGGTCTGAAGGAACCAAGCTGTGTTGAACTCAGTGACTCAATGAGATGAGCCTGGGGAACTGTCCAGTGCTGAAAAGCAACACAGAGCTGTTTCTAAATGCTACACGACTGGTTAAAATCCTTATTATTGTATAATTGTTTTAAACATGATACAACAAAATACAGTGGGAAATACTGTGTTATCTTACGACGTTTTAGTTGAATTCACAAGTAACTTCTTTGTGTGTGTGTCTGTCACTCATGCTATTTGCTAGGCACAAATTAGAAAAATATATATATATAAAGTAGATTATATAAACCAATGGTAATTGTTCTTTGAAAGAAGACAATAAGGATTGAAACATGGGTTTGAAGACAGTTACAAAGACATGAACACATTCCCACATTGGCTTAAGTATCTTGGGATGTACAGCTATGGCCAGAAGTTTTGCATCACCTAGAATTTTAGGATTGAGATATAATTGTAAAAAAAAAAAATTCTAATGAATATAATTTAAGCAGTTTATTTAACATTATGTAACCAAAGAAACTACAAAAATGACATTGCAAAAGTGTACCAGAAGCCATAATAGTAGAACAGTATTTCATGTTAGATTTTGAAATGTCACATTTTTCAATTTTTGTCCGTTTTTCTTTAAGTATATGGAAAACTACAAAGCGGTTTGTAATTCAATATGTTAATGTGATTCGGCATGTTTCATTAGACTTTATGAAGCAAAATTAGTTAATTCTATAGGATGATGCAAAACTTTTGTCCATAGCTGTACATGGAGACTGAACTACCCATTCTTTTTTTAAGACTGGACGTTTTTTTAAGATGGTGTGAGAAAGGTCATAGTGCAGCTGTGTATGCTGTATCTGAAGGTACGCAGAGCCTGTTACTTGTTAGGTCACATCCTGAGATCTATACATATTTTTTGTTTTGTTTTGTTTTCATCTTCAGAAATGGTTTGGTCCCCAATTAATAAACCTTATTGTAACTATTCAGTAATTACTGTTTTATTAATCTACCTTGAGAATACAGCTAAGGCCAAATGTTTTGCATCACCCTGTAGATTTAAATTTGCTTCATAAAGTCGAATGAAACCTGCTGAATAATGTTACGTTAACATATTGAATGACATACCGCTTTGTGGTTTTCCATGTACTTAATGAAAAACTGAACAAAATTGAAAAAGTTTTTTATCAGTTAGCTGTGCTATGGTATTTAGCAAAGTTTAAAGCTCAGTTAGGGAAGCTTGCTGCATTAATTATTCCAGCTGTAAATTATTGACAAAACTGAGTTTGCTTTCAGTGACATTCACCATTTTATGGTAATTAAGCTGGATAACTGCCAGTTCATTGGCTCTGAAGTTTATGTTCTTCTAAGTTTCTTTGACTAGCTTTGTCAAGAGGCCTTTGTGAGTGTGTGTTCTGGCTCTAATGACATTGAGAGTTTGTCTGATGAGAAAGCTGGTGCCTGGAGCCTAATTAATAAAGATGCATCTATTTGTATCCTTCTCTGCATGGGAATGAGTCAAACGGACTGAGGCTAACACACTGAACAGACACCAGGGAAGAAACTGTTTTGCAGCTTTAAAGTTGTACTTTTAATAACACCTAGTCATCTCAGCAGCATCAAACAGAGGACACGTATCACTATCACACATCACATCTACTCAAAGGTACTGACAAGCCTTTAACACAATGTATTCTCTGAGTGAGGCATTACAAAGAATGCATTGTATTATCTCTGCATTTCTAATATCTATATACAACATTTCCTTTCTTGTTTGGTGTTTCTTGTGGATGGCAGATCCAGATATTTGATACTGTAGAGTATGGGTACATTTTATATATTTTGCTGGCTCTTTGAGCTAAAATATATTGTTTTAAAGATATATTTTCTGTGTTTTTTTTTCATTACATGAGGATGTGTTTTCAAATAGACATCATACAGACTTTGAACTGGGTGATTCTGGGTGTTACCTATATTAAATGAGTACATTCCTTTTCTAGAAAATAAATAAATAAATAAGTAAGAAAAATAAATGTCTTCAGATCAAAAAAAAAAAGCAGACAAAGCTTTCTGACAAGTTGATGCTGCTTGTGTTAAGTTGGTGGTGTACAGTAAGAGTTTAGTCTCAGTTACCAAGGCTATTTGCTGCAGCTTCCGCTAGAGAGACTGCTAAAGTATATTGGAATTTTGGCAAGCAGTTATCATTGTCACACTGGTACTTCTTTAAAGGATATTAGTGGCATAATTACTGTATGGAATGTAGGATTTCAGATCAATAGCATGCAGCAAAGCTTTGAGCTCTGTACTGCATGTGACAGAGCCCTGAGCTATTCCATTGTGCTGTGTTCTGTTTGTAAGGCAGATTGATCCTTCTGGACCATCAGACTACAGGGGCGGAGGAGAGCTTCATTTTTATTGATGGACAAATACAGATTGATACTGTAGTAAAAAACAGAGCAGGAAATGTAACACACAACCCTTTTAAATGTATCCTTGAATCTTTCCCGAATTGTAGATAGAATATTCAGTATTCTATAGAGGAACTTTTTTTTGTTATTGTTTCAATAGATGAATGTACTGCATGCACATTAAAATGATAAATATTCATTAGAAAATATAACAGTAATAAAGCCATACAATATTTAATAAGCAAAGGACAGCCTTGGTCCTTGGAAGAGATCATGTATGAAGAAAATACCTGAGTTGAAAAAAATAAACCAAGGAACATAATGTGGTACTTCATAAGGATGTCGGACCACCAGCATAGCCAGAGCAGCACTGATTATACTTGATTTCTACAGGTTGTTTAAATGGATCATTCCTCCACGATTACTGCCTCAGGGAAGCCGGAGGTGGAAACGGCTGTTTTCCAGAATGACCCACAATATGGCAGGGCCTGCCAAATGAGCGTCTGCTATCACTTCTATTATAGCATCAGAATCAGGACATCATGGCTTGAAACAGGTGAATGGAGGTGGATGCTACCTGTATAACAACTCGATTAGTCTTCAGACCATTTACACATAACTGCATGCAGCAACTCATTTGTGTCTGTAAAACATCTGCTCTTTTAAAAGAACATGACGTGAATGAGCGAGCAGCATCATGCTGTACTTGTGACTCAGCAGAAGTCAGAAGGCAGAACAGTGCAATAGCACATTGCAATCACAGTCAGATCAAAACAACTTCAAGAGAGGTAGTACATCCAAATAATTGGTCCAGCAAATATACAGTATCTTTTATTTATAGCTTTAATGCTATTTTACTGTCTCCTTGCTCAAAAAACCTAATAATTCACACAAGGTTTTATGACTTTTATAGTTGTTTCTCTCCTGGATGCTTATAAAATACATGTTCATCTCATTGAGTTCTTAGTAAAATCAATATGTCCTCTTCTGTAAGCTTTCAATAAATGACACAACTGGTTCATGCAATCATTATTCTGAACTTTATTACTGCTGTTTTGGCCTGACAGAAAATGCATTTCACTACCCTGTCTCCAATAGGCTACCCTTTTCTCTAAACTGCAGATCCTACAAAACTGTGCACATGTTCTAACTCACACCTAGTTCTTAAATATACCATCTACAATACATCATATAGAAATACATTGTATGTTCCTATTTAAAAAAGCTTTAACTTGTGCATTATATAAAGAGTGTTTCTGAAAAGTCTAAAGAAAAAAGGTCTGGCGATTTTGAAAAAAGAGTTAAAGTTTTGGAAATGGGGCATATGAAGATTTTGTTTTTAAATTAGCATGGAAAATAAAAAAAAACAATATGGCAATGGTGTTGACAAAAAAATTAAATTGCTGCTATTTTTTTCTCAAAAATTATAAATGAAAACTCTATAAAGAAAAGGAAAAAAAACCACTGTCTTTCGTCAACAGCCCTGGATTCATTGTGTACAGCAGACAATAGTGCGGAATCCGATTTCAATATCCTGCACAAATGGAAATAAAAGACTTCTTAGGGCAGAAATGCCTTAATCATTTTTAATCATTTTTAATCATTTTTAATCATTTTTAATCATTTTTAATTCTTACACCATCTGCTAGTGGAATGAATCACTGACAAAGTGGCTTCGAGCAGGGCTGGTCTGGGCCTACACAGATTTTTGTAAGGTTTCAATTAAATTTAGTGGAAAATGAGGATCGTTTGGGAAATAGGCTTTGCAATTTGACATAACACTTCCTCTATTAAATACAGGGGCCCCTTTATTTAAGAATTAAAGGAGCTCATGTTAGCATAACGGTAAGAGTCATTTTAATTTAATAGCTTTAGGGATAATCTATGAATTATTTCAGAACTGGTTTATTTTTAGCACCTACCTCACCAGGGGAGAGACAGTATGGGTTTGTTAATCCTCTCCTAACATATTCTTTAGTATGCTGTAAATCCGACGTCCAGAGCATGGTCTGAAAGTTATGCAATCTATATTATAGATTGCAGCAGCCCGCTAAAATATTGTCAATAGGTGGCACTGTGTTACTACAGCAATCAGTGACTTAGTGCTCTACTGACTCCCTCACACCATGAATAAAGACCTGTCTAGATTGTTGAGAACACCAGGATATACATTTTAGGAGGAAACAAGAAGCTCAAGACAGGAGACATAAAAGATGTGTGTTTCCCGTACAAGTCAAATTGACCAACAACACAAACCATGTTACCATAATGGAATGCATTCCAGCAGCAGCTGCAGAAGCCTAACATCGGCAGAAAACATTTACAACTCCTTCTATATTATTTCAATCATTCGAAGGGTTATTATTACTAATTATTAATGAGAAGTCAGGCTAAAAAAAAATAACTAGAAAACGCATTTTTAAGATCAGTACTACACACAAATCACCAGTCTCTACTGAGTCTGGCCCTAACCTCTTCAGATTAGCAAGAGTTCACAGCACCATGCTAAAGCCCTACTGTATACTGTATTATATGATTTAAATGTTAAAGATATCGCTGAGTTTTTGCTTTCTATTACATGAAGCCAACTTGGGCTTCTCAAATTACGTCATTTGCAGAACTAGTCATATTGGTCAGCATTGCTGGATAGAGGAAGCAAGGCCGAATACAAGATTTCACATGACAGTCCCTGGCAGGTGTTGCTTGACTTTCCACATGGGTAGCTTTCAGTTCAATTCAATTCAAACCTTTATTTAACCAGGTAAAGACATTAAGAACAAGTTCTCATTTAAAATGCCGACCTGGACAAGAGGCAACATAAATACAACAGACAACAATACATAGACAGTTAGAGACATTACAACAATATGAAATCAGTAAAAAAACAAAAAAAACCTTATAAAATCAGTGTCTGCTCTGACAAGCACGTGAAACAGGGAACAAAGCTTCAAGTCTAGAAAAGAAAGCACCCCTTTAAATAAAACCAGGGAGTTTAAGCCTTGATTGTAACTCATTCCAATCGTGAGCAGCTGCATATTGGAATGAGTTATGCCCAACAGCAGTAAAAACACGAGGGACAGTTAAACTAATCAAATTGCTGAATTGAAGGTTGTAAGAGGAGACTGATATAGTCAACAATTTGCTTAAATAGAGGGGTGATTTCCCGATTAGAGACATAGCCGACGTGTTTGAAGTGTGGGCCAGCCAACCAAAGTGTAGAGATCACAGTGATGAGAGTGGTAGGGAGCACCACTGACAAATCTTATTGCAGAATGATATAAAGCATCAAGCTTCCTAAGGACAACATTAGAAGCAGCTTTATAAATGACATCTCCATAATCTAAAATGGGTAGTACAGACATCTGTACCAATAAATACATGCTGTTGTATCATATACTTATTCTGTATGCTGCTTCCTGCAGAACTGAAACCCAGATGTTACATCAGTGTGCTCCCTATACAAATTTCAATTGATAGTTAATTTTCCTTGATCTCTCTTTAAGTCTGCATCGTGCCAAGGAACACGAATCAGAATCAAATCCACATGATTTTTAGCTCTAAAGCCACAACCAAACCATTACAAACAATTGTGTTGCTATGGTCGGCGCTCTGTTAATACTGCTAGGTTGGCAGGGTATTGTATATGCTGGCATTATTCTAATATCTATAATGGCAAATCTATCTATCAAGGATGAAAATAGAAGTGTGCAATCATGAATACTGAAGAGTCGAGTCAATTAGATATTGAAACTGGAGGGCAGGGGTTGTCTTCAATACAGAATGTAGAATTATTTGAATTAGTTTTCACAGAGTGCACTCTATCTGCTGTGAGAAAAGGGTATTGTAAAAGGAGGCTTTGAATTGTTTTGATAAGGCAGAGGGTTAAGGTTGTTCGCTTAACATCACCTGCCTCCACTACAGAACACTACATAACACTGTGTCTATGGAATTCGTAATGATTCGGATGAATGTTAAGTCATGCAAATTTTCATCTCTGTGCTTTACATTGCCCAGAACACATGTGTAAAAGTTTATTCATTTACAACAGGGAGCACAACCACTAATTTAACATATAATTACTATTATAAGTCAATGGCTGTAAACTGGGGAAGCTGACTGGCTCTGGTATACTCCAAAAAAATCAATATATAGTACAGCCTTGGCTTCTTCATGTCCATCAGTGGCAGAGTAAAGCGGACCGTGGTATATACATTTATGTAATGCTTTTATTAAATGTATTAAGCAGTCAATTGCTTTATTTGGGCAGCAGTGTGGAGTAGTGGTTAGGGCTCTGGACTCTTCACCGGAGGGTCGTGGGTTCAATCCCAGATGGGGGACACTGCTGCTGTACCCTTAAGCAAGGTACTTTACCTAGATTGCTCCAGTAAAAACGCAACTGTATAAATGGGTAATTGTATGTAAAAATAATGTGATATCTTGTAACAATTGTAAGTCGCCCTGGATAAGGACGTCTGCTAAGAAATAAATAATAATAATTTATTTATTTATTTTTGTATAAATTGGGACTATGTCGTGTCCTTCCGCAGTCTGCAATGATCTATTGTCACGTCAGTGTCTTGCTATTGGTTGTATGACCGAAGGAACCTTAATTTTATTGGTTCTTTTTTCCTGCAGGTGGGGTTATGGAAATGGTGTCTCTTTGAAGCCCAGTTGAGCTAAGGGTTGAGCAGGCAACATGTCTTGTACAAAGTCATGGATTTACGGACCCAGGCCCCAAATGTATGTATAAAGACATTTTTTCGTGGTCTGGTTGCTCTGCCTCACTGTAATATGTATGTGCACATTCAGCTTTCAGAGCTGTACTATAGAGGTCCAGTGAGCTGGGCCATGGTTTTTCGTCTATAGATATAAGAACCATTGAGAGTTCCATTGAGAGAACGTTCTTAAGAGCAGAATGCAGCATTACAGCAAGAACATTGGTGTTCATTTTTGTTGCTAAGTGACCTTACAATCGCGCTGTGTACAAGATCATCCATAAACAGATCTTCGTAGGTTCACTAAAAAAAACCCAGGAACTGTCGATTTAGTGGACAACATTGGAACAAAATGCAAACCTCTGGAAAATGTCCTTGATAACTGGGATAATAGAATGACCTTGTTTGGCTTGCGGCATTCGACTTGTTTTCTGTAATGTTTTTTTTTCTTCTTCATATGATGCGTTGTTTATGAACCACACATTGTAGTACCACCCTTTCCTTATTTGATGTGTGTCACATCTGTTTCTTCATTTACCCCGCCCCTTTTCCTGAAACATTCAAGTCCTGTCACGCTCTGTGGCCAGTTTTGAAAATCCTGTAACATAAGTAGTTTGACCTTTCCAATGAACCGCATAACACAGAGGTTTGAAAGACAGTGACGGTACTCTACTGTATAATCATACCTCAATTGTGCGCTACGAATGGCTGAAGTTTAGTAGCCCTAACATCCCAGTACTGATTTGAGTTTCCTAATGCATTGCCACCCTGTTGCGGCTTTAATAAATCTTCATTTCGAACACCCCTGTGTAGCTCTGTCACTACAGCACTTAACAGTTGAAATACTGCTGAGTCTGCATACCAAAGAGTGGTAAGGAAATAGTGTAAGGGATAGGTGCATCCTATTGGCTGTTGTAACATGTATTGAGTCTGACTAGGTAGATGTTTTAAAGGCTTGAGCGCGTATTTATTTGAACAATAAAATACATATAAGCAAGGGAAGGGTACAGGGAGCAAACACAAAATAAAGTGGTGATTTGTTATTTCTTTCTTTTCGTTCCTTCTTTCCTTTTCCTCTTTACACTTATCTCTCACTCTCCACACTTTCACTCTCTATCCTGTCACTCCTACCGTTCAGGGGGTCGAGGGCAATGCGCCTCCTATTTATGCCCTCGCTCGACCCCTGCCCCCCTCCAATCACTCCCATCCCTTCCTCCCTACACCGCACCTCCCGCTCCTAGCATGCCCTCACAGACAGTCACCGCAGAGCAAACTTCCCAATGTTTCAGTATGTTTAACATTAACATGCATTTTTTAAGGGACAGTGTGTTTGAAAACAAACAGCAGAGGTACTTACTACACTCACTTATTTATATTGAAATTATGAATGTGCTTGTAATGTAATTGACTACATTATTATTTATTTATTTCTTAGCAGACGCCCTTATCCAGGGCGACTTACAATTGTTACAAGATATCACATTATTTTTACATACAATTACCCATTTTACAGTTGGGTTTTTACTGGAGCAATCTAGGTAAAGTACCTTGCTCAAGGGTACAGCAGCAGTGTCCCCACTGGGGATTGAACCCACAACCCTCTGGTCAAGAGTCCAGAGCCCTAACCACTACTCCACACTGCTGCCCTACATTAATGATGTAACAATCTACTATTGTTGAACTATTGGTTCATTTACTGTTTTTTTTCTTATGTTTCATAGGTTATTCTGTGTTCTTTTACCAAAATATACCATAAATAAGGTTACTAGTTTTGCAGTACAGATTTCTTACTGAATATATATTTTCTCTATGTGCGATTTCTCTTTTATCTTTACAAATACCTTTGCATACTTTACATGTGCTCTTACAGGTTTGAATGTCCTTTAATGTGTCTATAATCCGTTTATGTATACTGTGGACCACAATGTCAGCTAAATTTGCATCCCTTCTAAAAGCCACTACTGGGGCAATTGGAAATAGTTTTGTTTTTTTTAATTCTTTCTAAATAATGAAGTATATGTAAATGCTTCCAAACTATTTCTGAAATGTTGGGTAATAATTTAGAATATGTAATTAGTAATGTTATTCGTTCATACTTCTTCTCTGTTTTATTACATGCAAGCAGTTAATTTCTGTTGAGTTAGTCAACTCTTTAATTCTCTCTCAATAATCTGTTCTTTTTATCCTCTTTTTTAAAGATTTATTTTCAATACATTTCTATGTTATTTGTGGTAATTTGACAAAGGTTGACAAAGGTATGCCAAAAACATCCAGAAACATTGGGAAGTTGACTCTTTTGTAAATACTAGATCAAAAAAGAAAGATGCTGTTTTGGCACAGAATACATAGAGAATGACAGAGGTGGGAAAGATCCTTTGTTTACTGCAGACATAGAACTGGAGTTTCATGTGGCAAGAAAAAGTTGGTTCCCAGCCAAGATTGTCAATCTGAAGCAAATGGGATTCGAACTCTCCCAACCCCCAGCGAACCACTCACTGTGAAACAGCCCTATCAACTGTGCTGAGCTAGCAACCTAAGATGGCGCAATTCAACCCTTCTGCTTCGCTGCCTTTACCACCCACCCTCCCTAACTGACCCATGCTAATGTCAGAATCCCAGTCAGCTCTAATGGTGAGCTCTGATGTCTGCATTGGTGCACTGGGATACTAGCTATAATCAATCAGACCGAGAAATAGTTCAGAGAAAGAGTTCATATTAAGCAAACACGTTTTTATCGTGAAGAGGACGTTCCTATGGTATCTTTTTATTGTACTGGGTTATGATAATTAAGGGGTCAATAAATCACCTTGGAGACAACCCCCCGCCCCCCGTCCCCTATTTCGATCATTAAAATCTCCATCTTAACAGCAAGGAAGCAGTTATTGTGCACTGAATAAAAATGCTTATTTACTTCACAGTGGCTTAGTTAAATCAGCAGAAAGAAGGGTTTCAATTAACTAGAAAAGAGGATTATCATACGTATTCAGTGGCACATACTGAGACATTTAAAAAATAGGTCCTGATTTCATAAAGAATATCATTCTTAATATAATAAGCCTACAATTTTGTTCAAATGATCTCTGAGGGGTATAAAAAAAACATCATTCTTTGTATGCTGAATAATTCAGTTATCCTTCATTAGCTAAAAAATGTGTTTTACAAGGGAGAGCCGATTGTAAATGTTCTGAAAGCACTGTCATTTCTTTGTGTTTGAGAATGTTAGCAGTTAATGTGTTACTTGTAGATCCGATGGCAGTGCCGTCATCCATTGATGCTTTTAATGTTGTAACCCAACAATCAATATCCTGGATGACTGATGGAAGGACGGTAGAAAGGAATCAAATGGAATCAGAAGCACTCCATGTAATGCATCACAACTCTTGACATCGGTGTTTGAATTCAGAAAATGAATCCATCAGATCAGTGGCAGAAACACATGCAAAAACCGATAGTGCCACATTGACATTTGATGTCACATTATTCTCTTAAAGAACACCTCCACGTTTCAGTACTTCTTGTTTGGTATATCAAATAGCGGGGCGATTACTATAACTGAACTAAGGGAATAGGTAGGATAATTGTTAGAGGTATGCATCCCTCAGATTAAACAAAACACAGATCACAGTTTCAAAGGTGCTGTAGAGAGATAGTAGACATGTCCCGCTGCTTATCGATTTCTTTTTCACTTGTCTGACTAATGACAGAGAATCTCATGTTCTGCTCATTTGAGTCTGATATGTCTCCTAATAAGAAACACATGAGTCATATTTCAAACAAGATGAATTTCAGAAACATCAGTAGAAAGCAAACCAGACATAACAGAGAAGCACTGTAGACTGGCTAATCCGAACCCCGCTAGAGCATGCTGTAGAAAACCATATTAAATATCATTATTCTGGGATGCGTGTGTAAAATGTTCATTCAATGTTTAATACTCCCTTAAACAAAACACTAAACTAGGACTCCGAACAAATCACTAACCTGAACAAGGTCAGGTCCTGACAGGTTCGGATCAGTGAGAGTCTACTGTACCCAAACTTCTAACATGCTTTGTGAAATTTTGCACAATATACAGAAAACTGCACATGAATATCCATCTGAAGATGCACACATAATAAACTGCAGCAGACACCATTTGTTGATATTCTCTGTCGAGGTCGAGCTGCAGGACGCAGTTTATTATGATGTGGATATGAACATCTTCAGAGATATTCCAGTATACTATGGAACAGACCATTCAGATTCAACAGAGGGTTCTTTACTGCTCAAGTTTTTGAATTCCTTGTTATATGTCAGACTGACTACTCAGACTTTAACTTTGTGACACTGCTATTTTCATCGGAGTTTACTTTGATGCTTTATTGCTCGCACCAGTAGTATCTTGCTGAAATAATTTTCCACATCCCAGGCTTCTATTTGCCAGTGAAGACCATCTTACCAGTTTTCATGGATTTGAACTGTATTTCTTGTCTTTGGGATCTTTTATAACATAATAGAGAAGTGTAAAATGTGGCACTTGCGAAGGATTATTTGATTTTGAATTTGGACTTTAAAAAATAGCACAAATGTTTTGGATACAAGTGTGCTATGATGTGTTCTGTATATAAAAAATAGCTTTCAAAGCTTATTTAGGTTGCCAAACATTTTAAGGAGCTATGTTCATGTTAATTATAAGTGATAATTTGGTCTTTTGTTCTTTAAAGATAAACATTACAATGTGGAATCTTTATCTCACCTAAACCCCTTCACAAATCATTACTATTATACACCATTACTATATAACATGTTTTGATCTTAGTAAATCTAAAAATGCTTATTTGCCTTGTCCTTTTAGCAGTCGTTTCCATGGTCACCGCAGTGATAGAATATATCTTTTTCAGCTTAGACTAGTTTCATTTCATACACAATTGAAATCAAAAGCAGTAGTGTAATGTGATATGAATGTACTGCAACAGAGAGATGTGATAGGTTAGGAAAGTCATAATGGTGTCTAATATATCCTGTATTAATCTATTCATAAAAAAAATAATGTGTTAATATGTTAATAAACTAGTCGTTAACATTTATTAAAACTATTAATTTGCTGGTATCTTTACTGACCATGAAAATGGAGAAGCATTGTCTTTTTTTTTCGGGGACTAAGATGAATCATTTGTATCTTGACTTCTGAATAAGATAACTTGAGGATTCTTGTACTAAACTGAAAGTGGC
Source organism: Acipenser ruthenus (assembly GCF_902713425.1). NCBI lineage: Eukaryota > Metazoa > Chordata > Actinopteri > Acipenseriformes > Acipenseridae > Acipenser > Acipenser ruthenus. Next base: position 8,621,791 of record NC_081196.1, read on the forward strand.
AAATCATCTGAAACCTGGTATCTTTGAAATTTAAAAAACAAATTCAGCAGTTGTCACCGAATTATGACAGGAGGGCTGTATAGATTGCACTATATCCATGCAAAACAATCAGTAGTTTTTGGTATACAGCAAGTTCCTCTGACAACACAGGTTTCACGGGGAAAGCAAAACAACCCATTAAAAATGTCTCTTCAATCACAAACAGACCAGTACAGTCACTGACCCAGTCGAAGAGCCAGCCCTCTAACGAACAGAGTAATCATCTCCTATTGGGGACATTGCTACATAATGACAGAGCAGTTGTGAATGGAATGGGACATATTTGCTGTTACTACATATAGAAAATCAAGCTGTTAGCATTGCTTGGATTGGTCCCATGACGCCAATCACTAAGATTACCCCACCTGAGTCTCTACGTCATACCGCTGACCTGTAAAAAGGTCTAGGAACGATAACTCCATTCAAAATGGCAGAACTGTTGACCTCTCGTTAAGAAGCGAGACTCCAGAATGTGGAATTCTGGAGTCTCGATTCATTCTCTGCATCCAATCAAGCTGATACATTTTTAGTCAATTAAATAGTTAAATATATTACTGTCCATGTGGTGCATATAACAATCCCATTTTCCTTCCTTTTCTTATCTTTGTACCTCTTATCTTGTAATTCAGTATACATTTAGAAGTTCTCCTCACAAAAGACATGTGTTCTGGAACAAATCAGCCCTGTTTGCTCTCATATACTTCTTAAATGCCTATAATAATTTGTGAAATAACTGCAGTATGTATATCTGCATTCAAATTAGATTCTCATAGTGTGAGCCTTCGATGGTCTGTCTACAGGCTCAACACTCAAGCATGCATAATCTGTGCACTAGAGGCTCAAAAAAAATGTTGTGACTAAAAGATTCACAAACTCTGCAATACCTTAAGTACAACTTTTAAAAAGCCATGTTGTTTGGTTTAAATACAGCCTACATCGTTCTGAACTTTAGTTTAAAACTCCTGAGAAGCACTGCAGGCAAGTGGGCAGTAATCTGCTTAATGCATTGGGTAGCAGAGGCATAAATCACAGCCATCTGTGGTCAGACAAGGGAAAGGGCAGACAGAGGACTTAGAACTGCAAAATGCTAATATACCCTCCAGCTGTCCTTGATCTCCTTAAAAAAACAGATTCAGTCCATCAAATTCCTCCCCATTAGTAGAGTATTAACATTACAGCATCATTATAATACCTTGTCAGACATAAGGACTGACAATCTAAATCCTATTAACGCAGTCTGTGATGTATCTGATATGCAGAGCAGTACTGACACCTGCATGGGCAGTGTAATTCAAATAAGTGATGTATATTAGATACAGCGGTGATGAAAGTTCTATGGTTAATACTGATTAATCTACTGCCCAATATTGAGGTATTTAATTAGAATAGCTGTGTGGAGATGAGACTTGGTCCTGTGTAACTTTCTTCTGGAATGAAGGCATCAGCAACAGAAGATACTATTATGGGGTTGTGCTCTGCTGTTTCACACTGTTCCACTAGACCAATAGGTCACAGATTAATGGATAGATTCAACATGTTTACTTTGTACTGTGCTCTGAAAGCCACATTAGCTCTATTAGCCCTTTTCAAATGCACATAAATATGACGCGTCTCAGATGTGCTGTTTAAAGTTCAAGATAAATTATACATGTTCTTTTTATTTTATAACTGCTGTTGTCTCAGGTGGCGTGCACATGCTCAGGAAATGTTCTATTACAATGAACTTAAAACTAATTTACAGTCGTAATACAAAATATTAATCTGAAAAGCTCATTAACCATAAAGGGCCCTATTTTGAAGCTAATCTGAGAGGTTTAAAACAACTCAAACAGTACAAAACGAGCAGTGTTCTCAGTAGATTCATGCCAGCTTTATTCTATTAAAATATATATACAGTGGCTCTCAAAAGTATTCACCCCCCTTGGACTTTGCCACATTTTATTGTGTTACAAAATTGAATCAAAATGGATTTAATTAGGAGTTTTTGCCACTGATCAACACAAAAAAAGTCCATAATGTCAAAGTGAAAAATAAAATCTACAAATTGTTCTAAATTAATTACAAATATAAAACAGAAAATAACTGATTGCATAAGTATTCACCCTCTTTACCATGACACACCTAAATAAGCTCTGGTGCAACCAATTGTCTTTAGAAGTCACGTAATTAGTTGAATGGAGTCCTCCTGTGTGCAATTAAGGTGTTTCACATGATTTCAGGTTAAATACACCTGTCTCTGGGAGGTCCCACAGTTGGTTAGTACATTTCCTAACAAAAACTACATCATGAAGACGAAGGAACATTCAAAGCAAATCCAGAATAAGGTTCTTCAAAAGCACCAATCAGGGGTAGGATATAAGAACATTTCCAAGGCATTGAATATCCCCCGGAGAACAGTAAAGTCCATTATTAAGAAATGGAAAGAATATGGCACAACTGTGAATCTGTCTAGAAGAGGCCATCCTCAAAAACTGAGTATCCAGGCGAGAAGGGCACTAGTCAGGGAGGCCACCAAGAGGCCTATGGCAACTCTAAAGGAGTTACAGTCTTCCACGGCTGAGCTGGGAGACACTGTGCATACGGCAACAATAGCCCGGGTGCTTCACAAAACTGGCCTTTATGGGAGAGTGGCAAAAAGAAAGCCATTGTTGAAAAAAATCTCACATCAAATCTCGGCTAGAGTTTGCCAGAAGGCATTTGGGAGACTCTGAGACCAAGTGGAAGAAGATTCTATGGTCTGATGAGACAAAAAATATAGCTTTTTGGCCTCAACGCTAAGCGCTATGTTTGGCACAAGCCTAACACCGCACATCATCCTGAGAACACCATCCCTACCGTGAAGCATGGTGGTGGCAGCATCATGCTATGGGGATGCTTCTCTGCATCAGGGCCTGGAAAGCTCATAAAAAGATAGAGGGCAAAATGGATGCAGCAAAGTACAGAGAAATCCTGGAGGAAAACCTGCTGAAGTCTGCAAGAGACCTGGGACTTGGGAGAAGATTCATCTTCCAGCAGGACAATGACCCCAAACATACAGCCAAAGCCACACTGGAGTGGCTTAAAAACAAAAAGGTCAATGTCATGGAGCGGCCCAGTCAAAGCCCGGACCTCAATCCAATTGAGAATATGTGGAGTGAAAATTGCTGTTCACCAAAGGTCCCCATCCAACTTGACGGAGCTTGAGCAATTTTGCGAAGAAGAATGGGCAAAAATTGCAGTGTACAGATCTGCAAAGCTGGTAGAGACTTATCCAAATGGACTCATGGCTGTAATTGTGCCTCTACCAAATATTGACTCAAGGTGGTGAATACTTATGCAATTAATTATTTTCTGTTTTGTATTTGTAATTAATTTAGAACAATTTGTAGATTTTTTTTTCACTTTGACTTTATAGACTTTTTTTGTGTTGATCAGTGGCAAAAACACCCAATTAAATCCATTTTGATTCCATGTTGTAACACAATAAAATGTGTAAAAGTCCAAGGGGGGTGAATACTTTTGAGAGCCACTGTATATATTGTATTTATGTTTGAAAATTTCTCTTTGCATTTGCTTGAGAAAATAGTGAACGAACGAGAGGAGACCATTCGGCCCATCTTGCTCGTTTGGTTGTTAGTAGTTTATTGATCCCAGAATCTCATTAAGCAGCTTCTTGAAGGATCCTAGAGTGTCAGCTTCAACAACATTACTGGGGAATTGGTTCCAGACTCCCACAATTCTCTGTGTAAAAAAGTGCCTCCTGTTTTCTGTTCTGAATGGCCCTTTATCTAATCTCCATTTGTGACCCCTGGGTCAGCATTGTCAATGCCTTTTAGAATTTTGAATGCTTGAATCAGATCGCCGTGTAGTCTTCTTTGTTCAAGACTGAATAGATTCAATTATTTTAGCCTGTCTGCATATGATATGCCTTTAAAACCCGGAATAATTCTGGTCGCTCTTCTTTGCACTCTTTCTACAGCAGCAATATCCTTTTTGTAGCGAGGTGACCAGAACTGAACACAGTACTCTAGATGAGGTCTTACTAATGCATTGTAAAGTTTTCTTATCCCATCATAGTTACTTGTTAGTGCAGTATCTTCAAGTTCTAACATGTAGTTTTTGAGACTTCTAGCATTTAGATAAATACATGTAATGGCTATCTTGTTGCCCTTGTTTTGATGTAGTCTTCCTTCTGTTTTTTTGTTGATTTCTCCCCCTTTCCTTTCTAGTTTAAATGCTTCTGAACCTCTGAGGATCCTTTCTCCAAGTATATTGGTTCCCTTGTTATTTAAGTGCAGTCCATCCTGCCTATATAGACAGTCCTTATTGTAGAATGTGGTCCAGTGTTCAAGGAAGGTGAAGTCTTCCTGTTTGCACCACAATTTCAGACATGCATTTAGATTATTTAATTCCAGCTGTACCCAAGTTTAATATTTCATTTGGCTTTTTATTATTTCATCTTTATGTAATTTTTCTGTCTAATCAGACTGCCTTTTATTCCCGAGGAAGACATGAATCTTGTGCTGAATCTGAACAATCTAATTTTAGAGGTAAAAGTGGTACAAAGGGACTTGCGCAGACTCCTAATGATGCATTTTCAAATACTGTGAGAATAAAAACTGACATACGATTTCAATGTCGTCTTTTCTTTTCATTTATTTAGCTCTGCCAAGAAGCTTTTTAAAAAATGCTGCCGAATAAGCGGATATCATTTTTGAGAGCTTTATTCTTGAATTTCAGAAGTACAGGCATGGAGTGATGTCTACTGATATAAAAATGTGTAAATCAGAGGCACATCATTTAGTGAGCATGGGCTTAGCTAGAAATGGTTATGAAAGTTATATTAGGGATGAAAGGGATAATGGGTTCCTACTGTATATAAAACAGGCACGAATACTTTAGAAAGATAAAACTCGTCTAGTGATTCCTTGTCCCCAAGCAGTCTTCATTTAATGTGAAACGCAGTCGTTGGCATAATCACTTTCAAGCTGTTCCCAATTGGGCTTCTTTAAAGAGCACAAGCACAGATTTAATTCCACATCGCCTAATCTTTTTCAAACAAGTTGCAGCAAAATACCAAGCAAAGGAAAAGAAAAATCTCTTCGATGCTCGCACACAGGAGGACAGATTACAATAGTTAATTTTCCTCTTTTTTTTTTTAAAACATTTAAAACTCTACCCAAGGGCATAGCTCTTAGTCCTTTCCCCACATTAAGATTTCTTTACCAGTTGATTCACTTGTACATTTCCTGATTTGACTTGCATGTGGATACAGTGGCAGATGGACAAGTTGACCTACAAGATAAGATTGAGATAAAGAACGTCCAGGGAGATAATCTGGGACACGTAAAAAATACATTGAGACCTTAAAGAAATTGACCTCCAGAGACAGGAGAGATGCTCCCTTAAGTTAGTCAATTATTGGTTGGGTTGGGGAAAGGAAAAAAAAACTGCAGCAGGCACAGTCAACCAGCTTTGCATTGACTAGTTAAGTCTTATTGAAGAGTTACCGAGAATATCAATTGAGGACTGTATACAAAAGAAGATCCTGTGGAAGGCCTGCTCGCCCAGTGACTGGACTTTGATTTAACACTTTACAAAACTGTGGGAATTCAAATATAGTACAAACTAAAATATTACTTTTTGTTAAATTCCAAAGTAATCCTTTTTCATATGAACTGACACGTACAACTATGGCCAAAAGTTTTTCATCACCCTATAAAAAAATGTGACATTCTAAAATCTAACATGAAATACTGTACTACTATTATGGCTTCCGGTAGACTTTTGCGACATCATTTTGTAGTTTCTTTGAATACACAATGTTAAATAAAAATATCTTAATCATGTTCATATATATATATATATATATATATATATATATATATATATATATATATATATATATATATTTTATGTCTCAATCCTAAAATTCTAGGTGATGCAAAACTTTTGGTCAAAGCTGTACTGTAACGTGTGACTGATTTGGGGGTGGGCTGTTCAGCGAGTTTACAGAATACACATGGCTGACGAGTGGCACCTAATCATTCCCCTTAAGGATGTGACTCGAGGATCCCTGCTGGATGAATTTGCCATAAAAACAAAAAAAACAATTAACTTCCAATCTTCCCTAACAGAAACAGCTCTCAACTCTGTTCTACTGCAAAACAATGAGGTGCTTGCTTGCTATAAATAATATTTTTCCAAGGCATGTTTTGCAGAAGTGTGAATGGAAGTACAGTTAAGCACAGGGACAGTACACAAGCTGTGACAGAAGCATTACATGAATTTCTTTTTTGTGACATTCAATAATGTATGCAATACTGAACTACTAGTAGTATTGCAATGAACTACAGAAGTGCAGTAGATTAGGAATAGTTGACCATTAAACTCTCCTTGATACACAAAACTGTACTGGAATTAATATGGACTAAACATTTCAGATGGCCGTCATCCACTTGAATAATATTGTTTCATCGATTGCAAATGAACATTAATGTCAAATGAATGTTTACACATTTAAATACGGACTCCAAAATGCATATTATGATTAGACAAACATGGATACAGTATTATAACCCTTTGGGCAAACTCTTTAGACCCCAATTTGAGAACCACTGTAGTAAATAAATTTTGTTAGAATCACATACAAAGTTATCACCAGCACCACCCGATAATATTTACTGATGTGGTCACTTTATTGTACATCCTGTCGTTAAAGTTTTTGCCAATCCTTATACACTTGATCTCCCAGTGGAAGTCTGGAAAGCAGGGGGCTCCTGTGATCAAAAGAAATGCCACATGGTTTATTAACTTGACTGACTCATCATGTACCCACTTACCTTTTTATCTGGTTCTTTCTGATGAAATACACACCTGTACAATGTTTTTGACTCCAGTACCAAAACAAAGGAAGTAACACAAGTATTATTTGGCCACTGTTAATATATTGTTTTACTCTATCGGTGGTAGACAACTACTTCCTAGGTCAAATCTAGAATAAATGATGTGTATTTGGAAGGGAACTAAAAGCTATGGTACATAGCTAGAACCACATTATTTGGAAAACTTGAAGATATACCAAAGGAAAACTTGATGATATACAGTAAAACAAACAAACAAACACTCATACAGGGCGGACTGAACTGGAATACTTCTTGGTCACTTTTAGCTTTACAAAAATACGCTCCTGAGAAATGCAGTCATTATTACAGCTGCATAGTAAATAAACAGAGATTGCCTTAGCCAGCTCCTTTGTAGAGCTCTGAAAAGTCACAACTGTGGGTTGATCTTTAGCCCGTCAAACAGTGGGATCAGAAGACGTGCTTCCATTTTAAAAATAAAACACCATTTATTTGCAGTTATCTTTCCCTTGAGTGATTTATAACAGGCATGATGTACTAAGAATGCTCATCACTGGTATTACAAAGCTATGAACTGTGATTCACATCCTATAGTACTTGGAACAATAAGGGCTTTAAAACTGCACCCTTTTTTATGAACCGAAATAAAACTACTAATGTTACAGAACTAGCAAGAGTGCTGGAGCGACTAATGCAACTTATTAATTTAGCACATCAGTAAATGTCTTATGCATATAGGCCAAAATAAAAAAAAAAAAAAAGAAACAACAGAGTACAAACCACAGCAAAACGCAAGTACATACAGTTATTTATTTTTTTATTACTTAAAACATACTTCTGCGAAATGCTTAATATACTCTACATTAAAGGTTGTTATTAAAACACACAGAATCTTGTGCAAAGATGACATTTGTTTCCATAATGTTTGACAAAAGAAGTATCAATCAGTGTCAGCAATGTTTCTTCACGTGGATTATTATAATAAATGGGGATAGTTGTACAAGGCGGCAGGTGGCTTAGCATACTAACTAAATGCAGTATGTTAATCTCCTATATTCCAGTTCAAGTCACGTAAATCCTGGCAGGGAGCATACACTTTGAATGGGATACAATGCTTTCTTGAATGTCGGTGCCAGCCAGCACTATATGCTATATAAACTGTTTAACAGGTTAACACACAATACCAAGGAGTGGTTACTGATTAACTGGCTGGTGATGCTGTTAGACTGGTGTTTGAGTAAAAATACATTCAAAGACTTATAATGTGCACAGTCACAGACTTTTGAACCTACAATAGGTAGGAAATGGTTTTTTCTCTTTATATATTTCTCTGTATTTCATTTGGATTGTGTAATTTTTTAAGTCAATCTGAATGCATGTTGCACGCTCCTCACCGTCTGTCTGAAAGGACTTCAGCTGTCCCACTTGCCAAATCAATACTGATAAAAATAGTTAGCCAAATAGAAAAAACTGACCCAGAAAACAACCTCCAGAGAAAAGAATTAGCTCCTGCTGCCGAGCAAATGTAGCACAAGCTCTTCGTCTTCTGCCAAGGACAAGCCAGTATCCAGGGGCTTGAGCAGGCTGGCATCGCCGTGACTCTTCCTCTTCTTTCCCCCTGCAGGCATCTCCTCCTCATCAGGGCTGCTGCTGCTCTCACTGCTGTAGCTTCTCTTTCTCACCCTCTTCTCAGAGGGCGCGCTGTTGGACAGAAATCAAGGATTCTCGTTAACAGAGGTGACAATTAATAGTACATATCCTGACGGGACACAAATTATTTCAAAACGAGGTCAACTGACCCGCTATTATATATTATATATATATATATATATATATATATATATCACAGGATCACATAAAATTACTGTTTAAGACACCAGCTGACAAAGTAACAGGAATTAAATTATCGGTTTGCTTGTTGAAGCTCGTAAATAACTTGACACATATATTCAATGCTTCGGTGCATCTCAGAAGTAGTTCTTACATTTCAGGTTAAAGTAACTTGAACTGTGTACAAAACAGAGTGCTTGGGTCACTGCATGAGGTGATTACACTACTGCACCCAGTTTACCTGGAGATAGCAGAGGGCCACAACTTGGGTCCCCAGGGGCCGCATGTGGTCTGGATAACAACCAGACTGTATGCAATTCAGATATGAAAGGATCATTTATTATAATAATAAAACAAATCATCTACAGTACACAATTTAAAGTTTGTGCTGTGCCATTTAAATCTAATGTGTCCTTATGCTATTTATTCTGTGCCTTATAGGTATTATATTATGCAATTAAAGCACTGTGCATCAGTGAATCTTGGCAGTGAAAAATTTAAAGGCCCTAAATCACAAAGTCTTGTTTTTATTTTCTGCATACAGTCTGGCCTTTGTGCAACGATTTATAGACCCACTAAATGAGGACAAAGAAAATCAAAAAACATGACCTGCTTAACAAACAGTGTATAACAGGCTGCTTTTTTTTTCATTGCAGCATTTTTGTATTACTGCTATACTGGAGGAGCAGCAGAACACCTCTTGAATTGCATTGAAATACAGTATTAATCCTCTTTGGTATCTTGTAAGTTTAAACACGTCAGATATTATTTCGTAACGCTCTATAGCAAGCAAGACACAAATTGACAATTTATGTTAGAATGATTGATTGTTTTCAGTACTTCAGACGACTTATGGCACAAGATGAACTGGAATCTTCCATAAACCAGGCAGCTTGATTGTGAGTGGGTCTGGGGGGCTCAGCAATCGTGCGTCTGCATCAAATGCAGCACTTGTGAGGGCGTGCTGTGTGCACTGCTTAACTAGGCAAATCCCAAAATACTCAAGCTTAAAGACATGTACAAATGTACATGCCAAAAGTTAAGATGAAAACTAAAAAACAAAGTTACTCTTTAACAAAACACTGCTCTACTGTGCGTCTGCGGCCCCAAGGCCATGCTCACCTGTTTAATATTTGTTTAAAAACAACCACATTTATGTGGCACACACACACACGTACGTCACATGCCTATTCCAGATGGTACTGTAGATCCAGTCAAGTTCATTAAAGGTGGTGGGCTGAACTGTAACTCCGTGAGAGGCTGTACAGAACATCAGCAAGCTGATTGGTCGTTTCATTTTATTGTCAAACAAAAAATAAAATACAGCACCTGCCTACCTGAATTCAGTTCCACAGAATGGGTTTCACAGGCACAACTCACAGGCACAACTAGGACCTGAATTACATCAAATATTATAGTGCTGTTTAATAATTCTCTACAGACAATGATATGCCTAGAGCGGTGCTGTAATCTGGATTTTCTAAAGAACCAGGTCAAAGAGGCAGAACATGTGCAACAAACACAGAAATATTTACCTGCATACATTTATTACATTTATAGGTAATTCGCAGGTAATGAAAAACAAACAAAATAAATGGCAGTAGGGTAATTGAACAACACGTGGAAAAATGAGCTCCGATCTGTAGCCTGAACTAGAGTATAAGCTGTAGAGATACTTGAGTGTATCCAATGAGTTGCAATATAGGAGACATGAGCTTACACAGAAACAAACATCCATCCGTCAATCCAAAATGTACACAGTGTGTGCGCTACAGGCTTGTGCGCATTATAAGGCTTTAGGGTGCCAACAGAAGCAAACCACACGAACGTGGGGAGACTTTCACAGCATTCTCACGACTACAGTCACGCTTCATTCACAAGGAAGTCTTTTTTGGGGCGGTATATGGTGCTGCTACTGCAATGGTTTCTCAGAAGGAAGTTTAAATGGTCTATACTGCCCGAGATGGTTATTTTAAATCCTTTGGCATGACACATTGCCAAACATAGAACAATATTAAATACTGGACTGCTATTTAAAAAACGAATGCCTGCATGTTGCATTTAAGCATTTGCATTGCTGCATTAATAGAAAAAAAAGAGTGGCCTGAATCCACATCTGAACAGCAGAATGAATTAAACACATACCAGTAACTAAGTCACAGTCATGTATTAAATGGCAAAATGAGAACAAAGGCAGACTGGGCTTCAATAAAACAGCATACCTTAGACCCCATGATCTGCAAGGTCACATTGAACAGCAGGCCCCTTATACATTAATTCATTAATGTATTTATTAATTATTCCTCACCTTCTCAAAATTGTTTACCAGTAACGTAGCGACAGATGCAGATATAAAAGGCGGCTGTGGGTAGTATTTCTGGACAGAGGCAGTTTTACATGCTGTACAGTGCAAGAGGTCTTCCTGAACTCCAGCTGTCTCAGAGTAATAAAAGCTCATTAACACTACATTTACCATCTATGACCTTTGCAAAGGTTATTCCCTGATCAGGTAACATGCAATGTTAAATGTTATTGGGAATTAAATAAATATACTTGCTGTACATGTTGCCAAGTTTACTGCGGTAAATGATCTTGTGGTACTGAGTCACCTTTCTTTGTGAGGCATCTACTGTTACACTCCTATTCCCTTTTTTTCAATAAATTCTACCACTTGGTTTTAAAATACCTTAAGGCTATAGATGTTACATGTATAGTACAGTACTTGGCTTTTTCTATAAAACTCCACTTCGTTAAAATTGTGTCAGTGCAAAACTCTCAGGGATCCAACATGCTTTCCAGACAGATTTTATTCAAGTAAGGGCTTAATAATGTAGCCTTGAAGTGTGGAACATTCTTGACGAACATACTGCGGCCACCGGACGATGAACAGAATTGCAGGCGATGGAGTGAAAGCACTTTGATCTGTGCAGACAGGAATCAAGAATTCAGGATCCCAGAGGACTCCACTGCAACATTATAGTCTTCATTTGAGGCTTCAAACCAGGGGGGGCGACTCATGGATGCTTCTTCTCATTGCAGTCTCCCAAACTTCCAGGAATACCGAGTATGACATTGATGCATGTTGACCGGTCAGGATCACCTTTACTCCCGATCAACGGCTTTTGAAGATGAATGTGCTTTTCACGGCCTGAATGCATTACAGAGCACTGTGATGTTTGTTTAATAAACTCATCACTTCCTTTTAGTTCCTCCTTTTTTGTGGATATTAATGCAGGTCAAGGTTCTGCAGCAATGGCCATCAAGGATACCGTTCTGCTGGTGATTTATCGTGCCTACTCCGGAATTGACCAGGGAAAGCGTTCCAGATGTCAGCTGTTTCACTTTCTTTTCACTTGCACACATGTGCCAGCAGGTAAAAGGCACCTTTGTTACATTATACCTGCGTAACTTAAGTTCTAGGTAGGTCTTTTGATTGACATTCTATACATTATTCATTTTCACCAAAACAAAACCACACTACTGCTGACTGAGCACAAAAATATCATAACTATTTTTCGAAGTATTTTAATATCAAAACATATTTTAAAATGTTCTTGGGCTCGGGGGATAGGAGCACAATAAACAGAAAGTAATATGTTTACTTAAACTCAGCAAAGATCTTCTCCATGTATTGCAGGTTCACAGGCTGATAAACACAGCACTTTTAAACCCAGACCTGAAGACACATCTTTTTTGCTCGATATAACGTCACATTTGTACAGCAGTTCTGTCTTGATGTATGCTGCGATGTGACAAGAAAAAGAAAAATTAATTGAGACAATATTGTGTGTAATTACAGTGGGAAGAAAAACAGTGTAACAATAGAATAGAAAGTGTTTTCTGTGACTTCTTGGTGTTTTCAAAAGTGGAATGCTCCAGTGACAATTACAATTTGAACACACTGCTTGTGTGCATTCATCAGTGCGTAACCGACCTATAAAATGAAACAACCTAAAAAAGAGGCAACTTTTTTTTTTCTAAATAAAATTTTTTTTTTTATGAAAATCACCAGATTCTAGTGATCTATGCAATCGAAACTGGTCTTTACACAATCAAAAAAAGAAGTCCATATCTGTGACAATAACACACGGCTGCAACGTTTATTATTATTATTATTTATTATTATTATTATTATTATTATTATTATTATTTTGTTTATCTAGCAATTATTATTATTTTGTTTATCTACGTTTATCTAGCAATACTAGATGTGGTTCCTGGTCAGACTAGGAGACACAGAAAAAAATAAAGATTCTTGTTAGGGGCAATGTAAACGTTATGAAAAGGGTAATGTAGCCAAACTCTACAGAACAGCAGCACTGGATTGAATTCAGAACAGTGAAGGACACAGATCAATTCAGAGCAGGCTGACCTCGATATAGACACTTGCCTGCTTTTCATTCAGCTACTTCATACCCTTGAACACTTTCAAAAAAGGACACAAAATAATAAGAGATTTGTAATCCAACAAAAGAGCAGTGTGCCCAGGTATCCGGTTCAGTTCAATCCATTTGCTTATTTGAGAAAAATATTGCATGCAGTGTGAAATTGACTGCCCCTAGAGTAAATGTTAGTGACATAAATACCAAAAAGCCCCACTACATCACAGACGTCGGCTCCAAACAAGCTTGGTCTCCATTAGCTATATCAATACCATGTAGAACAGCAGACCATCAACGGGAGTGTTTAATAAAATCTGACGAAGCTGTATCTGTCGTGTAGGCTTAATTAGATCAGATAAATCCCACGGACAATGCTTAAGGACCGATACTACTGTACTTCGTGACCCATAGTGTAGGCCTTTAGCTTAAGCGTCCTTTGAGGGGGAAAAAATAAAATGCATTTCCATAGAAATCAACAATAATTACAGTGTGATTTGTGCACTGTGCTGTACCGTTTACAGCTCCCGGAGAAATAACTGCAAGTGACTGCTACGAGTGCCATCAAATCATTCAGGCACTATGAGTAATCTGTGTCCTGTTTTACTGAATTGAGTTATCACATTAGAAGGAACGAGCACATACTTTGCTAGGAGGGTTCTCATTTGGGCTGCCTTGCTAATACAGCACACAATGGCAGCATTATGCTTTAGTGCTCTCGGTAGGGCACAGCAAATGTACAGCAAAATGTGATCTGAATTTACATCAGTTGGTTATTTGCCTATAAGATTCAGGCAGATTACCAGCTGCAGAAGTGCTGTTAGGCATGTAACAAAACAATCTATTATGGGATCAGTCAAAGAAAGCTCACACATTAAAACATGTATACCTCCCTCCAGTTGTGTTTTTCATACACACTGCAAAAAAAACTAATTGGTAAGGCAGAAAACCATATTAATCTTTTATAAAAGCTTAAATTCATAAAGATAATAGCAGTAAATGAAGTAAAATGAATAATTACATCACAGCGTGAGTCTTCACTTCCTAATTCAAATAAGGAGGAAATGAATCCTCAAATGAATACTTGTTAGATCAGTAGGACTTTGACTTAAGTATATATACAGCTTGTCATCCAAAATGAAGGCTGCAATGCATCATGGAATGAAAATCTCAAATTCCTGCTGAGAGAGCGTATGCCTTTATAACAGCAGGCCAACAGGCTGCATAATGGATCTATTATGAGTAGGTAGAGTTGCTATTGGTAACAAATTCAGCTAGTTAACCCCATTGCCCATTGGATGGATGATCTAAAATGACACAATATTAATGTCATTTAACATCTCACAAACTTACATCACATCTTCTTCAGCGCTCGTCTCCTCATCTTGATTAGAGTCCCTGTGTTTATCAGGATCAGGCAGGGTGCTGGGGTCAAACTCTCCTTCATTATCACTCTGGTCAAGGTATGCCACCACTTCCTCCTCCTCCTCCTCCTCCTCACCTTCATCACTTCCACCCTAGAATTACAAGGAAAAAGCAATTGTTAATTTCACATGTCTGAATGTTTAACTTGAAACCTGCAGAGGGCATTTCCTCTGAAATAAGCACGCTGTCCTAGTCCCTAGACCAGACACAATGTCTTTAAAATGGGGTATTCATTTTTTTTTACTGTCAGGGTCTAGACTTGTGGGAAGGGGGCCAACACTGATACTTAAACAGCGTTAAGCCACTACCAATAGGATTTTTTACAACCTCTGGCATTGTTGCTGACCATTTAAGTCATGCAGGAGGTTTTGTCACACCAGCCCATTTGTCACTGTCATGCAGCAGTCTGTGTGGTACCACAGGTAATTTAGTGCGACATCAGCAGCTGCATAATTCCGCAGTAACCAATGCTGCATACTACATCAAGAAGTCAATATATACAGTAGTACATATGCATACAGCACATGACATATATGGTAGCTTGAACTTTTACGATACTCCACTTAAACAAACCGTAAAAGGAACAGCATATCAAATACTGTATATCATTGGCTTTTCTGTTATAATAAATCCTAGTTCAAATATGTTATGCTCTACTCATTAACCCCATTTGTTCATATCGAAAATCACCGGAAACCAGCTACCGATATCCGGCTGCATTTATTCCACAAGGGTCTAGGCGGAGGTTTCATTTTACACAACTCGGAACCTTTCAACGTACAGTTTTGATACAGAGAGTAGCGCTACATGGTACAGAAAGTTCATAAGAGGGAGGAAAATTAATTTTAAAAGGACAGCTAGTATACTTTGTTACTGTAATGTATTCCTATATTACAAGGACATTGACAAATTGCCTCCATTAATCCATCTAAATTAAAACAAATCACATTATATATGTTCTGTACCAAATAAACACACCGAATAAGGGGAACTCAAGGAGTAGGTCATTTTAGAAGACAGTTGAGGGTTAAAGACAGCAAGGCGATTTAACAGCAAGCTCATTTTAGGGCTGGGGATATTTCTCAGTAGGAGTGGAAAACACTTCACTAAATGCTGTTGGGGCGTTCTTTGTAACTCAGTGCCATGGTAGAATACAGGGCAGTTTTCACATCAATTTAGTTTAAAGTTTAAAGATGACAAGCAAGCCCTGTTAAACAGCCAATATTAAAAGATAGGGATGATGGTTTGAAAAGAAAATGTGGTGTTGTTAATAGTAGAAATGCAGACGTTATTCAGTTTTGTCTTTTCTCCATAAAAGTAGGAGCAGCAGAAATAAACTAGATTCCAACCTGCAGTGTGCACATTGTGAAAATCAATGTGTCTTCGCATTTGCTTAACCCTTAACTAACAAACAAAAGAAAACTGTCACGTTGCAAGGTGCTGATTAACAATGTCAGACATATTGGCGTGTGTTGCTAAGCGTGTTAATAAGTACGGTGCTGGATCCATAATTATATTTCACATTTAAAAATATCAGATTCAAATGTTGTCATTTTTAAACTGAACATGTGTATCCTAGGCATTAATTAAATGTACCATGATCAACCTCCCTTTATAAAAATTTAGCTTTGGGCATTTTAGCATATTGCAATTATCTTGCAACCACAAAAAAAAAAGGCAATATCCTTTCCTCCAACCCTACTGGATTGCGCACACTGACAAGGTATTCCAATCAGGCAGAATTCTTGTCTGATCTATATAATAATTCTGCCCTCATTCAAACCTCTCAGCTTTACAGCAACTCAACCCTAAATCAGTGCATTGACTGATCGTTAATAACACCGGCTGCCATTTGAACATGGTCCTAACACTGTGCCGTTTACAAGACTACAGGCTACTTTAATGTATAATAATGATGCACATGACAGGGCTTCAGTTTTCTGGTGGATTGCAGGGGTGATAATTTACATTACAGACCACTCAACACACTTATTTTAATAACTTATTTTTATACTAAAGCTATTTAACCTTTTTAAAAAGCAATAATGAGAACCAGGAAGTTCCTCAAAACACTTTGCTGCAATTTGATTGTACCTACTATTACCAAAGTCTTCACAAACCCTGCATCACATTTGAATAGGATCCTTCCCTTGAATCAAAAGAACCATACTGTGGAGTCATTCTTAGGACAGACATGCCAGGGTTGGAAATAAGATTCCTATTGCATAGCAGTTTCACCTCAGCCCTTAGGCTAGATATGCAAACCGCTAAAGCGCCCACCGCTAAATCCTAAAACATCCAATATATCACTCTCCAAAGCTGCGTTTTAATTCTTCAACAAATAGGATAAAGCAAAGGCAGAATACTGCTGACATGAAACAAACAGGTACATGTAATTCTACTTGTATTCACAATATCATTTCATTAACTTACTCCAACAGTTTATCGTTTATTTTGATTGTCCTTTTGCTATAATGAACCCCTTGATATAACGAACAAAAGGCTTGGACCCCAACAGGTTAATTATAGCAAGGGTGTACTGTACTTGATTATCGGTTTAATATGTACAGTATGAAAAACCACACAGTATACACAATATGAAAAATGCTTGCCGTTAAAGATTGACCCATAGAACAGTGAGCTAGTGTACAAATAGGTTTATACTGTAAGTTTACTCCTGCAATTAAGAAATTTAATCCTAAACACAACTGATATACATGTACCATTCGTATTATAAAATAAACACACAGACTACTGCTCCCAAGAATTTGGGATAATGGACGATTCCTTTTTTTTCCTTTTTTTTTTTTTTTTTTTTTTTTACACTTTTCATTCAGAGATCGGTGCATATTGGGAATACATGTATCCAGGTGTCACATCTGCAACTGTCTTATTCATTTTCGAGCAGATGAGTTTTAAAACTATACAGCTGAAATGGTGTGTTACCCACATGACCTCATATTCTTTTGACATTTACAGATAAAAAGTTTCTATTTATACTTTTCATTATATTCTTAGATAAGTCTTTAGTGTTGACAAATGCCATTTCTAATATCAAATCCCTGTCCAAATGACGTCTTCTTGTGACCATACTGTCCTATAGAAAACTAGAAACGATATACCCAAACGAACCCTTATCTTCCCAGGAGACAACACAATCGGTTTGGTGGTAGGTTAAGATAAGAATATTCAATACTAATAATATGTTTGTTAAATGCTTTAAGCATTCGACATTTGCAGTAAACAGATGCACAATTACAAATTACCTGTGAAAGTACTGTAATTAAAATAAGCTCTTAAAATAAAACGCAACCATTTGCATTTTCTGGACTTATCAATGTCAGTCATTTTAGTTAATAATAGGTAGGTTACACTACAAATTAGTAATAGTCCATTGATTTTATAGGAACATTAAAACTGCCATAACATCCTCTTAAAGCATGCATGAGATTCAATACTGTCTAATAAACATCTGCTGACTCAATCTTTGCCATACTGCAGAAGTGGTTGCTAAGCAACCCTAAATAATGAAGCCTCAGATTCATTTCCCCAGTAATAATCAAAAACAATTATCAACACTTTTTTTTGCATAGAAAACACACTACATCCACACTTCTGCTTCATTGTAAGGCTACAAGATACCAGTATGCATTGGGGACTAGTGCTAACGATGTGTGTCCAGTGATTAACCAAGATCAATAGCACACGGAATGGCCCTCAACGGTATCAGCCACGAGTCAATGAGCACAAATATTCTACAGCGTCAGACAAATATTAGTTCTACTCAGCAAGATTTACTCAGCAAGTGCATCTTTACTACAAGCACTGAATACCTAACAGGGCAAAAGGCTACTCATCTGTGCAACTTTGCACTGTCAGTTCCCCTGAGCAAACCGTTATATGCAAGAGGCATGGATTTAAATACAAGAACAAAATTCACAACTCTAAGCAAAAGGCCAGTGTCTATCTATGAAAGTAGTTCTAAGGAAGTCCCAATACGTATTGTTTAATATGGCAACTAAATGAAATGGTATTATAAGTTAGCTACTGTACTGCATAACATATTAAATAGTATGCCGACAGAACGGAGTCACAAAATGCAGTATGGGCCTATTGGTGGTTATTATTATAATTATTATTATAATAATATCACTGTTTATATCCTTCAGCAAATTACATCATTTACAGCTGATCTTTAAACTAAAGAATTAGCTAATTAAATAGTTTCACAGTTTATTGTTTTAAAGAATAAACCATCACCACCAGGCTCTGCTAAAAATATAAAATGACCATATCATCTGATGCAAGCTACTTCATTTTGATAAATGTATTTTTTAGCACTGTAACTTGCACTATGATGTAAGCCCACACTATTTGCTGCAGACTAGGGTATTTGGTGGCTGACAGGGAAGAAATAGGTTTTTGATATATTGCTGTCCATACAGCATTGGGTAATCAATCAGTGTCAGTCAAGGGCCCTGAACTCCCAAACAATTTTATATAAAACTCTAGGTAGAAACCTCTTGACTAACAATGAAGATAAACAACAACAAAAAGAAATCATCATAGAACACGTAATAAGAGAATGCAGCAGGATACAGTGTGACACAAGAAACAAAGTGGTACATGATTGGACAGGTTCCTCCATATATGCCCAGACTTCTGGTAACTAACATTTGGAATAGTGAGTTGGAAAATCTGGAGGCAACCCCTAAATGCCAAGTAATTTGGTCTAATACCCAGCACAGCAACTCTACATAAACATTTCAAGATGACATTTATGTAATTTGAGAATACACCTCAGTGGTAAAGTTCTGGTCCCAGGTGGCATCTATTCTCTATGGTCTGCTAGTGCTGGCATTGCCTGTATCTCCTCCTCTTTTTCTATTCTGTGAGCTATCCGTCTCAATACACTGTATATCATTTTTTCAGAAGCTTTTACTTTGTGCTTACTTGGTTTTATTTAATTATTTTCCACTGCCACTGTCTTATAGTTACATTTGTTGGCAGTTTGTTTTTATTTCAATTTTATTAATATATATTTTTTAAACAAATCCAAAAACACAACATTAAATGCAATGTTTTTCTTTATGTAGAAATACATGTTGCACTACAGTTTTACCAAATCAAAGAATCTGTTATTATAAAGTGACTTTTACTGCATCGCATCGCAGCGCTCCTCCTTCGATCAGAAGAATGTGGTGGTTTGGAGGGGGTGGTGATTTAATGTGTATAATAATGATGCACATGACAGGGCTTCAGTTTTCTGGTGGATTGCAGAGGTAGTAATTTACATTACAGACCACTCAACACACCAATTGCCACTTATTTTAATACAGAGCTATTCATCCTTTTTAGCTAAAAGTGCGATAATGAGAACCAGGAAGTTCCTAAAGACATTTTGCTGCAATTTGACAGTACCTACTACCACCAAAGTCTTCACAAACCCCTTATCACATCTGAATAGGATCCTTCCCCTGAAACAAAAGAACCATACTGTGGAGTCATTCTTAGGACAGACATGTCAGGGTTGGAAATAAGATTCCTATTGCATAGCAGTTTCACCTGTCAGATTTCGCATGTACTTCTTTTATTGCTCTGAGCACACTCTTAAACTCAAGGGAGGACAGAGATTTGGACTCCTGTAGTGGATTGTTCGTGCACGAGGCTAGCAACGTATCCAGATGACTTTTAACAATCAAGAAAATCACACAGACTCGTTTAATTTGAAGTTTTAACTAAATCAGAGCAGTAATAGTGCTCCTTCTGTTTATTAAATGCTTAATAATGGATTGAGTGGTTGCAAGCCACTTTGGATCCCTGCTGGCAATCTAGGCGTTTCCAGTGCCTTTACAGGTTTAACAGCATTAATACTTCAGGTATGGTATCACATACTCAGCCCTAGATATGCAAACCGCCCAACACTAAATCCTAAAACATCCAATATATCACTCTCCAAAGCTAAAATGTAAATCCTATACCTTATAGCAATGCATCAATATAAATGAGATATACATTCAAAATTGTTCTTACCTACCTATATGGAAGTGTAGTTGTAGAACACAACGTAAAAACAAAAGCTGTGTTTAAAACAGAGACTTCTAAAAACGACCAAACAGCAACCAGCTTTTTCAGAGATCTTCAGAGCATGGACCACGCAACTTGTAAGATCAAGTTAAGGGATACTTGACTTGGATTTACCTCAGCTTTTATATAGTTTTTTCTCCATTTAATGCGTCAGAAGACCCAATTAAATCTCATTGTTACGGGCAGCAGTGTGGAGTAGTGGTTAGGGCTCTGGACTCTTAACCGGAGGGTCATGGGTTCAATCCCAGGTGGGGGACACTGCTGCTGTACCCTTGAGCAAGGTACTTTACCTAGATTGCTCCAGTAAAAACCCAACTGTATAAATGGGTAATTGTATGTAAAAAATAATGTGATATCTTGTAACAATTGTAAGTCGTTGTCCTCAGACGCTGTAGCTCTGAGGTAGCTGCATAGTGAGTCTGCAGTGAGAATAAAGGCCAGTGCAAGCTCATGAACTGCAACAAATCCCCAGCCTGCTGGATGCTTAAAATTAAGATAGATGAAAGGGGGGGGGGGAAACACCAAAATTGTAATCTCTGCCTTTAGGGTTCTTCTTTTGATATACTTGGGCACAGCTACATGGGAGGTAAACACAACTCTACAGTATGCACAACTTGGAGTATGAAACCTCCTACATTCAAATGTGTTATTCTTTGATATATCATTGCGAGTTTCCATCCCTATTAAAGTGCTTGCTAAGGGATTTGCTGCCTTCCTACTCAAGTGAAGAAAAAAACTTTCAGTTTGCTTTTTTTCTTGAGCCTCCAGCAGCAGATCATGTAATTATGTAAATACATTTTCACAGCTTTGATTAGAGCCAACCTAAAGATCTACTGTACAGTGTTGTATTGAACAATGTCATACAAATGAATATCAATAAAACAAAAAATCTAAGGATCTGGATGGAATTAAAACTGACATATTAAAATGATCCCTCTACTATACGAATGATCCAGTATAACCGAGACACTGACAAAACAACATGGAACACCGCCAGCTAGGAAACTGGCAAAGTCTTTGATTTTAAATAAGCATTTTCGCTTGCCGTTCTTTAAAAAAAAAAAAAAAAAAAAAAATGATGAGAAAATCAATAGGTTTCAGTTTTAAGGAGAAAGAACAAATCAGTCTCTGTGTATTGTATCTTGTAATTCATCCTTGAAACCTTGTAGTCTTAGTAAAAGCTTTATAAATCCCTTGAAAGCTCCGCCCTATAGCCTGGAGATCACAGGTTCAAATCCATGTCATTGCTGACCGCGACCGGGGGTTCATAGGGGGCGGCGCACAATTGGCCGAGCGCCGCACGGGTAGGGAGGGCTTAGATCGGCAGGGCAATCCACGATACACCGCACACCAGCGACTCCTGTGGCTCATAGGGCGCCTGTGGGTCTGCAGTGGAGCCATTCAGATCTGGGTGGGGGGGGGGGGGGGGGGGGGGGGGGGTGTACGTGGTAGAAATGAATATTAAAATAAATCATATTTTTAAACTGGTAAATGCAACTGCATTTTTGTAATCATTAATCTTAACTCTATTGTACTGGCATTGCAATCCAAAGTAACTTTTCTACACCTGCCTCATCTCTTCTGCCTGAGGCAATGCTTGAGGTTGGTGCAGTTCGTGGTTTATTTACTTATTTTTTAACAAGAATATTAGTAGTGTAAACCCTCTCTTTTTTATTTTTATAAAAGGTGTCTGGCTTATCGAGGAAGCCTTTAGTTGATGGAACACGAATCCACTTGGCATGGAACTTGGTTTCAGGAGACTAGGTTTCAGGTCACTGCACGTCACACCAGGGAAGACTTGGGACTTGATACAGCAACGCTGCCTCAAACTAGGTCTCCCTGCCACTATTGCTGAAAAAGCGGCTTCCCTCAGTTTAAGATGTTCAAGTTGCAGCTGGCACCACTGCGTGTAGAAATAAGACCTTTTTGTCTTCTTTTGTAACACCACCACATCCTTTGAAGAAAAAAAGAGAACGCACAACTATTAACCTCCCAAAACACAGGGGCACCAGATCGGAATATCACAGCAAACCGCAAGATTGTCTTGGACAAGCACCAAGTACTAGATGGGGGTCCAGCAAAACCAGCACCTTACGACCACTTCCAATCAAACAACTTGCACAGATCATCCTGTAGATCAAAGTTAAGCACAAACAGCCAGCCGAGCCAGATCTTCCAAAGGGGTTCCAGGATGTTTGTATGTTTCTCACCTGGGCATTCACTCAGCATTACATCGATCCGTAATGCTGATGCATCTTGTGTATGACGTCATCTTGTCTTTGACATTTAAACAGTAAAGCCTTAAAATAATTACAAACTATTTCAGGTTTTTTAATTTGTCTCAGGTTTGCAATTAGTACACATTTCCAGGTGCTAAAATTGATCACAATCATTGATTAAAAGGTTGTTATATTAGTCTCATTGCCAATGTGTTTATTTTTGCTGGGATTTGTGAAAGTCCTTCAAATGACACTGCAAGATGTGCAACATGAAGTCTTCCAGTTGTTAAGAGCTAAATTAAATTGTGCAGTGGTTCAATAGTTCCAAGCCAGATGGCTGCTTATATTCTTTGTGTGGCTCATTTTATTGCTACAAAAAAAGTAACTATTTACAGCAGAAGACTGGTGTTACAATATCACAATATTAAGTTGTTTTTATTCATTTACAGGTATAGCATCAATAAAAAACATTGGAATAAATTTTAATTATGGCTCTGCTATGCTTATATCAACTTTAAAAAAAAGTCAACATTGCAAAAACAACTGTAATATAACAGCATACTGTCAGCACTGTTTCTATTATTTGATACTTTTTACAGCTGCTATATAAAGAACAGCAGAGCCATGTTTAAAATGTAATCCAAGGGTAAGACTGGAAAAGCAGATTGTATTTTAATGCCCTTTGGGCTCTCTCCAATACATACTCGTATCAGTATACGGTAGCAGCGACAGGCCAACAACGACCTACACATTTGTGCTGTAAAACCTCTCTTTTTAAATATCAACCTTTAGCTGGCAGTGCTTGCTTTTTTAATTGCACACACTTTATGCTTACCTTTACCTAACCTACAAACCAGGTTTTATTTTTTCTGGCTTCTAGCACTGATCTTACTAGGAAACATGTGTTCACTGACACGGATCCCTGTGGACCGTGGCAAAACTTTTGGCAAAACTTTTGGAAGACGGGAACCTGTAGGAAGTGAAACAAGTCAGTAATTAGATCTACATTTGATTGACTACATTCACCCGTTAATGGATATTCTGGATATAAAACATTTAGCATACTGTAACAGTACTGCTACAGAAGTGGCCGTTTCCAAGGAAGATACACATCACATTTTAGTGATACTTCTTCCAGTTCCATCACTCAAAAGTTCACCAAAAAATTTACAAAAAATAATGCAGCAAGAAATCTATTGAGGTCTTCTTTTAATTGGAAATGGAGGGGAAAGAGAAGTGTTGATTAGTTTACTTTGATAGCTCATGTGGAGGCCTGATTCTATAAAAAAAAATGTAAATGAAAAATAAATATAATGAATACATAAAAAGATAAATAAATAGACAAAGAAACAACCTTATCTGTGAGTTGCAGGAAACCTATGCACTGAATGCCAACACTGGAATGCCTCATGCTTACTGTATATAAATCAAAGGATATTAAGCAGACACCAATTCCTTATACATTTCATATGGGCTGCAGATTAACAATTATTTTCAAGAGTGCTGGGTGCCGTGCAGTAGGCTGGATTAGAATCTTGTTTAAGAATAACACAAAATTACTCCATCACCCAAAACTTGAGGTTCAAATCCAAGGCACTGAAATCAAAGCTTGCTTTACTGATGTCAACCATTCCACCACACCTAGTTCATGGTTTTCTAGAACTACTGTGGGTGTGATTCACGTTTTCTAGCTGGGACCCCATTGAAGTGACACCAATACTAATCTATTACAGAGATGCAACTACATGTAGATTTTTACAGTATGAACAGAATATACAGAAAGACATGTATAGCACCCTTTTGTTTTTCAGGTTATCGTAGGTGTTCTATGAAAGTGCCAACATTATCCAACCATAATCCTTAAGTAGGTTTTCTCTAAATCCTACATCTGAATGGTCTGGTTATATGTGACCAAACATAAGTACATTCACAACCTGGTATCTTTTTAAAATGTTCATAGTACTATCCAGAAATCATTATTTTTCATGCTTTGTTGGCAGTTGTCTCAGTTCACAATTATGACCAAAGCTGTGCCAATTATTTCTCGTCCCCAGTATACCAAGTGTGGATTACAGAGGCTAAGCATAAAATAAACATGTTAATTTGTATGTAAAAGAAACAATGCTATGCAAAAATGTTCAAAAAATCATTTAGTAGCAATTGTAAGAAATATGTTACTGTTAGCAATGCAATTCGTGATGGGTTTGGAGAGCTTGATTGTGTATCCTATCACATTAACTTTCTAAAGTTTGCAGTTGACTGCTTCAGATAATGTAATGTTTCGCTGCTTGCTAAAATCAACAATGCAGTTCAGATTTCCATTTCAATTTAGTTAGGATTATGCCGTTTCCAGGTTACAGCAGGTCCATAAACACTTTACTTAGTCTGAAACCAAAATAAAATCACCCTTTCAAATAACAAGCACCTGTGTAAAGAAGGACAAGCCAGAATCTGTTATTGCAATGCAGTCAGAATTTCAGCATGCCGGCATTATGCTCATACAGACCACTTTATTATCAGAGACAGAAACAGTTGTGATTGGGAGAAATAATTAATCAATACATACTGTACAAAGACATTTGTGTAAAATATGGGTGTAATCAGTCTAACAGCATGGGGACTGCATAGAGGAGTAATTATTTCAAATTCACAACTGCTTTTGCGGACTAAGGCTTTTTGTGCAAATTAGTTTAGACAGCTTTGATTGGGCCGTATTTAACCAAAGCCATTTTGTATATATATGAGAGATTAGAAACAAGCTGTTTACAAAATGTGTGTATTTTTTCATGACACTGCTAGTTTCATCAAGTTCCTCTTTGCATTTTATAGACCCCCCTCTATGTGCTGAAATTTGTTTGGTTTATTTCAGGAGATGTGAATATTTCAAACACAGGGTTACAGATAAACTTGTACATCCTGGTATCTTTGAAGGTCATTGCAGCTAGACCACTGGAGCGAGCCTGAACTACAACACACCAGGTACCAGGAAGCAGCAGTAACTACTCATCTCGGCATGTGGTTTATCTATGGCAAGCAAATCAAAAGATCTTCAGCTTAAGAAAAGGGAGACCAGAGAGAATATTGCTAATTCTAGTAAGAGGAAAGATTTCAAACCTTTGTTAGCACTCCATTAATAAAGCTTTTTAGATAACCCACACAGTATAAATCTATCAAGTGATTTTTAGAATTATTTTTTTTCTGCCTTAAAGTTTTGACATTTTTTCTACATACTGCAGTTACTTTATCAAAGAGAACAATGCTGAAATATACTGTATAAGGCTTCAGAATTCAGTAACAGTAGCAAAGTTAATTAATGCTCACCTGCATTATTTATAAACTGCATTTTATAGACTATGGTTATGTGACAGTTTAAGTAGTGAATGAGAAAGAACAATAAATAATTGATATCCTTTTGGCAGAATTTGAGCAAATTTAAAGCTATAAAAATCAGCAATGTAACAGACCTCCAATCACAGTTGAGGTCTTCGACCACAGAAATGAGATGTTGTGCAATGAGGCTGAAAAAATAGACAATATCCTGCCGATGGTTTTAGGACTTCACGTACAACACTGCTTACCAATCAAAGATGAATGGGTAGGGAGTTTTAATACCCTCAGAGCAGATGTGAATAGAAAGTTAGCATATTCATTTCCCATTTAATTACAGTCAGTATTGCTGCTGAAAACTGACGGCAAAGAAAAAACCAGATGGCAAGACCTGCGTCAGTTATACACTCTGGACAGTGGTGATTAAGTGACCTTGTTTCCAGTGCTGCCAACTGATCTACAGTTTTTTTGGGGTTTTTTTGTCTCTAGTGTCAAGCAGTTTACTGTCTACACATCTATCAGGTAGAAAAATATATATATAATTGAGAATAGAAACTTATATTAGACTCTGCTATCTCCAACCTTCCACTGATTCAATGCCTGAACTGCAGTTAACTTGCAAGAAGACAGCTTGCCAAGTTGGCAGTTCTGAATACATTAACACTGAGGAATCTAAGGCCCCTGGGTGTGCCGACAAGTTGGATTCCAGAGACCTGTCGCCACACAGCACACATTTACAATGCCAAGAGGCATAGGAGGCCCTTTGATTTTTAAAGGTTCAAAAAATCAAAAATAAAATCATAATTATGTGTTTTTCCACATCTGTTCTTGGTCTTATTATTAGATTTTTAATTGTCGATTCAAACAACCTTACTCCAAAACTGAAGTGTGGCAAACCGTTTTTAGACAGATAGATAGAGCTAGAGATACAGCTAGAGACAGATATATGCAATACACATTCTGATAAGCTTGCAAACACTGAAGATTATGGTGGTGGCTTAAATATAGATTGCTAATGCAGAAGTAAGCAGTAAGCAGCAGATGGTCAATCTCGGACTGCTGAAGATAATGCCAGTACCAATACAAGGGGGCAAAGTTGAGATGGGGCTTTTCAAGTCATTTTATTTGGGGGGGGGGGGGGGGTAACTAAAGAAGGAGCAAGGGCTTCCAAAGTGTACATTTACAATATTGATTGAAAAGGTTTAAATTAGCTTTCAAAAAGTTTCACTTGGAGGTACTTTGGTAAGAGCAAGCCCACTTGTGTGTCGTAATGCCTCTAGGGGTGAGATTAGTTCATGTTGAAGCACATTGCCTTTTGTTTACAACATTCTTAAAACAGAGTACATGCTCACAGTTTCAAATGTGAGCCTGTCTAAGTATTCAGGTTATATAATGATCAAATCTTACTTATAAACCAAGGCTCCCAAACCAATTTGTGATGTATACGGTTCTCCATTTACATCAGGGAAATTCTGACTGCAAAACTTGTGTATTATTTTTGTGTGGGGTCCAGGTTACATATCATCCAAACAAAGCTCTTAAAATAGGCTTAAAGTTTCCCAATATTAAAGTATACAATTATTATTTCATCTGTCTGCAAGCTTTAGAAATTAAGCAATCTACATCCATGACAGCACTTTAAGTACTGCTGGCTCAATGATAAAATATATATTTTTTGCAGGCTTGACAAGGATTTAATTTGATTTCCCAAGGTTTTTTCTACCATATTAGTCAACTTTAAAATAATAAAGAGCCTGAAGTATTACCAAGGACCCTTTGTTATTTTGAAGAAACTGCAACACTGAAGGAAGAATAAGCTACAGTATTTGCAAAGTATGCTCTCATTTTTTATTAAGCAATGAGAAAGACAACGATAATGTTACAATGTTTCGTGCTAGGTTTGAAATATTTTGGTCCACGAAAAAGGTATGTTTGTTACACTGATGAGCCATCTATAGTAGACTAATGGCTTGCCCAGGTTTTGCAATATGTTTAATCATCAAAAAATATTGGGCTGCTTCTTAGTCTGATATTGAGTACTTACATGATATCACAACGTATTGGGCTGCTTAGTAGTCTGATATTGAGGACTTAAATGATGTAAAAAATATTACAATTTTATGCAATGGTCCATTGGCAAAGCAGAAGAACATGGAGGTAAGCTGGTGAAAACAAAATGGTGCCCCATGAGATTTTCTTGTGAAACTCTGTTCATGAATTACAGCAACAAACATTCGATATACTTTCTATTGTAAAAAATGTAGATTATGGGATAACTAATAGTGATCTGAAACATAAATGCTGGTTTCATAGTTACACATACAGCATGAGTCACAAAGTGTTGCACAGATGCTTGGCTTTTGCCGTTAAACACCAATATGTAAATGTATCAAGACCATGTTAAAGGAATGACATAAGTGTGTGTAATACAGTAAATTATTTGAGAGTCCACACATTAGTCTAATTATTCTACTTGCCATTTCATGATGGACTTCATATACCAAATAATGCTAATTTTAATAAATCACGCCTAATAGCACACTTTTCTTTTCATACATAAATAGCTTGACCTTTTCCACTACTGAAATCTAAATTGGCTTCAATAGTATAATCATTACCCTTTCAGCATCAAAAATATGCTCCAGGAATATCCTCTGAGGAACACTGAGAATCCCCAGAAAGTCTTAAGGTCTGTTAGACAACTTTGAATTAAATTAATAACCATGCATTTTAAAAAGGCTCCAAAGAGTAAATCCAGCCTCAAAGAAAGCGTATATTTCAATGTCAAGTGGATAAGTGTCTCAGCACCTTAGTCCAAGTTTCTAGACAAAACCAACAGCAATCTCAGATAATTGATAAAAACAAATGCATGCCCAACTCTTTTAATTGTGTCACAAGGTATACTCTGGTGTCAGGTCTGTAATTGAGTTTGGAGTACCTGCCAGACTGAGACAGTCTATTTACGGGTGCTAGCAGCTTTAGGACATGGTGCTGGCAGTTTTTACATAGTGTTACTGTGTGTTGAATGTGCTGTATCATGATCTACTGTGGGCTTTTTGTTCTGTTTTTTTTTTTTTTTACAATTGATCACCATATTTTCACCATGCTTGCCCATGCTTTCATTGTGATTTTAGCAATGCTACATATACCAATGCCAAGGAGTGTTAAGGAGATATTGCAGATACTTTGCAGTCAACACATACTGTCTACTAGTCACAGACTACAGTGTCAATTTACTACATTCACACACACACACACACACACACACACACACACACACACACATTCTGCACAAACGCAGGAAGTGAATGTATCTTAATCTTTTAAGAAAACAATCCAATGATCTTGACATGCACTGTTGCAAGCCTAATGTGCAGCACGGGTCCATAACATCAACCCTTCCAAACATCTAGTGCAAAAGGAGAAAAGTTTGTTGGTATAAAAACATTTACAGCATTTTTGTTAGTATTCACAGTATGTGGAGTACCTCCTTAAAACAACTGTCTATGCATGCCGCACAGGCAATAACACCCAACGGGGAATCTAAATGGTAGATGCACATCACTCTGTGGATTGATGTGTACCTGACAAAGTAATTACTGTAAACACAGATGATGGGAGACTATTATGCAAGACCCACAAACATGCTCAGCTTAAAAATCAGCAAATGACTCACTTTCAAGGGGTCACTTAACTTTAAAGGGCAATGTGACAATCAAATACTCTTTATCCAAACTAATTTCAAATAAATTGCCTGAAATACATGAAAAAGATCCTTATTATTATTATTTTTAATCAGCCCTATTAATGCACAATTTTAGTAAGCTAATGTGGATCAGTGAACGTTGCCTGCTAATGTTAAATTAACTGAAGATGAGCAGCTTCCTGAACAATCCAGGTTTTACATTATAAAAAAAAAAAGTCTGTAAAAAATGATTGCTGCTGTTCTTGGTTGTTGTCAACATATAGAAGCCAGTTGAGGAGACAAGAATTCAATATAAAGGAGGTGATTTAAAACCAAACGATTAAAGGCAGCCTGCTTTTCTCAGTGCTTCATGACATACGAGTATTACACCAGTGTGTTTGGCATTTCCAAAGCTGTGACCTAACATATATTGAGGCCTGTAGCAACAGTCCCAAAACACAAACATTTCAAACTAGAAAGGGCATTTATATATATATTTATTATTTATTTATTTATTTTTAAGCTGTAACGAAAGGGAGATGTGTGTATTCATATAAAATGGTGGCAGATTTAAATCTTTTTTTAAATCACTAAATAGGATATTTGCTTTTTTCCCCCCAGACAGAAATGCATTCGATAGAATCACATTTAGCAGACTTTCATAACCTTGGTTATTTAGATCTGCCAATATTAAGCTCAGTTGAATACACCCCAGTCTGTATCACTGGTGGAACCAGTCAGTGAAATGTTTCATTTTTACTGGAATAGACCGGTAATGGAACGTGATTAGGAAATCATACAGCTGTATATCAAAGATTAGGACATTTAATAAATTGGTCTCAGACATGACACAAACTGAACTGTGTAAGTAGTTTTGTTCTCCTTCTAGATACCTACAAGATTGAAATAATTAAACCGAGTACTATACCTGAACCATGCAACATATAAAAAAAAAAGTATGTTTATTACACAGTATCAGCTTTTGGTCATTTTTTGTTTTCGATGCAATGACTTATTTAATGCTAAACGTATTATTTTACATATGTATATTTGGATCACACACAGTATATTTGCCATATCTATCCTTATACAAAACACAAGAATTGTATCTCAAATAAATATGTCCTCATTTTTAGGTTTAACAGTAAGCACCAAGATGGGACATTTCTTACATGTGTGACACCATATTATTGAGCTTTGCATATGCTATCAGACAATGAAATCTGAAATAATTTTTTTTTTTTTTTTTTAATCGAGGAAGAAAATGATTTAAAAGGCTGAAAGCAAACTGGTTTGATGGTTTATAGACATCACTTATATGAAGGGTGCAGAGTATTAAAAACATTTCTTAACATAAGCACAACACTTAAAACATATATATGATATATATATATATATATATATATATATATATATATATATATATATATATATATATATACACACACATACACACACAAATTTGATCACCTCATCTTTCCTCCCCTAACACAATGCCACTAGAATTGAAAGATTCCATTCATATGCATGTAGGGCAGAATACTGTATGAAGCTGAAGAAGATTTATGACATGTCAATCTTCAAACAAAAATGTGTCTGTAGTACATGAGATACATTTTCAATAGAGGATTCATAGGTTATTTATTAACATGTGAAGAGTCCTATTTTGAGTCCTAGTTGCCTTATTGAAAAAATATTTCCTACCAAAACACCAAACAACTGTTTTTATATCATACTCTATATCAGCGGTTCTCAAACTTCGCTGCTCTGGGACCCCCTTCTAGCAATAAAAATGACCCCGCTGCCCTGTGTTATTGCAGAATGGTTAGTATAAGTAAAACAACATTGCAAGACAATAGCAACAAAACTAATATATAGCCATTGGCTATTTTTAATTCACAATAGAAAATCACAAGATAAAAATAAAAAAAAAAATAAATAAATAAATAAACTGCTTCCAGGTTTACGCGATGGTAACACAAGGCCAGCTTCTTGGTCCTGCTTTCCATTTAGTCAGTGAGAGAGATGACAGACGCATCTCGTCCTTGGAGTGCTGTGTTAAGAATATTTAAGCGATCAAAACTATCTGCCAGGTAAGCTAGCAGAGCAAGCCATTAGCATCTACAAGCTTTTCAGGTTTTTATTTTTATTTATTTTTTTTACTGCTGATTGGGTCCTTGTCAGTCGGCACTTCTACAGTGTCACTCGGTTGTCCTTCATTACTCCCGTTTCCAACACTTTTCTTCAGAAAACTGTCATGTTTTAGATATTTATGCAAAACAACTTTCTGAACTCAGTTCACAACAAAAACCACAGAGGCTGGACTTAACACTACAGAAGTGCATTCCGCTGATTGGCTGACATGCAAGTTGGTTGCTAGGTAACCAGTTCAGAACGTTCAGACAAAGGCAGGTAGAGCAAAGGAGTCATTGGGAGTAAAATTTAGGAGTAAAAAGTGCCAATAATAATAATAATAATAATAATAATAATTGAACGTACCTGTTTCTTAAAATAAAATATTTTAAATTGTGCAGGTGTTCACAACACCATTAAAAAGGTACTGCGACCCCGTTTGGAGTCGCGACCCACAGTTTGAGAACCTCTGCTCTATATCATACTATATTGTAATGCTTTGTGAATAAGGCACACTGTTATATGACTGAGACTCATTCAGCAGGGTTAGCTACAACTACAGAAGGGCATTTATGTAATAATTGCACCTTCCCATCTGTACTTACAGCCTACAAATAGTTAATATTCTACTACACCAATAATACAAGTTTCTGTATGAAACTTCAAAAACAATTTCATTTTTTATTAAGAAAAAAAGGGAGCGCCTACAACCAACAAAACCTTTATATATATTAAAAAAATAAATAAATAAATAAATAAATAAATAAATAAATAAATAAATAAACCTTCTGTACCTCAGACATAATTGAATCACGTCCCAAATATAAAACCGACTATAGCTGCCTCCCAGATAAATCTAGTTAATCTCTCATAAGGAAACATGATTCAGTAATTTTATCAAATTAAAAAGCATGAACAACAAAAAGGAAATTATGCATCAGAGAACAATAAAAACAGAGAAGTTAATAAATTACAAAACTAACAATTAGTTTGGCGGGAGGGGGAGTCTGTGACTAACTGCATCACAGTATTTCACAGGTAAGTTCATTTGTGTTTTTATAAACAATCTGTTACAATTGCACAGGAAAGCTCCCTCTAGTTTATTAGCCTAGTGGAACATTTAAAAAGAGCAGAAGAGTTATTTTTTTTAATTTTCTATAAAATGGGTTACACACACAAACAGGAAAATAAATAAATAAATAAATAAATAAATAATAATGGAATTCAGTATGTGTTATACAGTAGTGTACAAATTCTGCCCAGTACTAAAAATAAATAAATAAATAAATAAATAGATAGATAAATAAAATACATACATACATACATACATACATACATACATACATACATACATACATACATACATACAAGTGTTGTGTGAACAGCATCAAACAGAGACTGTTGCAAGTGAACAAAAGGTCTGTGAAGCCAACACTGAGAATTTGCTTCACTGTGGGCATATGTGTGAAGGGTGCTATGTCAAGAAATCATTGTGTCAAACTGTGTGGTGATTTTGTGATGTGACTCTTAACTGCTGTCCACCGAGGGCTAAATAGAAACCATACTCAATTTACTTTTGACTTAAGACAGATTTGAACCCAGGCATCCAGCGGTCTAGTTAGGTAATAACTTAACCTTGCAAATCAGCAGATAAAATAGCAAATTTGAGAACAGAATATTTGTAAATTTTTCAAGGCCTTATTGAAACATTACAAGCCACGTTGTACTTGTGTTCATGATTTACACATCAGGTTATGAAACATTTGCAAATATGTAACAGATGTCTGGATGCATTTAATGTTCACAAAGATTGTTTGAGCTAATTTGAATTTTGCTAAATAGATTAATGTCAAGCCAAATACAAACACGTGTACAACTTATATCAAATGAGTGAAACAGTATAAACCATCATAAAATGAGGCAAACTAAAACAGAGAGATAACAAAGCAATATGCATTACAGTACTCCTCTTCATTAAAAAGTGACAAAACAAACACAGAACAAAAAACAACCTAAATGTAATCCCTTCAATAATGATGTGATCCTCTCAAATTATACAGGAAAACTGTTTGTTCAGTAGAGAACCCTGAGAATAATCTGGAGGGATCTGAACCCTGGAGAAGATTCTTTCTCTCTGTGTTCCTGTGACGCACACACGTGATGGTCTCATGCAGGATGACCTACTGTAGAAGTACTATTTCTTAGTACCGGTAATCTTTGCGGATGTTCAGAATCTCAAGAGCCTTGATTAAGAGCAGAATCAGGTGGGGACACTATAGAATAACAATGACTTTACTGTTCAATCTGTTCCTGTACCGTGAGCATTACAGAAACATTTCCTAAATCTCCAACAACTTACTAAGTGGCTGCTCCAATCTTAACTGGTTGGGAAGTCCTTACATCCCTCCACATTGACACACTGCACATTGAGAAGCACACTTGCTGGTAGTAAAGCTGGTCTGAATAAGTACCTGCGCTTTCAAAAGTACAGCAAACGATATGCAAGAGAAGGATACATGACATTGCAGAGAAGCGAAAGGGTGATCCTGTACACTCAATTCCTGTTGGTTAATGAAGCTCAAAACAATTATCCTTTCTGTTACAGCCCCTACATCTGTACCTCAAACCTAATTAAAAACAGCCTCTGACTTTGCCCAGTGCATCTTAAAGCCCTAAAGTTTCTAAGTCTTGTAGACTTTCTGAAGATCCTCAATGGAGATATGTTTTGTTGGCAAGTAGTCAATGATTTTATCATGGTTGCAAATAGAAATAAATTGGTTTGATGCTATTTCACCAGAGTTGGCGTCAATTCAATTTCTTCAATTCCAATTCCATTTCTAATCCCAATTCCCTTTTAATCAATTCAAATTCCTATTCCAGTCATTTTACAACAAAGGCTTTGTTGAGCAAACAAATACTGTATACAACTTAACAAACTTGTCAGGTAACCTGATAAAGCCTATGGCATAAACCTCAGGAAAGACTATGCCGTAAAAAGGGAACTGGGATTGGAAATGGAATTGACCCCAACTCTGCCATTTTCAGAATGTTGCTTGAGGTGTACATGTCATGCCACAAACAACTGGGGACAATAGGAGACACCAACATAATATCTATAAACCTTTGTTTGATTCCAGTATTTCCTGAGGAGTGCTTGTGTTTTGTTACGCAATGGGGACGTTTCACGTGTTTTGACTTACCTCTTTCTGCCGTTTGCTGGCTTCTCGTCTGGCTGCCTTCTCTTTAAGCCTTCTCTCCTGTAGAAACAATGGAAAGCAGACAGATCAATATTTATCTTTTTACCCCTAATAGAGCCAAGCTCTGAGGAGGACTGAGGTAGAAAGGAATCCTTTGAAAGGCAGAAGTCCTTTACGGCATTTCACATTTGCTTAAAAAAAATGGCAGCCTATTTCATCTGAAATTTCAAATTATGTAAAAAGATTATTTCTTCAAAATGTAAAATGAAAAAAAAAAAAAAAAAGATAGGTGTAATAAAATGTATAACACATGGCGACCACTACAGACAGACGCTGTTACAGGTACATAGGTACAGGTTGCCACACAGCATGAAAAACTATTTTGAGGAAGGGTAGCATGCAAGCATCAAGACAGCAGCAACAATATATTGTTTTATTATCTTTTAGGTACAGATGCAGTAGCTGTACTTCCAGTTTGTGTTCCTTCGGAGGATTTCTAGGGCTAATACTTTACACAAAGAGAAGACTATATGGCAAAATATGTTCCTTTCCATCGTGAAATGTATAAATGCCATTATTAAGATATCCCTTAAGGAACATGAAAGCCTTAGTTTGGAAGGCAGTTGTTTATCATTCACATTCAAAATGCAAAGTTAGGCACTGCTTTACAGTCTCAAGTTAAACCAGAAAGAATTCATTTTGTGCTGTTTGCTAAGTGAGGCATGAAACAATCAAAATATGTAAATCCACAAATAGATTTGAAAACAGCCCCTTCGAGACATGTGGAGATACCAGCAGAGCCCAGAGATCTGTAACCACACGTGATTAGAAAAGAGCAGGCGATTAGAAACACAGCAAGCAACACAGTGGTGTACTAAACAGG
Organism: Acipenser ruthenus; assembly: GCF_902713425.1. NCBI lineage: Eukaryota > Metazoa > Chordata > Actinopteri > Acipenseriformes > Acipenseridae > Acipenser > Acipenser ruthenus. The sequence continues at coordinate 8,657,837 of NC_081196.1, forward strand.
AAAGCTTCACTGCAGACAACTGAAAAATCCATTTTTTTATAGTAAGAAGGGATTCTTCTGTCTTTATTTACAGCAATTCTTCCATAGTTAAGCCTTGCTTGCACTCGTCTGCTCTACTATACATCCCCAATATATATCTGCAGCGTCACAGACCAATCGCTGCATTATTAAAAGCACATGAATGCCATTAACAAGCACTGGTACAAGTTCTGTTATAATTTTTATTACCATATACCAATAAATGTTTATGTTATTCTGACTAAAGTACATAAAAGGAAATACATAGAACTTGCACTACAGAAAATGGAAAAAAGCATAATTTCCTATTTAAAAATTCCTTTTTAAAAACAACAGGTCTATACATAGCTGCACCTAATTGTAATCTAAATTGCAAAAAAAACAGCACGTGTTTAGCACCAAGTCTTATGAAACTAAAACACTGTTTTGGAAAGCATTAATAAAATGGTTCATACAAAGCCATTTAAACAAAAAAAGACAAAATGGAGGAGGTGGAGCAGGTTGAAAAGATTGCAGTAGTTCAGATCGTATTGGAAAGCACATTGAATATACAGCCCACCTACAGCTTCCTAACTACCGTTCGCCAACAGAGTATTTTTACTTTTTAATTCTAATTGCAACCCTACTATTTCTTTTTCCATGAGCACAGATCCACCAATACCGATATCTTTAAAATATCTTTGTAGCAAAATAAATGAAAAACTCAGATATAAATTAACAGGGCTAGTCACCATGGCAACTGGCAAGAATTGAGAAAAGACTGATAGTTCCGAGAGGTCTGAAAGGACCTGACAGCAGGTGAAGAGAGACAGATAATAAAGATAATATAACCTGGGGTTAACAGAAGGAATGCCTTGTGCATGTTCATACAGTACTGTAGCTTGGTTTTGGAGGTTTAATAAGAACTTTCACTGACCCTGTGTGCCCTGGAATTTGAGTTCTGCTCAGGCCTCTTGATTACAAGGCGCTTCCAGGAGCAAGCATGCACAGACAGACAGACAGACAGACAGACACGGTCGCAGAAAAAAGTATTTGAAAAAACACAAAGAAAGTGACTTCTAATTGTTCACTGAAAGGTATACATTAGAGACTCAGCTTTATAATAAAACAACACATTATTACATAACATGTAATGAAAAATAACATTCAAAACCTAAATTTCATACCTTGACAGAAGTATGTGGGCAATCAACATATTTTGTATGAAACCCATTCTTTGCTAAATATTGACAATTATGATTGAAAACCAACACGTGATAATTCTAGAATTAATAAATGCATAAAGTGCTGAAAAATAAAACTGGAGATTTGTCATTCAAAAAAGCAACAAAAAAGTGGTCAAAACTAAAGAGTACAGCAACAATTTCAAAATGGCAGTGATACAACTAAACGAAAAATGAGAAACTACCAGAAATATAGCAGAAAGACTGTTTACCGAAAAGCACTGTGTGGGCTATTACTGACAAACACAGGAGAACAGGAACTACTGCAACTTGCTCCAAATGTGAAAGACCAAAAAAGATTTCTGCAAAATCTGGAAGAAAAATCTTGGGAGCAGCCCCGCAAAATCCTCTGATTACTGCAAAAGATTTGACACAAGAATTGAGACAAGATGGTCAAGAAATTCACAAGTGAACAATTCAACGATACTTTAACAAAATGAATGTCCATGGATGAAAACCATGCACAAAATAAAGTGACTGGCGTTTCCCATTGAATACTTGAAGTAGTATTCAATGGGAATGTTATGGTCAGACAAAGCCAAAATATTTTTTTCACCATATATGTTTGGAGGAAGGAAGAATTTAAAGAAAAGTTCATCATGCCCAGTGTTTAACATGGTGGAGGTTGTGTGATGCGACTGGCTTGTTTTTCTTCCTCAGGCACTGGCGACCTTTGTATTGTAGAAGGATCAATGAATGCTGCAAAATATCAATACATTTTGCACTCTCATTTGTTACCCAGTGCTAGAAGGCTTATTGGACGTAAGTTTGTATTCCAGCAGGATAATGACCCTAAGCATTCTACAAAGTCTACAAAGGAATTTATGAAAAAAGGAAGATAACAGTTATGGATTGGCCATCTCAGTCCCCAAACTTGAATCTCATTGAGATGTTGTGGATTGGCTTCAAGGCTGCTGTTGCAAAAAGGAAACCAACGTCAATTGCAGAACTCATGAATAGTCTTAACACTGTTTAATTAAGGGATTTGGTTTTAGAATATCAATACATTACATTTGCTACAGGAGGGAATTCCCCAGATGACTTGCCACTGTATGGAATTTGGCATAACACCTCAGCCAATATATATTACTACTGACATCACTGTAAACAGAAAGGATACAAAGATCGCAGTGACCGTCATGGAAATGCTCTATGGAATTTTTTTCAAAGAAATGTTTTAAACTGTAGGTGATGGCTGCAGACACACTACCAAGTTTTAAATTTGAATTTATGAGTACAGTATGTGTTTGGATGAGAGAAATGAGGGCATTTAATGTACTTCATCAACTTCAGTAAACACAAATTCCATAAGCAGTATCAGGTTTAGAGATCATTTTATGGTATCTTTTCATACTGTATACTAGTATATATAATTTACTGTTATAGTATAAAGTACAAGTCTTACCATTAGCTGTATTAGATTTTTTCCACAGCTGTACAAAGCACAAACAAATACGGCTTCTAACACCTGTTTGCTGGCTTGCAAACATAAGACGCAGGAGGAAAAGACTTTAAAATTCAAAGAGTGGCAAAATCTAAAGCAAGACATGAATATTTTTCAACAAAGTCAACTTCAAAGTAATGTGAAAGAAGTGACATCTCATACCAGGGAGTCTTACAGAATTCATTCAGGTTCTGTTGTCAGAAATGCCACAACCTTGAAGCCAATTAAAACTGCTTCAGACAGGTATCAAAATTCAACTCAATGTGGATTTTTAATGTATTTACAGTATGTAAGAAAAACATGTCTCAGAAGTTTATGTAATTAGAAAATACATTTTAAAAAGATGCAGGCTTATACTGTAGTGAATGAATCAGTCTGCCAGATATCTGGAATGCCACTATGCTTTAGGAGATTAAAACACTGTTCAGTACAATGTTGGATTAGTACACAATTTTTTATCAAAATTTGCACCTGATATTCAATTTTTTTGTACAAAAACTGGACAGAGGATGAAACCACCTTCATTTTGGAAGAAGTTAATTTCAGAACTGTACTGTGGACAGAGATTGGGCCACATGCAAACCGATAAGAAAATATAAATTATGGAATAATAAAAAAAAGGCAAATCTGATTAAAGCAAATTTTGTTCTGAGAGAAATAAAAAAAAATCTACCATCCCAGTGTTCTGCAAGTCAGGTTAACTTGACTTGAGCGCCTGGAATAGGAAAAGTAAATTAGAAAGATTATCTCGGACAACGCAAGAAACTGACATGTACCGTGCAAGCACTAGACAGCTCCCATTGCTTATACAGGAAAGATACAAAACTACGAGGCCCAATGCAGAGAGACCATATGTCATAACTAAAGGGGCTGAAGCAAAGCTATATCCAAATCATCACAGCGGTGGTGTTTAAACTGACAGCGCCAATTTCAATGTCACACCCTCAAACACAAGCGTGCCTGCCTGTAGCAGGAATCTATATTTTCTGGAGGAGTGCTTCTTGATAAGGCAGCAGTTAGGAACGCTGTCGGGATTTTAAAAAGTGTGTATGTTTTTTTAAAATCTTGTTTTTGCTTTTATTAAAGCTTGTCAAAGTGGGTGCTGTAAATCTTGTGCAGCCTCATCTGTGATGGCTGTGAGCCTTCAGAGTGCCACATACATCAGCAGTACAATATGAATAAGGTTATTATAGATCAAAATGACAAGCGAATGTCACCTGGAATCATCCCTCCTATTCCAGGGTACATTTTAACAGCTTCGTTTTAATCTCGTCTCTGGGCAAATGTTACAGAATTAAACAAACCCGTGCACAGTGTGTTTAAAACTTCCTTAACTATTACAATGGATCATTTTTCCAGCTTGTGTGACATGCCTAAAAACACAAGAAAACTAAATAAAATAAAATAATTAAAAACAGTGACGCTGCCTCACCTTTTGTTCCATCAGTGAAAGAAACGTACACTTAAAATATGCACTTCGACTAACGGATTACTTCCTTGGTGACAGACACACTTCTGGAAGTACAAAATATACAACCTAATATTTAACAAGCTGAACTACCACCTGATTTAAATAGGCAGAGCTACAGCATGTCATACATTTAAAATGGAAATGTATCTTCTGAAAACAAGCACTGCCAGTGAGTCTTGAACCTGGAAACATCTGCACCTAAAATTCAGTATTCTACACAGTCGACTGCCAACTCAGATCAACAGATATTTTCTTTTACCATGCACCATGACTATCAGGTCACCTGACTTAACTGCTATATCAAAACTGAACCTTTGACAACATGTTTTATTAAAACTGTCGTAGTGATGTGTTTTCCATTGTGATGTCATGTAGTGTCACTAAGACGAGGTTATATGCTGCAAAGTGACAAATTAATGGTAAAAAAAATATCTATCTATCTATATATATGTGTATATTTATGTTATGGCTATTTATTTGGGACCAATTTGATAAAACTCCCTCTCCCCCTCTCTCCTCTCTCTAAACTTACACATTTCAGGAACAAGCTGTAACTCTAAAAATAAATATACCCGTGAGCAATTCTTCAAATAAGATCTATAGAACTGTTGGTGCAGTGCTTACTTACCCTGTGCTTTTCTTTTATTCTTCTCCTGTATTCCTCTTTGTCAAATTTGTCCTCCTCAAACAGTCTCTCGCGGGCCTTTTGCACATCAATGCCAGCATTGGTGTCTTCTCCATCCTCATCTTTAACTGCCAACCTCTGTACAGGAGGCCACTGCTGAACCATCTGCATAAAGAACGACCATGTTAGTAACACAGTATACAGGGAGAACTTTTAGCTATTAATGAAGAAAAGTTATGTATCAGTCTGTTCAGATACTTCAATGCTGCAGTTCTCAATCACTGTATTCCACTTCGGTAAAGGACTGCAGTCGACTTTGAAAACACATTACTCATAGGAAAAGCAGAGATTGATAAGTAACTGGGAAGGTGAGCCTGTGTGTGAAGCTTGTAAAATGCGTGTTTGAGGGAGTGGTACTACATCAAAATCAGTCAGTATGATGATGACACACAATTATAAACTAACCTACAGAGGACAATGCTAATGCAAAAAGCGTTCAAATTTGAATATCACCTCCTGATATATCAGCAAACATTTGGTGTATCCATTTTTAATGTGTCAGACACTGTTCAGTGCAGTGGACAATCTCAGAATATCTGTACCCTCTCTATACAGTGTAGCCTGAAGAGAAGGGGCAGCATTCAGCTGTGTAGTTACTGCACTGACACAACCCTGTCATTCTGTTGCAGAGGAGGCTCCAGGCACAGTACCATGCAGTGTAAAGCTATAACAATAAAAAACATGAATGAACTGGCTGAAATGAAAACCGGATCAAATCTGAATTACAAAAATATGCCATGACTGACCTCTCCATCCTCAGTAAATTTAATTTTTGTGTTCACTATAAAATTCCTCTTCAGGGCTTTCTTGGCTGCTTTGAACTTGGAGTCTTTTTCAACCTTCTTCTTTTGGGGTAGTTTTTCATCTGACTGCTGCAAGAAGTAAAGAAAAAAATAAATAAAAATAACACATTAGCCAATATACCAGGACTAAAGTATTGAAGCAAGGAAAAAATAAGAGAGGATCAAAACTTCAAAAAGTTCAAAAGGCCTCAATTTATAAAATGTGCTCAGGTTAGTTACATTTTTGGGAACCAGATAGTCTGATTGATAACTCCAGGACAGGTCCTCATTCTTGTGTAGCTCATATAAATGCCATTTCATAGTGTTCTGTCTTGGCAAGATCAGTTAACTCCAAACAATATCCATTGAGGGCTATCTGGGGATATATGTGAAGGGAGTTTTCCTGGTCTTAGAATACTAGATTCTGCACCGGAAAACAACCATCACTAATGCCTAGAACTGTCACACACAATTTAGATTCACTATGCCCAATTTAAAGCATGTAATTGAGGATGTAGCCTTATCGTAGATTAAAAGACGGTGCCTGTGAAGGCTCTGTTCAGCCAGGACCATTGCAAGGACCCAGAGTCGCAGAGAGCAAAAGCAGTAGGTTAGTTTAGGGGATGTTGATCCCAAACAGTATAGAGAGGGTTGTCGTAGTGTAGTAGGTTCCTGGAGTGGGACGTCTCTTTTAAATGAGGCTATTTTTAGCTTTGTTTTGTTTTCTTTAATAAATCTGACACTACGGCTACCATTGCTGGTACCCTTGAGGCAGCACTTGTGTTGAATTAAATCTGCACTCCTGTTCGGCGTCTCAAATACCCAGTGTTTGGTGTCTGACTTATTATTATTCAGTGACGACCCACGCACGTAACTCTTCCCCCTGTTACACATGGGAAACCAGCAGTGAAGCTGTCCCTGAATTTATGAGGGTAAGAGCACAGGAGCACACAGAACATTTAATTCAAAACATAGCGCTGCCACTTTTAATAACATATGATCCCTATTGAAAGATGGGACTGCAACCCAGCAGATTAAATGAGGAAATGCAATGCAAATACTTGGTCAGCTAATGAAATCTCTAAATTTAGCTCCAGCTTTTTATATCTGAAATTGGCATCTTGAAGAAACAGCACAAGAATGCAATACTAATAGAAAACTATACCCAAGCCTTAAGAAAGAAAAACAAAAACAAGACATAAATCAAACTGAAATAGGTAGACTCTAACCCAATTTCTTTCTAATTAATAGAGAACTAAGCTACCAAGGGTACAGCTAAAAGACAAGAGTCCTTTGGGTTTGAACCCCAGCTCATTAACTGATTCACAGTTGCAGTATCAGAAACAAAATGCAAATTCTCTCCTCTATTAATTTACGAGACACCCTAAATTACACATTTAAATTAATACAGGCCCCTTAAGACCACATTTGTGAATTGTGAACATATATAAAATATCATTAAATATTTATTATGTTACACTTCTGAAGCCCTGGAAACTGGAAATACGTCTCCCATTTATAGGCAGTTTGAGACGTGTCATGTCACATTGACATCAATGTATTGCAAAACCTAAAGGAAAAACTTATCCCAGTACAGCAACAATGCCTGTTCATACCCCTGCAACACTATAGAATGTTCATCAGATTGTGGTCATTTTACCATTCTGACTCCATGTCCCTACACCATTATGCAGTCATATCCAAGTGACATCAGGGGCCATCAATAAAGCGAAAGGGGTTAAGTGCAGCAATAATCCCAGCGACGCCTTCAGTCAGGGGTCTCAAACTGAGTTCCTGGCGGGCCGCATTGTCTTCCAGCTTTCGCTCCACCTGATCGCTCAATTACTTAATTGGTCTAATAATTGATTAACTGGTCAAATTTACCACTTCTCTCCAGGCCTCTAAATGTTTTACAGGTAGTGTACCTTGAAATCAAGTCCATGTTTAAAATCACCAACTTTAAAAAGACTTTGACAACATATTAAATATGCCCACTTGAACAAATAATTAGACCAATTAAATTGAGAGGTTAAGTTGGAATGAAAACCAGAAGAGCCTGCAGCCCTTAAGGACTGGAGCGTGACACCCCTGCCTTAAGTCATTGAAGAAAACAGCTTGGGATCACAAAAATGTCATATTCTTCTGACAAAAAAAGAAAAAGCTATTTGTTTAGCTCTCATTTCAAATTGAAGTGATCCCCCTTTATAATGTTTACGGTAGTCGAAAGCCTACGGTAGTCGAAAGCCATAGTGAACAGTGTTGTTTGTTTTCCTCCTTATGCTGAGAATGCAAGGGGGTAATGGAACAGTATTACAGGGCAAGTGGGAGACATGACCATAGCACTGTATATTTCACAGAGATAAATGCACTTAAACTAGCCAAGAGAAAATACAGTATGTACTGTAGTCACAAACTGGGTCTAAAATTTCAGTCCTATGCACACGCTTATCCTTCAGAAAGACAAAGAAATTGATTCTGAAGATACAAAGCCCCCCCCCCCCCCCCAATATCAAATTAAGAAGCAAATCATATTCTGCCTCAGGAATTAAATTCCTTAACCTGACATTTTTTTTATAAATACATTATGCATTGGGGAATTGACAGGTCTGAAGGAAATTGAAAAAAGCTCTTCTTGAATGTTATTATTTTACTTTTTTAATACTGAATCACTGCAGTGAATCTCTATCTCAGCACTAATCTGAATGCTGCAGCATGTTCAGACCAGATGAGCCATTGTGGATTTCACATTCAGCATCTTTAATTATTAGAAGCATTCAGGTTGTCCGGACAGCAAGAATTTACCCAAATCAAACAAAGATAGATGTGCTATAAATGCAGATCTGTGGTCCAAAACCCAGGACTGCCCAAAACACAGCAGTCTAAATTGACCTCATACAGGCTTTGCCAATAGAATTCCCCACCACCTTCTGGTTTCTGAATAAAACAAATCCTAACAGGCAGAAATTGAAACAGATAATTCTGGCAGAAGTCAGATGAGATTATGTATGCCATACATGAAAATCTCATTTATTCAGCTCTTTTGTGGTTTGCAATTTGCAGTGATTCATTTTTTGTTTGTTTCTTTCTTTTTCCTGCTCAAAGCACCAAAGATTTTCAATTAGATTTGTGTCGGGGCTGCGGTTTTCTATAGAAAAAGGTAAATTGATTTCAGAATTCCTTTTCAAGACATTGCTTTTCTTTCAAGTGCACTTGGGGTTGTTCGGTCTCTAAAAGACGCATTTATATTTCTCGTCTCCCTAACTCTTTCTCTTCCAAAAACTGGTACCTCTGAAGGTAGGGTTATAAGGAAAGGTAATGTCTTTGTGTTGAATCAATTGCATTTGCTAGGTTTGCAACATCTGTATTGTCGGATTCCTGCCTTCTTATGGCATTACAACAGTAATACTTTTGTGAATAAAATCGTTTTTTTAAATGAACAAACACAATTGACGTGGTGTTAATCAAAAAGGAGCTTTTCATGTTGGGAAATAACATGTATTAGTAGGCTAATTTCCGTTTCATTTAATACCTAAAAAACTTCTTAAAGGGAATTACAGGGGGAAATCTGTGTATCTGCACAGCTTTAACATTCAACTGCACAACCATAACACCACAACTTTGGAAATTAAATTGCATCTGCTTAACCAAATAAAGGGCTTTTAGTGTAATGTTTCATGAACAAACTTTGATCATATTTTTTAAACAAGGCCTCCATCTTGGCTTGCGTTTGTGAGGAACAGTCATCTCTACTGCTTCAAATACAACACGGCACATTTTCAACCCCCTGACCCAGTAAGTCTGTTTTACACTGCATGTCTAATCTGTTGGGGAGTTCTGGAACACAGCAGTAAGAGCTGATTTCCGTTGTAAACTCATTTTTCAAGTCACTGCTTTTAGAAAAGCTGATGAACCAAAATGCTCAAACTTATTCAAGTCTAATCCTCTTCTTCAAAAGCGCAGAGAAGAATCCCAAGTAAGTACACAAATATCCTTTGTGCATCACTGAAAGCATGACTTCCACCCGCTGTGTCTTCAGCTGAAATGAAAATGTGCTGAGGCTTTCGTCTCATTGCAGAGTCTGAACGATGATGTAATCGTGACCTTAAGACGCCCAGTTTAAGCCTTTTTAAATAACCATTGGTTGCTGCTTACCCAATGACTGACATCACCAAAGGATCCAACAACCAAATCAGGCATGGTTTTATATACTTTCAAACTAAAGTAAAAAGTTAGATAGACAGAAAGCTAGACGAGCGAGTTATTTTTTTTGGTTGGGAGATTCGGTGATCACAAGTACACGCTTACCAGAAATCATACTAAATCATCTAAAATGTATATGAACCAAAAAAAACAAAAAACTTATCTGTAGTGAAATATTCAAAGGATAAACTTGAGGGATGACTCTCCAATCAAAATGCATTTCACTAAAGCCCCAGGCCAATAGAGATACCTTTTATTATGACGTGCAGCATTTCAGTATCTTAGATGGAAAAGTTCTTCACATTAAACACCTGTCAAACAATTTGGTTTAAAATGAAAACCAGACAAGGTATTTATACAATTCTTTTTGATCCTAGTTCCAGAGGGTTGTGGGTACCACTGATACTTACAGTTTTTAGGTAGGAGATCACTAAAATTACACTTTCGGAGACATTTCTAAAGAAAAATGAATTTGAGTAAATTTTAAAACTCATCTTTTACATTCAAAACTAGGTAAATCGTAGAGTATATTTCACGTTGGGGGGGGGGGGGGGGGGGAACGTTATTTTCTTAATAATCTTCAGATTCTCAGCTGTATAGATAGGTATAATACGGTATACTTTCTGTGGATATTTGTCCTGATACACAAGCCGAAAGTCACGTTATGTCAGTCAGACCTCAAACAGGTAGAATGTTCACCGGAGCAGAAGAGTTAAACTTTTTTTTTTTTTTTTTGCATCGACCTTGACATTCTCAGTATACTACATCCTTGACTTTTAAATGCCTTTTCTTGTGCTTTTTTTCTTTTGCTTGTACTGTATGCTGCTGAATATGGACTGATCATTATCAATGACAATACACTTGTCTACAGCCCTGCAGTTTGCTTTGTTTTTTTTTCATCAGGGGACCCAGCTGGAAGCTGTTCTACTTGGAGAAGAAATAAAGGTATACGAAGCAGGACGGCTGATGATTCAGCTCAGTGCAACCTTTGTTAAATTTACAGCAGGCTTGCTACCAGGCCGTTTATAAATGCCTAGCTTGTTGATAAATCAATGTCCTCCCGTGGAAATCTGATTCATTTCAGGTCCAGGGGCAGTTACTTTATGACAGTCAACACGCTGCTTGCCAATGAAGAGCACTGTGCATGACTGCACTTGCTGGAGTTTTACAGCAGCAAAGATGTATTTATTTATTTATTTATTAATTAATTAATAAGCACGGCTTGAATTTCAGCGCAGGATTGCAGGAATCGCGCATTTTCCAAGTTGCTCCCGCATATCTGCAACTTTCAGTGCGGGAAAATCCCGCAGAGATATTTTATGACACCAAACTACTGTATTTTTCACCCAATTTAGAATCCCTGAAACACTACAACAAATCTATAAGGAAGTGGGTGTCAGTGACGAAAGCACTATGAGCCTCATTCCGAGTATTTCTGGTTAAAATAAATGAATAAATAATATTTTAAATACCGGAAGAATTTATTCTCTCGTACGTGATCGGGCGCTATATTTAAGGATTATAGAAACTCAGTACACTGCAGTAAGTAAACAGTTTTGGAAATAAAAAAGATGATATTAAGTCTATCTAGGTGTTGTTTTGCAAGCGGTGACTTTCGCTTTAACTTAAAACTCAGCCCCATTCACTTTGGGGCGCCAGGCCACCGAAGGTTACGCACATATTACTCAGGCACTGTAAAAGCCACCTACCTGGTTCACATCTTGTTTAAAAGTACAGACTTGGGGCTTTCCAAAGACATATCCAGTGGCAGTGCCTACAAAGGTACCACGAAATGTTCCTGTCAGGCAACTGAGGAAGTCAGCACCTCCGGTCACTTTTTTATTTATTTTTTTTTAAGTCAAAAACGCTTATTCACTGCCAAACATGAACTACTTTAGATGTGTAATGGCTGCAGTATAGGATACTGATCTTAAGGTTAGGGTTTCCGTGTTGGGAGAGGATTATTCATTGTTTTATTAACAATAATATGATAACCAATCAGAGTGCAGCGTCCTGACAGGAACATTTGGTGGTACCTCTGTAATGACAGCTATTCAGTGGGTGTATGCGGTACTCCTAGCCGGAACTACAATCGCCTGAAGTTAAGCCTCTCATCACGTGACAGAGTTCACAGCTTAGGTTTCGTTTTGAGTCTATTGCTCCGTCACTGTAGCAGCTAGACTGAAAGAGGCGGTATCGTTGGAAAGCTTAGAAGCTCAGCTTCCCTCTCATGTTAATTTCATATTGAGGTTCAATGGTGCATTTTTTTTTTAAGCCATCTATGATTACAATATATATAGCAGTGACAAAACAATTATTTGGGATTTTTTTTTTTACATATATTTATTATCATCTCTACCACATATAGTATGCCTGATCCTGTTGCAACTTACATAGTTAAAAAGAAAAGCACCTTTTTCTTCTGCTGCATGCAAAAACTTCACGTCAGGCAATGGCAAAAGCAATGGAGAGTGCTCTGTCTCACAGTGATGAACAGCTGTTGGGTCTCCTGAAAGCAGCTTGTTTTAAAGCAACATCAGTGTGAATGATGATGCAGTAAAATATATATATAGTTTTTTATATGCAAAAGTGCCTTTTCTTGTGCCATTCCCCACTAAAATTTTGGAATCTCCCCCCATTGGCTACAGCATAGGGGGGAAATCCCCACCCAGCACACAAAAATGAAATTCAAGCCCTGCTAAGGGTGGAAACTGTAACCTTACCTGGTTGTGAACTTTCTAACTAGGAATGCTGACAAACCCTGTGCACCTTGTAAATTGCCGTGTGCCGTGTGGGAAGCGGTACATGTTGCCAGTACATGCAAGTGTATTGAAAAAGGGCAGATAGCACAGCACTTCTGAGAAACAGCAGGAGCAAATGGCTGGTGATAACCAGAGGAATTACACCAGAGCAGTACTGCAGACAACTTTAAATATAATACTAAAACAGACGCACAAGAAAGTACTGCATAACTTACCATCACACAAGTTTTACATACAAATTACACTATTCAGTATTCATACCCAAGGTTTCACAGACGCAGATTAGCACAAATTTTGGACGACTTAATGTAACATTAAGTAAGGTAGTCCATGATAGTGTGTTAAAACGGGCCTTTAAAACCACCCCTAGTCATTTTTATTTCAAAATGTAATTTGATTTTCACATATAGTAACCAATTACAGTGATTTACAGTGCAATGACATACTATTAATTGATGACTTTAAAAAAATAAATAAAAAAATAAATCTGTGAGAAATCTGGTATAGTTTCTAATAAAAACACAAGATCCTTTAGGAATTTTTTTTGTACACAGTTCAAACTGCTGAAATTGTTCATACTTCCAATGCAAGGTTGCGGTTGAGTGCAGAAGGAAATCACTGGTACACTATGTAACACAATTTTTGTTCCTGGGTAGTAAGTGTTATTTCCTAATTGCTTATGCCTCAAAAGTATAGAAAATGGCTATTATTCCCCACAAACTTTGCTTTTGTGACCAGGACAGTGAGATTTTGAAATTCACTTATTTCCAATGAGAAAACGGGCGAATTTGTGTCTTTTCATTCACATAAAGTCAGAAAAAAACAACATATGAATCCAAATTAACATGTATTTATACTAAAGTAATACAAAAATGACTACAAAAGATTTAGAAATGAGTAGTTTTTCGAGATTTATGATTATACTGTAAATCAGTTTCACGAATCAGCCCCCAAATGTAGTCTCCCATCATGTTCTTGTTATACTGTCCTTGGTAGCGGCGTTCAAAGTCCAGTATATCCTGGTGGAAGCGCTCGCCTTGCTCCTCCGAGTACGCTCCCATGTTCTCCTTGAATTTATCAAGATGAGCATCAAGGATATGGACTTTGAGGGACATCCTACAGCCCATTGTGCCGAAGTTCTTCACCAGAGTCTCAACCAGCTCCACATAGTTTTCGGCCTTGTGATTGCCCAGGAAGCCCCGAACCACTGCGACAAAGCTGTTCCAAGCCGCTTTCTCCTTACTAGTGAGCTTCTTGGGGAATTCATTGCACTCCAGGATCTTCTTTATCTGTGGTCCGACAAAGACACCGGCTTTGACCTTTGCCTCAGACAGCTTAGGGAAGAAGTCTTGAAGGTACTTGAAGGCTGCCGACTCCTTATCTAGAGCTCTGACAAATTGTTTCATAAGGCCCAATTTGATGTGCAGTGGTGGCATCAGCACCTTCCGGGGGTCCACCAGTGGCTCCCACTTGACGTTGTTCCTCCCCACAGAGAACTCGGGCTGCTGTTGCCAGTCCTGCCTGTGGTAGTGCGCCTTAGTGTCCCTGCTGTCCCAAAGGCAAAGATAGCAAGGAAACTTGGTAAAACCGCCTTGGAGACCCATCAGGAATGCCACCATTTTTAAGTCTCCTATGACCTTGATGCCATCTCAGAAAAATGCAGATATGTATCCACTTAGGCAGCTGGAACTAAATTGAACTGGTGAATCTATCTGGAATGTTCTGGAAAATAGGTAAATTTCAAAATATCACTGTCCTGGTCACAAAAGCAAAGTTTGTGGGGAATAATAGCCATTTTCTATACTTTTGAGGCATAAGCAATTAGGAAATAACACTTACTACCCAGGAACCAAAAAAAAAAAAAAAAGTGTTACATGGTGTAATCATTAAATCAATTGGTTAATAAAAATCAGCCCAGGGCTCACATAGGGTTAAAGAAATAGGAACAGGAAGCATGCAATACAAGAGGAAGCTCAAAGCAACTAAAATGTTGGAATTACCAACCAAAATCATACAGATTGCTTTACAAACTAGTTCAGAAGACCGAGAATCCTCTCATGCTGTACGTGTTAATTAAGGTAAACAACCCTGTCAACACTGTGGCATCTAAACTGGTATTTTCCCTCAAACCAAATGGAAATAAACCAATAGAATTGAGAAACCGGAGCAGTCTTTTAAAATGCAGAACAGCTCCAGATATGTGTGAAGCTCAATAAATTGGAATACAGTACAAGTAGTTCTGTTTCAAGGGCAGAGGCACAATACATTTTCTTTCCACATGATGATGACAGGGATAATTTATGGTCTTATCTATCTGCTTTTGCTTTTTATATTACAGATGGGTTCCAGCGTATGGGCTGGCCTGCCATAACAAGAACAGCTAAGGGCAAATTAATGCGGCAGCTGCAGCATATTAATGCAAAGGGAGCAATGTTTAAACCAAAAAGGAACCTGCCATAAATTCAAGTGTCAAACGCAAGCCAACAAGCTCCAGGAGAATTCCCTGTCACCGCGAGTCGCCTCACTAAAGGGTTAACCAAAAACAAACCTCTTTGAAAGCGTGACCTCCCAAAACTCACAAATTAAACTGCTGCAGTAACCTGACTGAGACCACTTCTCTATTGCTTCCACTTTCTAAAGACAATACAATTCACCTTTTTTAGAATGCTCTTCAACACAGAATTAACTTGCAGCATTAAAATTAAGCCTGAGGGCAAAAAAAACCTAATGTTCTGAAAATGTAACTTATATTAACTGTCTGCTGTACTTTCTGTTTATCACGCATCAGTGTCAATGTCACAAAAAGGGAGTAAAATTAAGAAAAAAAATATATATATATTAATTTGTATGCTGTTAGGCTCTGACAAGACGCATAGCTTTCTATGGAGAACATGTACACAGATTAACTGAAAGCTGACATTAGATGGTGTTTTATAAATTCTACATTTTATAAATGTGACATGCAGCCTTTTTCCATGCATTTACCTTTTCCTGGAGCCATTACTATGACCCTATTGGTTTCTCTCATGTTTTTGCTTTTATTTTTTTTAATTTATTAAACAATTAAATTAATTGGAGGCTTGTTTGTTTTTGGTTATTGCTGCAGCTTATAAGCTAGCCCACCACAGCAAAAAACATTGTGAAAGGACCCGTTCTCAATGGCTTTACCTGGTTACATAAAGGAATTCATTCAAATCAGAAGAGAAACAAAAATGTATACTTGTGTTATGGATAAGGCATTATGGGACAAAACACTATTTTAAATAGTTGTGACGATGCATCCCTTTTCATCCGTGACTGTATCATGTATCATTTTTGAAGGACAGTTTGTTTCCTGTGCCAGCTCAAATTGCATGGTTTTCAACACAAAGAATACCGTATCCAATACTGTTAGCATTCCAGCAGACGCTGGTTGTTCGACTACACAAGTTATCTGTGTTACTGAAAAAGGCTTTACATCTCCAGTTCTATTGATCCGTTTTAGCCCGGAGTTCAATCAAATTACCCTTACTTGGACATGAGCCAATTACCTTTCTGTTGTCCAGCCTCAGACTGATACTGCACAGTATCTTGCATACTGGAGGCGTGCATAGCCCAGCGAGCCATTCACTGCAATACATATCATTTGACAATAACTGATGTGTGATTACATGTTCCAGTGCATATATCCTGTATGCATGTAGACACTCATGAACACATACAGTCAGCCACTGATGATCTTCATAGATTTAGAATATATTCCCTCAATTAATAGCATTTACTTATACATTCCTTTAGTTAAACGCAAAACAGCACAAATCAATAAATTATTCACAGAATTAATTTATTTTGTCCTTGCCTTAATGTATTTCTTGTCTTGTGTTGTGTTGGTGGGGGAATATATTACTGCAGCCATCTTAATGTATCTAAAAAAGCGAACTCTTGTCAGCCAGCCAGCAGTAGAACTAGGCTAGGTGAGCTCCATTAGCCGCTGGACATCTTCAAGCTGTGTAGCTGTCTGTAACTTTGCAGAAACGATCATAGTAAAGCAGAAGAATCTCACTGCCTTCATAGGGGGCATGAAAGTAGGTGCCTGTCCAACCAGCTCGCCTCTCAACACAGAGGCTGCACTGACCAACGAGTGCATTAAGACAGCCTTTGAACATTTACAGAAACCCACCAATGCAAAGAACAACTCTGGTTACAAGCGAGTCACAGCAATAGAAGGCGAGATGAATCAAATGAATCTCAATCTCCTTTAGTCTCACATTGATGACATAACATAGGCATGGTTAAATGGTCTTCAGTAGAGGACGCATTGCTATAAACTATGCAGAGTTCAAGGATGTAATGAAAAACTGAAGCAATCTATTGAGACGTGGGTAAAAAAAACAATGAAATCATTCTTCTACACCCTATTTATTCTTCTCTAAAATACCATTCTATTTTTTTGGCAAGGGTACAAGTCCACATACTTTACGAGAAGCTAATGGGAAATCCCTTAAGGAATGGTAGAGCACTGTAGTACAGATGGTTGTGTGGGTGAACCAACTAAAGACAGATGATCCCACTGAAAAAAAAAACAAATGGAGCACTTCTACAAAATGTAACAATATTGCATTAGATTGCAAACCAAGACAAAATAGTTTTGTCCCTGCAGATGTCTTCACCTTATAAAGTATCTCAAACATTTTTTTCTACATTGTGTGTTAAGTTTTGTGCCGACATTTATTTAATTTTCTTTAATTTGTTCCACCCGACTGGTAGTACACTTGTGTTGTGCTGAGTTCACAACTTCACAGTATGGGGAAAGTGGATTTTCAGTTTATGTCATCATGAGACTCTTGAGTGAAGCTTTTCCACATGTTTCTCTGCAGCTGCTTCCTTCTTTTTTTTCAACTTGGCTTGATTGCAAGATACAGCAGCATCTGAGCAGGAAGTAAGCCCTTTTCAGCAGCAACAAATTAGCAGATTCATTAAGTTATAAAACCACAAACAAGTAAATGACTAAGATGCCGATACACTGTCTAGAGAGTTCAACTTCAAAGCTGTACCAACTCTTAAATTCAAGGACATTAAATTAGGTCTTGATTTACAAACGCCATTCAGCAGTAACTCTCAAGTCATATTCTACTGACACAGAAGTCCCAGGTTAAACAAGATTAAGTCATAGTCCTCACTGTCACTCCATGGGCACGTCCCATCAGGGAAATATGGTAAAAGATCTCAGCCTTTTGTGGTCCTTGAACAAAAGTAAGGCATTACTTAGTGTTTATCTGCCCATTGTTGGGCTTTATTTATAACCATAATCTATACTAAAAGTATTTCAGAAATGCACTTTTTAAATTAGGTTAACATTTTTCAGGCACATTCTATACAAAAGTTAATTTAAAACATTGCCGCTTAAATTATTATTTATTTTAATATGGACTTTATTGCTAATGGAAACCATGCCTCTACATTCATAGATCTATTTCTCATTACCAGTAGGAGCAATGCTTCACTAAGTGGATTCATTTTCTTAGAAAAAAGGCATCATACGTTATCTATTTGAAAGTTCCACAGTTCGTAATGTTGCAATTATAATAAAATGCTTACAGCGGTAAATACTGATTTAGCAGACTGGTTATACGTGATCGAAATAAAACGTGTGAAAACATACTTCACTGTAATTTATCCTCAACAGGGAAGACTAACTCCAAAGTGTGAGCGTCTGCTGTTCACATCTTCCAAAGCTGCACGCGGACATGAAAGTTTACAGTAGTCAGCCTTTTTGGATTTACAATTGACAATACTGCATTCATAGGACTCAGCAATATGAGATAATGAATGTCTTTGGCCACCAAAGGGTTGCTGTGACCTTTTCTGCTTATGCAAGTCCTGGAATAGAAGTGTTGTTCTATTTGGATCTACACAATATCAAGTATTTTATTCTAGAAAAGTAAATGGATCAGCTTCAATTCCAGGAGCAATTTGCCCAGTCTGAGTTACACTGTGGCCTGTCACTTTATAAAGCAAGTTTGACAAACTACTATTTCAAAACAGAGCGCCAGAGTAATAATGCAATTTACACTGCAAGATGGATTTATGATAAAAAAAAAAAAAGAGCAAAAATGTTCAGGTTACATATACAAGGTTTGCTAGCAGTAAGACAATGAGTAAGGGGGGGTTGTAAATGCCTTGGATGTTAAATGCATTGAGGAGACATGTGTGGGAAGGGGCTTTGACAGCTAGTTTTTCTGTTTATTTGGTTTAACCCCTTAAGTCATGGTGGCTTTTAAAAGCTTCATAGCAGAGATTTATTCCGTACTGCACCTCAGGATTTGACAGACCTGGATAACAAACATCTGCTCCACTCCCACACAGCAACTAATGCTGAGGAAAAACATGTACAAGACGTTGAGCACAGCAGAATTCTCTTCTCTACAGATGCAGAGACCGTGATTCTGCCTTTGTTTACTTTTCATATTTTTAAAGTCTCCCAGCCAAAGCTGATTAAAAACATTCCTGTGCAGCCATGGCTAATATTAAGAACAAAAACACAGAAACACAGACCAAAAGTCCATAGTAAAACAGGTTGACATACCGAAGAAACCGATGTCTGTCCAATGAAGTTCCAAGCTAACAGAAAGTTATTTGACAGAAACTGGAATGCTGCTGTGACATTGACAGCAACGTGACCCCAAGGAATGTCCATGGAAGTTCTAAAACATACTGTAGTCAAAACCCCTCAGAGTCAAATCACCTGTTTGTAAATCTTCATAGAGTGAGGGGGCATTAAAAGGACAGCATCTTATTGTTCAGGGAACCGAGTAAAAAGTTTGTACATATTGAGTTTTATCCACTGCTTTTCAACAGCACATAGTTGATCTACAGTATTATACAAAACAGTTTATTTTTGCAGCATTTGAGGGAAACCAGGAGCAAGCGGTCAAAACCTACTTGAGCTCTATTCCTCAGGGAGGCTCCCTGTTGGCAGGCCAGCTGTTTAGATATTTTGCAATGCCACTGCACATTGTAACTGGGGGTTGACTTTCCTGTGTTGTCAAAAGAAAGTGAATAAGATAAACCTGCTGTTTTATTATAAAAGTATTTTATTTTGTTAATTATCAGTATCTACAGTGAAGCTGAATGGTATTAAGTGACTGTAGGGGAGTCAGCCACTCCTATTGTAGGCATTGGCACTTGAAGCTGAAAAACTTTTAATAAAATCGGAAGTCTAAGATAGCTGGAAAAATACAGAGTACCACTTAAGATTATTGAACATGCATAACTGTGTAATAACATGGTAACAACTGGGTAGCTAACAATGATTCCACCTGGTGGACTAAATGTGTAATTCTAAATGGCTTGTACCATGAAGTGTCAATGTGATCACAAAGACTTTAATATAATAGCACAGCAGTTTTCCCATTAACCAAAAGCTAATTATCAATGTACTACAATGTAATTACATGACTATCCATGGCCTGTAATCTCAAGTATTACTGAACATTGTCTGCAGGACTAAACAATGCTCAGTGGGCTACAAAAACAGTGGTCCAACACCACTTGGTGACGGTTATTGAAGATATGAGCTTGAAAGGAAGCTCAAGGTTGCTATGGGAACAGTCCACCAATCATGTTGCTTGAAGGAAAAACGAGCATGTGCCAGACAAGCAGAAAGAGAAAAAACAATACAAGAGTGTAGCACTCAATAATGTATAAAAGAAGAGCTTAGCCAAGAGCGAAAAGAATCACCTGAAAAAGACGACACAAAGCTGAACAGATGAATCCCAACAACCATGACATGTACGGCATGGCTGACTGGATAAAGCCAGTGACTCTAATGCAGACTGTTCTTTTCTCATTATACATTGTGTTACCCATTGTGTAATACATTGTGAAACATATTATTCACGCTATAGTAAGATTGACAAAAAAAAGGGAAAATCTGGATGTACTACATGGATGGCCATTAAATGTTACCCACACCAGACACTTACCCTTGAGATATTTTACATATTCCAATACCTGCATATGACAATTTGTATCTATTGCTTAACAGAACATTAAATGACCATCCATGTAGTACATCCAGATTTACCTTTTTTTTGTCAATCTTACTATTGCGTGAATAATATGTTTCTCATACAGTAGCTCAGGCATGGCCCAGTAACTTGAACTACAGTCATGCAAAAATGTGTCATATGCATGTACTGATAGACCAACAGACACCTTCATTTATATAACCCACATTCTAACAGTGAAGAATTTCTGGTAAAGAATGATAGCCAATTAGATTAGCAAATCTAACTAACTCCTCTACCATTGTCTGGAATATGTGTGGAAAAGACAAAGAACCAAAAGTTTAATACCTTCAAAAAAGGTACACAGGTAAACAGGAAAATAAATAGATAGATAGCTGTACTTTAACATGGTTTATTTAAGTATTACAAATGTCCACATCAAAATTAAAAAAACATATCTATTAATGGTATTTAATCTGGATTTGGAAATGGATGCCAAACAGATTGACATTCACAATGCATGCTGGGGAACAAGACTGCAATTTAGCTTGAACTACAGCTGACTAATGAGGAAGGCCATAATAAAACTACTCTGAAACTAAACTTCTTCTGAAATAATCAATTTTGCATGCTAAATTTACAAAGAACTGCAAAAAACAAACAAGATCCAGATTTTAGTTCTTCTGTGCGGTCTACCTTCCTGTAGCTTATTTACAACATAAATGGCAGAAAAAAACCAAAAATTTAAATTTAAATTTAATGCATATCTCCTCGCCCACTGGGATGTGGCAGCTCAGAACAGCGTATCAAATCTAAACACACAGGCTTGCTGTCCAAAAGCCTTGACAGCAATCAACATGCTAGGCTGAATGCTCACATTCCCATATATTTAAAACATTAGGAAAGAGTCTCTTGATTCCCTTACGCTTTCCTGAAACCTTTATCGCTACAACTGCACATGGCTGCTGAAAGCATCAACAGAATTAGCAAGGGAGCTGACCTTCACGAGCTCCAAGTGGAACTCTCAGTTCCTCAGCAAGAAGGACAGGATTAGACGACAAAAAACCCTGGCCTTTCAATGGAACGCCCCTGCAGTCTACTCATCCCCAGACAACTGGATTAGAATCGGAGGCAGACACTTTCGGTTGGGAGGAATTACATTGTTTTTTCAAATTTAATTTAGATTTTTTTTTTTAAAGAGAGAGAGAATTAAAACGACCAAAATCACATCTTAACAGCAATACTTCCCCCCCCCCCTCCCCCTCTAGCTGCAAGTGTTTAAAATCCCGCCCCCCGCCCCTTGTCTATTAAGCAGGACTTTCTTCCATGTTGGCCTGCACTATTTACATACTGTATGCTGAGGCTACAACAATATAAACAAACTTGAACAATTCCACTCTTATGTACTGCATGCAGATTAACAGTTTTCTTTTCAAGGGTGCGATCTCAAACTCCCAAGCAGCCCGCTTGTTTTCTCTAGAATACCTCAGGGTTGGAGGGCAGCTATTCTGGTCCTGCCAGTGCACAGCATGTCGTGTTCCACCTGCCACGAGTGCTGTAAGCCAAACTGAAGCTAGTCAAAACAGTCTGATGTGGGGGGCTATGAAGTAAGGCTGCAATGAAGGGTACATTTTGACCTTCGAAGGTTCAGGACACATTACCGAAGGAAGGTTCAAGCCGTCGATGGTACCAATTTGCATAATTTACTGGCAACGTCATTATAGCTACTTGTTTATATTTGATTGAAAATCCTATTTTACAGGTAATCCATATAAATGGAATACAACATTCACACGTATTTAAAAAATATGTTATACAGAACAGTAGTCATGTTTTTATCATTTAAATAAAAATACACGTTGTTTATGTACACGCAATTGATGCTGCTGTTTGCGATATATACAGTAACTTGCATTGCAACAGCACCTTATTGCGGCCAATTAAAAGAACTGAAGCTGACTTGGGATAAACAAAGCTTTATTTAATAGTCACTGTTTCAAGCTGGTTATCGGTCACATTTTGAAGAAGAAGAAGAAGGACGAAGAAGAAGGAAGAAGGAGGAGACAAAGACAAAGAATTAGGAGGTTGGCACCCAGGTACCCGATGGGTTTTAAATGACCCGACCCAAAACGGGTCTCTTTGTACTACCCGGGTATCAACCACTAATTTGAGAATTTAAAGAAAATGTAGCAAATATGACAATGCAGTTGTAAGCACAGGCCTCTGGCCGGCGTAATAAAGACAATGTTTAAAAAAAGCTTTGCATTAGCAGCAACTACACCTCAATAATAATAAATGCAGCGACTATTCCTCTCAGGAACTAAATCGAAGGTTTAGACCTAACTTGAATACCTGGCTAGCGAACAATCCTTCGAACACAGCCCTACTATAAAGAGCAGCCAAGAACCACAATAACGTCTGATCTTCATTCCCAGCACCAAGAGTTATCACACAAGCCTATCAAATCTTGCACCAGTAAGCACATCAGACACACAGATTAGAAATAACACAGCTATCTGACTCCGGAATCTCAAACAAATACGATAAAGCAGAAACGTCCAATATAACTCTATACTACATCTGAAAACATATGTGTTAAACGGTCCACTAAGTTGACATGCTTTTATTTTCAGCCACAGGCACATATGCTTCCTCCCGGCTTGAAGCCTCTGTGCTGCTTCATGAGACTAGAGATAAAAAGGGACAGGCCAAGATGGAAGAAAGTGCTGCTTTATAATACGGCTGGTTTCACAGACCTTGATTAGCACTAACCTTGTACTACTTTCACACACAAATGTAGCTACTGAGCCGTCTCAGAGACATTAAAAAAAATTATTTAAAATACCCATTCACACAGCACGAAATTGCGCCATCTATGCCGGTATAATACCGTCATAACCCTTTCACATGAGACTTTCAAACCTGTCAGTCAACAGATCGTTTTCATGGCAACGGCAACGGCAACAAAACAAATAAATAA
Source organism: Acipenser ruthenus (assembly GCF_902713425.1). Classification (NCBI taxonomy): domain Eukaryota; kingdom Metazoa; phylum Chordata; class Actinopteri; order Acipenseriformes; family Acipenseridae; genus Acipenser; species Acipenser ruthenus. The sequence continues at coordinate 8,681,390 of NC_081196.1, forward strand.
ATAAAGCAGAATAACGTGGGTAAGCGAATGTGGAGTAGTGGTTAGGGCTCTGGACCCACGACCGGAGGGTCGTGGGTTCAATCCCCAGTTGGGGTCACTGCTGTTGTACCCTTGAGCAAGGTACTTTACCTAGGTTGCTCCAGTAAAAACCCAACTGTATAAATGGGTAATTGTATGTAAAAACAATGTGATATCTGTATAATGTGATATCTTCTAACAATTGTAAGTTGCCCTGGATAAAGGCGTCTGCTAAGAAATAAATAATAATAATAAATAACTTTTAATGAATGGCGCTGGAAACTTCCCTGTGCTCGCATTGTCCTCTCTATTAATAAGAAATATATATATATATATATATATATATATATATATATATATATATATATATATATATATATATATATATATATATATATATATGTGGAAAATTGAAATACAAATATTTAAGTGGGGACGCATTATTAATATTATTTTCATTCAGCCGTCTGATACGAACTGCAAAAAAAAATACTGTCAACAGCTACAAAAAATTGCAATGCGTTGTGTTTTTTTTTATATTTATTTATTTATTTTAACAGCATGCTGTGTCTGTTGCTCGCTTTGAGTTTCCTCTGCATTCTCGAGAAGTTCCCCGATCACATTAACTGGATTTGTGCAGGGTCTGTAAACCAAATTCTACTGCACAGTTCAAAGTGCTGCATCTGTTTAGTGGCTGGAAGTCAACAATTCCTTAGCGTCTTCCAGTCTCCAATTACTACCTTGTTCTTGATCAGCCATTGTATTTGGAAAAAAATGAAAGCGTGTTACACCAACAAAAATACCCAACACGTCTGGTACAGAGTCACGTGGGATGTTGACTTTCAATCCACGGCCACTATAGTGCTTCAGTGCTGGCATAGCATTTCATACAGGAGTTGAGAAGGTTCAGTGCATCGCGAGGTGGTTCGGAGATGGTATAAAATATGACAGCTCTGTGACAATAAAGGCAATTCACACAGACCAAAATGCCGCATCAGTGCCGGTTCTGAGCTATCATAACTTGTCTGTGTGAAAGGGGTATTGGACTACCTAGTGTTAAAATCAGGGTCTGTGAAACCAGCTGATGGTGTTTAAATAGGATTTTAAACACACATACAGCTAGAGGTACTGGATTTGTTATATAAGCCAGTAAACTAAACTAGTTCAAATCTGAATGAATTCTGTGTAAGCCAATCCCATATATAACAGCAAACTCTATGCTATTATTATATAAAATTATTATTATTATTATTATTATTATTATTATTATTATTATATTTTTTTTTTAGTAGCCTATGTGGAAATTCATGACAGCAGGTGATACTGTTACCATCATTATTCAGCATGTATCATCTCACCCAAAGTTTTAATTTCAGTACTGGAAGGCATCCAACAGGTATTTCCATTAACATGCCATTACAAGTTTTCATACTTGAATTCACCCTTAACTAAGAGAAAACCTGAAGGGTAATAAATCACCCACACCCATGACGACTACTACTTCACAGCAAGTTAACCCTTTCTGTGTGGTCCAGTGGTTAAAGAAAAGGGCTTATAACCAGGAGGTCCCCGGTTCAAACCGCACCTCAGCCACTGACTCATTGTGTGACCCTGAGCAAGTCACATAACCTCCTTAATGCTCCATTTTTCGGGTGAGACGTGATTGTGAGTGACTCTGCATCTGGTGCATAGTTCACACACCCTAGTCTCTGTAAGTCGCCTTGGATAAAGGCGTCTGCTAAATAAACAAAATAACATCCAAGCTTTACGAGCTGCTGACAAGACCCAGAAAAATCACACACAAACTAACTGAATTTTACTGTAAAACCTGTTAAGATGACATTTACCATGCATGAACCTCCCGAAATAAACACAATACAGATCTAGAGGTCCAATGGTTCATTCTACTTGATTAAATCATGTTCCGATGGAGGTGTGTACTCTGACCAAAAGCATTACTTCATTAGTTACTCCATTTTTTTTTTATGAATGATGATTAAATGTGTTGTACAGTATAATTGGTATGAACACACAAAATAATTAATCATTGATGACCATTTGAATGGGATTGCACATCGCACAAAGAAGTCTATCAGAACCATGGTACGGTGCTCCATGTTGTAAACTGGCCTGCAAATTGTAACACCTTTTGCTTCATAACCTCAGTGTATTGTTAACTGGCCCTAAAAAGTGTTTTAGCCATGGCCACGTATGAGGGCTGGAAAACCTCTGTCACTTGACATGTAACAGACTACTTTTTCCCAAAGTGTTAAATTATGATAAAAAATACAGATTGATCCAACAGCACAAACCCAGAGAGCACAGAGTAGACATTAGTTGCTCTGACACTGCTCCTACATTCGTAAAGCAGTGTTACAACAATGTCAGTTGGTGTTACAGGCACAAGATATATACTGTATTAAAAAAACACAAATAAATAGCACTGAAGCAGTTTATACACCCCAGGGAATTACACAATTACGCAGCCGTGTAATTTTACGCATAAAACGTATCACCACGCACAGGTGCGTAATATTAAATAATATCATCGTTAACAGAGAAGGATAGAGAAAAATGTTGGATCACACCGAGGATAAAGGGAACATTGACCGATTTTGACCAGGGAATGCCATGACAAAGGTCCCACATTGCAAATATATCCGCAAAAGAGAGAGTAAAAGATGTTCTTTGCTTTGCTTTGTACACTGTGAAGGTGGCACCCTATGTGATCCAGAGCGCTATACCGCCAGGGGAAATTGACATCGACTTGTTTTGGTCATCAACAGCGGACCGCCTTCCTAATTTGAAAACATTAGCTTTCAGATAAATAAATGCAGCAACAAATACAGCTGATACTGAGCACAGCAACTCGCTGTATAATCTTGTCCTGTCCAATCGGAGGTGTTCTCTTTCGGAAGACTAAAATGAAAGAGTTGGTGTTCCTTCCTTCCTTTCAATCTTGCAATTTAGAAGCAAAATCCCCCTGTGCGACAAGTACTTCACAGTGCGGGCAGTGCATGAAGCGTTTACATTTTCCAATTCGAGCGTTCAGAAAACCAGGCTTCGGTCGATGAAATAACCTTTGCTAACATAAACAAAAAAGTAGCTCTTGACATTATAAACATTGAACCAATTTATTTGTAGGGTCTGCTGTAAATGGAAGATGGACCACAACCAACCCCCCAAACACCTGTTTGTTAACTCCTTGTTCCCATGTCCTTGACCAACAGTGCATTGCAATTATATAGACGTGCTAAGTGACAGCCTGGGCAAGGCTGCTGCAACCCCCAACTCATCCATATCTTCTTAATGGCACTCTCTCAGGGACAATGGACCCGAATACTTTATTAACCTGCCATGCTTTAAATTATCACTGAAAGAATCCAATCTCATCAATTAAGACTAGAGTATTTATCATGCTGCCATAACTACAGAATGTTACTGGCTACCCAAAGTACATTTTATAGAAGCAGGGTAATGAATTCAGCATAGATCTAAAGTGCCGAGTCTGACCATTTTACCTTATTTACAATCAGAAATCAAAACAGCAAAACAAAACCGTGTGCATACAGCATAAACGCTACAATGATAAATTGAATTTGTTTGAAAGATAACAGAATGCTGCCGTTTTGGTCCATCAAATACCTTCTAAAACCATGATATTAATGTATCTCTGTCATTTGTCTTTTAAATGAGACACCACATGCAACGTATTACCGTATAATGCAATCCATTGTAAGGTTTAATGAAAGTGTGACATTTGTTTAAATGAACCATTTTAATCTGTTTAAGTAATTAAGATTGTGACCTTTCTGGATTATACCCAGGATCCCTTGCTATTTAAAATGTTGTCATGACAACCACATGATTTGGTAGTCTATGTATGCTTGCATACAATCAATTTTATACATTAGTTCGGCAACTTAGTTTGGAAAATTCCCACCAATGTGATATATCTGCTTTAAGTAATCCAAGCACGAGAGGTGTATTGAGAAGATTTCAATAATGCTTCGTCTGCATCTCTGACAAGCATGTAAAACTATATTCTAAAGATTCTCTAACTCCAACTCACTTGCAATAGTAATATTTTGTTACATAAATAAAATGTCTTTGCATAGCTTGAATACTGTAGTTGATACATAATTTATTTTCTAAAATCAAAACGAGAGAGTACAAATTGACCCCCCCCCCCCCCCCAAAAAAAAAAAAAAGCTGATATATGCAGTTAACAGTACGAGGTTAAATGTCTTGTGTGGTTTTACTTGTAATTGCATTCATAAGATGTTTTACAATTGTACAAGATCCCCTACTGCAGAAGATGTTATTGTTGGTTACAGCTGGCTGCTATCATGCAATTCATCTTCAATCTGACAGAACTATTACTGTGTGTTCCAAGAGACTTTTCTAATCTTAGCTGGAACACAATTTGCTTTCCAGCTTGAGGGATATTCATGATAGGATAACCAGGGAAAGCCGGTGGCCCCTTTGTGACCCCTGTGTGACCCCTGTGCCACTAAAGCAAACACTGTGTTTCTGGGAGTCCAAAGCCTAAAAAGTTGCAAGGACATTGCCATGAGATTTTCCTTTTTTTTTGCGTAAAATAAATGAAAGAAACAGACTCTACCCCTTCACTCTTCACCCAACAGCAGTGAATTGTACTTCTCGCTGCAACTTGTATCACGCATTGATGTAACCAATAAAGTCAGCAGGCAGATATGTCCAAGTGCTGTCAAATGTTAATTTGAAAAAGCATTTAGGTATTTTTATAGGTTTAAGGGTACAATAAACATTGTTTGGTTCATTCACAAGGTTTTGTATGTACAGTAACTTAATCCCAATCATATAAGGGTGTCTGGGAGAGTCTCCCTTATTGGTGGATTTTGAAAATGTTCTAACAAAAGCAATGCAGTTTTCTTTTATAATTGTTGCAGTTTGGAGAGCTGATCAGGTGTATAGCTGGAATGCATTGATGGTCAGCATCGTGATTAGATCATTCTGAATTGGATATTCTATAAAACAATTTAGCAGCTCTAATAGTAGGAAGCTAAAGCTCCACGCCAATGTCACACACAAAGCAGTTGTTATTTATGGGAACTTTATGAGACATGTACTAATACAAATCGTAGTTTAATTAAACTGTCCTAGGAACGAACATGCTACTTAAAATGTGCCAATTGTCAGAGACCATATACATTTATTTGCATTAATTGAGCTATCAAATTGTAATTTGTGTAAATGTGAAAAATGTCAAAGCCATTAACTGATTTCTCACATAGACTAGATTCTCACATCGACTAGAGGACAAGGCGGGGGTGTTGCCACCCTCAAATCAGTTCCTCTTAATTGCTCCACCCGCCCGTGTTCAGCTCCATTACAGTAATAATTGGTCATTAAAAAGTGGACGCCCACACACTCGTGTCTTTGTTCTTACTTAATTGGGGAATTTAGAAGTGTTGTGAAATTAAATGAATGGTTTTGTTGATTGGCATTTGGTTGCTAAGCTGCTTCTTGACTAACTAGACATGTTTTATTATCTTGTTATTTTGCAATTGTATCTTTTAAAATGGTGTTGTCTAATTTAAAACAATAATAATTGCCTGGAATTGAAGATGCATGTATAGTTGCTTTTGAAAGATAATACCCAACAGTTAGCAAGTCAAATTATGATCCCCATATTTTTTATCCATACATTTAAAAAAAAATAATAATATCTTTTTTGGGTGCAGTTGTACTTACATGTTATATATATATATTAGACACACACAGTCATATTATATACACTCAAATGCAAAATGTATTATAGCACTGATTTATGTATAATGTAATGAACTAATGAATTTACTTTCTGTATAAACATTCATTAAAAAATATAAAAAAATAAATAAATAAAAATCACAAAAAATAAGACATTTCACCTTATGCAGTCTGACAGCAACAGTGAGAGGAGACAGGACCACAAAGGTTAATTCCAAGCATATCTCGGAAACACTCAAGAAATGAAGTCCTTAAAGACAGACAGGAACCTCTTGCCTGTACATTTGTCAAAGAATATTCCTTTTTATTACTTTATTCTGTAAAGCACTTTGAGGTTTTTCCCTCTTCAAATGTTTATTTTGGTTTTCACAATGCTCATATGCTCTGTATGGTATAATTAGGGCTTCTGATTTTCAGTGTTTTACCCCAACTTTTAAACTCTCCTTAAAGAATTCGAATGACACCTGTTAAGCCTTTCGAGTATCTCAATCACAACTGAAAAACGTGCCAACATTAAAACTGATTTAATTTACGGGTTCTGGCTTTTAAAAAAATTGGCCAATTTTTAATTACAAGCAGAGCGTGCAAACGGGATCGCAGCATGTTAATAAGCAACTAATCTTTATTAAAGCTGGACACCCTTTATTGCAATCGTTATGCGCAACTATTGACATTAATAAAGATGAGTCGCTTCTGCTTTGAAAAGAATAAGAAAGACTTACGATTTAAAAGCCCATTTAGTGGTTTCACATAAAAAACCTGTAAATTAAATCAATTTTACTATTAACGTGTTTCTCACTTGTGATTGAGATACACGAATGGCTTAACAGGTAGCAATTTTTAAAAGGAGAGTAGAAAAGGCCGGGGTAAAACACCGAAAATCAGAAGCCTTTGGTATACTATAAAAAATGCGTTTCCATCTGGTTATTGGATTCATTTTTGATTAAACTAAGAGCAATGCCATCCCATTGTTAATTAGGTTACAGGAATCCTTTTATCATTCCGTTTCCTTGCAGTCCACATGTGCTGCCGGTTTTGGTGAAACAATGGGCACACTTAGCAATTAGATAAGTTAACAGACATCAGGACTCATGCAAGGTTATATCCATATTCTGCAAAACAGGCCTGGCTATTGCTTATGTAAGCATTAATTTTTCAAGACGTGTTTAGTTGCAAAGTCAATGTATATGGCAGCAAGAGGCAAACAGCATAGGGCAGCAAAAGGCAAAACATGCAGATACAAATACTGTATTTAGAATGCAGCCCACGTTTAACTTGTCCATTTTAGAATGATCTTTTCAACCTCACTGCTTGAAAACACTAAAACTGTTGCACACAAGACTCAGCAGCTATCATAACCACCAACAAACCCGTCAGCTAGGAATCCACCAAAACAAATAAATGACTCGGTCAAGTTTCGCAAATTATGTCACTACACAGCCACTCCCCCTATTGATCTTTCAGCGCAAAGCCAGTTCTCTGTCAGGTCCAATCAACCGCCACTCGGAAAGTGTTTAAAAGCAAGTGCACATTGGTCACGGAAAAGGTGAGGACAAGTTTGCTGGCTCTGAGGAAGAAAGGAGAACAAGCTTCACGCTTCACTCTTAACTGAAGCGGTTACACCCTCAGGTCCCTTCAAGGGCTGAGGTCGAACAGCAATGCAGACAGCATGCCTTCCAGATGGAGAGAAAGAAGTCAGCATCATTTTAACACGTTGGCTTCAAAAGCACATCTTCAACTGAGGACAACCCGACAAAGAAAGGCATTCCAAAGGCACAAGTTTAGAAGTACTATGATCTGATTATCAAGATAGTAGGCAAAATATTAAAAAAGTCTTGTGTTTTTCTAATTCAAAAGGATATTTATCTTATGAGTATACAATATTCCCAGTGTAAAGGCATTACTCATTATCTTTTTTTCTAAAACAAAATCAGAAAATTATAGCCATATGAGTTGTGGACCTTTTAACTCTAGGTTTGGTATTGAAACATGTTTCCAATGTTTTTTTTTTTATCTTGTTTGTTTAATAATACATTATAGGAGTTATGACTTTATTCTTATTTGTTCTTTCTAGTTAGTTCACTATTCAGGCAAGAATTTCTTCTGTCTTTTTTTTTTTTTTAAATGCAGTGCAAAGTGTATAATTGTTTCTCACAATGTGGTTCCACTATGGTGGACAGCGTTACATTATCATGCTTCTCCACCTTGCTTCTTGAGTCTTTTCAGAAGCAGTTTGCTGGGATAGATAGCCAGCGTGGCAAATTATGATCTAAAAAGGAAACAATAGTAAAATCACACAAAACACAACAGTTAAATAAAACAGGTAATAAAATAAAAAGTATTAGGAAAATGCAAATACAAGTTGTCCAGCCCTAACCAGGGAAATCATGTTTAAACTTCTCTGGGCTCATGATGTCCACTCCCCTTTAGAACACGCACCAGATTCCCACACTCGTAGCCCCGGACCCAACTAACCAGCCTTAAGTCTTGCTTACAAGGAAACATTCAAAAATTCCTATAACTGTAACAAATATTAGACTATTATTTTATTTATTTTTACTGACAGTTTCTTTATTTTTCAATGTTCTTTAAACTAATTTAGTTGCATTTCGAAAAATAAAACGGTTCTCTCACTTAACGACGAGGCGTTCTGTTCCTGTTAAAAGAGTCCGTTTGTTAGTCCATTACTGAGGATTTTTGGAGTTTCACTTCTAACAGTATCTCCGAGTAAAAACACTGTGTAGTCTATTCATCATCACCTGATCTATGCCGTCTTTATTAAAAGACAGAGCTCACCCATCTACGGACAGTCTTCCATTAACAAAAGCAACAATTTTATTTTGCAGTCTCCCATTGCTATAATGGCATCAATGTCATAAATCATAACTGTGCTCCTGATTAGACCTCACGCATTTTTTGTTATTGATAACCGGAGCATGTATAAACCAGGAAAATATAAATTTACCCAACATGTTATTCAGAGCCCCAGCAAATCATTCATATGGAAGGTGTTTGGTGCCCGAGGCTGTACTTCACGTTTCAATTGAGAGTGAAACAGGTACAGGAAGACAGTTTCAAAAGCAACAGCAATACATTTATAGACAATATACAAGATAAGTTAAAGTAAAAACCATTTAGGCATTCCTGTCAAAAACAAAGAAGCACTATTTTAAGCGTTGGAATAACTGCTGACAAGAACTAACTGCAAAGGTGTAAAAAATATACTAAATATTGCAGAAACATCATGGACAAGAATGATACATGTATATTATATGGTAAGAAAAAATACTTAATTGGAGCTTTAATGATTTAAAAACACCCCCTTTTCCTGTACCCATTTGCAACAGAATTGATGATTAACTGGAATCCTTTACAACTGCACAGTAAAACTGGGTCGAAGTGTACAGGATTAATCTTAAGTACGCACACAGAGATTTCACCTTTCTGAAATAGGAAACCACAGAAATGAAAAATTACACAAATAAATATCCTGTCAGCTAAAGGTGAATTTCCAACTCTTGAACACTTGGAGATTTTAGGATTTTTGGCAGATTAAAATCAACCAAAGTTTTGTTTTTACAGAGGCTTACCAATACCACTGCTATTACCTTTGACAGTGTTAAAGTTACGGATGACACATCCATTTGTTATAGTACAGTCTGCCCAGTTCTGAATGCTGTCTAGATCATTTTGAATGACCTTTGCTGCTGCAACAGTGTTTGCCACTCCTCCTATTTTTGTGTCGTCTGCAAATTTAACAAGTTTGCTTACTATACTAGAATCCAAGTCATTAATGTAAATTAGGAATAGCAGAGGACCTAATACTGATCCCTGTGGTACTCCACTGGTTAGCTCGCTCCATTTTGAGGTTTCTCCTCTAATCAGTACTTTCTGTTTTCTACATGTTAACCACTCCCTAATCCATGCGCATGCATTTCCTTGGAATCCCTACTGCGTTCAGTTTGAGAATTAGTCTTTAATAATAATTTAAAACGTGAGGTTTTTTTTTTTGTTGTTTTTATTTTTTTTTTTTTTTTAAGATGTTTCGAGTCCAACAGCGACTGGACAAGCAGAGGTACACACTGTTATTAATGTATACACAGGCTCCCTTGAGAAAGATATGTACAACATATCGAAACGTTGGGCATCTGGCTCTTTGAGCTAAAATTATATATATATATATATATATATATTCACACATAAAAAGGTACTTTTTACTCTGCGACATTTGTGGTAGAGTTACCAATAATGCAGACAAACAAACCGTGCAAGCTATATATAACACAGTTATGAGCATAATAATTAATCAACAGCTTTCACTGTAGTTCCAACCAACCATCCTCAGGCACTGTTCTGCAAGTTTTGAACGTGTCCAATTTAAAGCACTTAAAATGACTGATGCTGACTGCTTCCCTGCTTGACTTACTATTATAACAACTCCCCACTCCTGAAGGTACATTTCTTTTTTTTTTTTTACGACTACTGAATTAAAGCATTACGCTTAGCGTACTCAGTAAATCAAGTTTTAAATGGAAACATTATGTAAGAATGATCTCCCATACTCCCTCACTGCACACAAACAAAAGTGTTTTTTGTTACTATCACTATATTGAGTTTGAAATCCATATTAGAAAAATCAGGAAACTATCCAGAAAACTGGACCAAAAAAGTAAATCGCAGACCAGGATAATATTGCCCAAAAGCCATTAGGTCATATGTACAAACAATCATGCATCCTGTGTACACCCTGGTAATAATCCTTTACAATGCAAAGCAAAATAGGACATTTGTGTTCCTGCTATTTTTTTTTTTTTTTTTTTGTAGACTGCACATTGTTACCACCTTTGTTAACCAATGTCTCACTGGCACGTTAGGAAAGACAATAATATGACAAAACTTGTGTCAATTAAAATTGCAACTTGTATTCTTGTTTTACTGCAAGTTACATGTCACACATTTTTGTCATGCAATTTTCAATGCTGCTGTTGTGTCCTCCTGTAAAAATGCTGCATTCTGCTGAATAGGCACTTAATGCAACAAACACCAATAGATGTCAGCTGCAGAGCCCTATGACCTGCGGTGATGGAGGGCATCATTTGGTGCTTCCTCCTAAAGATTCATTGCTCTGCGATTAGTAATTTGGTTCCCCTTCCACAGCTGAATTGAAAATGGGCGTACTTTAGTTACTGTATGTTAATAAATAAATAAATAAATAAATAAATAAATAAATAAATATAAACAATACTATTAAAATGCATTTCCCTCTAAAAGGAATACTTTATATTTATGTAGAAATTTAAAAAGACAGTGTTCTACAGGAGACACCTCAAGTGTTCATGTAGTTGAGGGTGAAATTATGGATAAGTACCTAAGTGGTTGAAGATCTGCAGTACCAGTACCTTACAGTATATCTGTATACTATATCCCTTTCAACGTCTAGGTTCCATGGTGACACCAATAAAATCGAAAGGGGCTTTGAGCTGCCAAACGCAGTCTGTTACACTACAGTATACTATAGGCTGTGGCTGAATAAAAAAAGGGTGATTTTGGGGGTACACTGTACATTGTCTGGTTATCCATTCTAGTTACTTTTGAATTGAGGCAAAATACCAGGTTAATAGTTGGGGTTACAATGCAGAGGCACTTGTCAAATTAATATCTGGAAATAACTTTCCAGGTTTTCAAGCTCCCCTATCAACCTAGCTTTAAAGATTGCTCAAAACTCCTTTCGCATAGGACTACTTCATCAATATTTGATCATAAGCCCCCCACACTGTTATATCACACCGTTGTAACTGTCTTTCTTTCATTTATTAAACTGCAATCATATTACTAACAACACCTCACTGTAGGCGATTAACTGAATTGACATTTGGCACTTGCTATTTTTCTTTCTCCTACCTTAATTATTACAACGGCATAACTAGAAATGAGATATTCTGCTCTCCTACTCATCCACCCTCCTCAATCTGAAGTGAATGTATATCAGAGTTTGTGTGTGGGATGGAATACGTTTTGCATCCATTCCTCCTCTCAACTGGCAACACTGTAGCTACAACCTAAGCCAACCGATGCCCATTTGAAGAACATTGCAGAGGAGTCAATAAAAAGCTTGCTGCAGGCTAACTTCTTTAATTTCTCCGTTTCAATAGGCTATTTATAAATGGATTTCTGCTTTTCTTATCCCTCCTGCTGAGCTAGTCAACCCAAGAGAGCAACCTCTATTCCCTTCCTGGCACTGCAACTATTTCTGAAAGAAATCATGTTTGTTTACCCTTTGCTACTGCCTGAACAAGAAAAACTTTGAAATAGAGAGGAAATTAATATTCCAACTCACCAAATGAACCCTTCATACCTGCTGCTGGATGCAGTGCCATGAAAAAAATAGGTCACTGTGACCAACGCACAGAATCAAATACCCGTTTCAAACGGAATATTAAAAGTCGAAGTGACCCATATATAAGATAAAAAAACAACATTTAAGAACCCATCTTCTCCCTTTGTGTATTTTGCTTACATAGAGCTGATGACATTTATAACCTCCGGCTGCTGCAGGTTCTGTTTTTCGTACAGTTAGAGATTTGGCTACAAAGAAGGAAGAAGCGTATGAACCTGCAAACTAGTACACCCAGTTTCAAACAATCCAACATAGGTAGTATTTTAACACAAAACTGAACATAAATGTGGAACACAACAGCTTTATGAGCTGTAAGAAATATTCAGGCCCTATCTGACAAAGCACCTGCTTGCAGAATATAAAACAAGGTTAGTGGTGACTTTGTTCACACTCAAGCCTGCCGGTACGCCCCAGGTGAACAGATAGAGAACGAAATAGAAACATATCATCATCGCCCTGGGAGAAGCTTAGCCTGCCTTTAATACATTTCACTGCCTCCCGAGCACAGTCCTTGATTCTATGAAATCATGAACATCAAAAAAGTGAAAATCTGACAAATTAATTGCTTTACTAAAATAAGTGCCAATGCGAGACAAAAATGAGATACAAACCTGCAGATAATGCAAAGGGCTTACTACAAGTGTGATGAGCACCGAAATTCATCTCGGTAAGGAGACTCCAGGCTGAACTGTACAGCCTGCACCGCTACTGTAGGACACTGTTACCAAAAGCCTGTTAGTTCTGAATTTTGTCAAACCTATTGATAATGGTGGGAGGCATTAGAACAGCTTTGATTGCTTCTGTTGTCTGTAATAACATCACTCTTTTAAATCTGCAAGAAACTGTCACAGTGGAAATAAAATATCAACACTTCAAAACAGTTTGGCACCTGCTATACATTTTCAGCAGGCTGCTTTGAAACCTGCAGGTTCGTTATACAAAACACAAGCCTGCCTGTGCCATTAGATATTTGTATGACTACCACCATTTTTCTGTATTACTCTTTATTGATTCAGCGGACTCAATCTGAAAGCATGGACCCCAAATCTGATCAGAGAACATGAAATGGTAGAAAAAAAGAGAAATATTAGAGCTTGTTTATATTGTACTATAACACCACTACTCAGCTGTACACACAATGTAGTTGTAAGGCACGACAATTACTCTGAGCACAAAGCATGCATGCAACAAACAGTGTTCCATCATACCGTCTAAAGCACTTTACTAGGACAGTACTGAACTTTGATCCCAATATTCTTTCACATTATGTTCTGTGCTACTGTGTCTCAAAGTGTTTTAAATTCCCCTTTTGTAATACTGAGGAAGACAGAGTCTGGAATTGTTTTTTTTGTCCAGGAAAGTAAACATTTCCAAATCATTTCAAATAGACCGAGTACAACAGAAAAAAATATAAAAAGATACAAGTCTTTTACCCATAGGTCGCCGGTTTAAATCTGGCGAGGTCAACTATATTGAAAAGCCATCAATTGAACTCTTTTTTTTAAATGATTTAAGGAGGCCTGAATATTCCATCAATAGGAATTAATTACAACTTAAACATAAGAAAATGAATATTGTTATTTTAAAAAGGCAAAGTATGGGGATGTAATCAATGACATGCATTGCTAATTCTAGGAGATGGGTAGCTAAGTATCACAGCAGAACTAAGCAGTGATTTCATTAAAGAAGATAAATAAATTACATCTTAATTTAAATTGTACATCTGTAACATTATTGCTTTCAACAATTAACCAGCTTTGAACACCTTAGCAATTTAATCTGTTACTGTGCCAACCCTGCTCACCAACACCTCATCACTATCCCACATTGGTTCATTTAGCAGGACTACAAAACACTCCTCTGAGGGCTAATAGCAGCAACCTAACTGGAACTACACTTAGTAGTCTTATTTTGTAACAAAGTAAAAGAGTGTCTCAAGCATTTTTAAAGTCAGCAAAACAGATGGCCTACCTTCTATGAAGCTAGAGATATAAAAATAGCTATCTGAAGTATAGATCATTTCTGTAGCGAGGATCTCAAGAGGGCAAAATGTGCTGTGATCGGCAAATTCAGAATAGTGAAGAGAAAACTATTTCCCTTTCAGACGATTTCCCTCAAAGAAACACAAAAATCCAGGAATTTACAGGATTGTACTTCCACAAGTTTCTTCAGTGGTAGGTTTTTGGAGGAATAACTATTACATTAGAAATATCTTGGGGGTAAAATGACAGGAAATGACTGCTGTACATGTAGCGATCCTACAATAAACTGGTGACCCTCTTCAAGCAGAAGCTCAAGGCTTTCACAAACGTACCTCTTCAGAAGCGGCATCAAGACCAAAAACATCCCTTCTCTTCACAGTCAGTAAATCCAGGTCTTTCAGGTCATCATCATCATCATCATCATCATCATCTTCAACAAACTTCATCCCCGATGTCCCCCCTCCAGTCTCATCTTCCTCCTCCCCTGAAGAACCAGACTCCTCCTCCGACTCTCCTCCAGAGGATGGGTCCCCTGCAAGACATGACGTTTCTCCCTGGCCTTGCGACGTTGCCCCCACTGAAGTGGATTTCTGGCCCCTGAGACGAGCTTTGAAGTTCTCCAGCTCATCCTCTGTGCCGGACTCCTGTTCCTCTCCACTGGCTGCCTCCCTGGTGGTGTCTGTCTTGTCTCTCGCACTCTCCTCCCTCTGCTTCTTTGCTTTCTGAATGAAGCGAACTCTTGGTGCCACGGCCAGGCCTAACGAGCTGTGAACGGAACAACAAAAAGAATACAAATCTTGGAACAGACAGACTGCTTGGCAATATATATCTGCTTTCATAAATAGGAAGTTCTTATTGATATGCAGGGAGGCAGTAAAGGTGTTTAATTCAGGTTCAAAGAGTTTCCATGTTTCTTGTGCATCCCTCATGCTTCAGACGTGCATCCGAATTGTAACTTTTAAAACATTAACGGTGGACTGATACAATTGTCACCTAGCAACCGCGATATCACAATAGACATTATAGGAGACGTATTTTATATTTAAATTATTGGACCTTGTAAATATTTTGTCAACCATAGGGCAGCAGTGTGGAGTAGTGGTCCGGGCTCTGGACTCTTGACCGGAGGGTCGTGGGTTCAATCCCAGGTGAGAGACACTGCTGCTGTACCCTTGAGCAAGGTACTTTACCTAGATTGCTCCAGTAAAAAAAAACAACTGTATAAATGGGTAATTGTATGTAAAAATAATGTGATATCTTGTAACAATTGTAAGGTCGCACTGGATAAGAAAATAAATAATAATAATAATAATAATCCTCCAAGGGCAGAAACTTTTACAACTGCATTTCTAGCCTTTAAAATTGTTTTTAGTCTTTTCTTCCAGACAGTTTCCCTTTGTGTTTGCTTCAAAATAGCACCCAATATGTATTTATTTTGTAAAGAAAATGTTGTTAGGCTGGGTACTTCGCTTTATCACTTATGCATACTAAGATCAAAAGAAAACTGTGGGATTAAATGGGGTTTACATGTCTGAATCTCAGGGATACACTGGACCTCTGCATAATTCCTAAGAAATATAAATCAGGCAGCAAAGCTAACACAGATGGCTACCCATTAAGATCCAGCTCTACTAACGGAACCTGTTCAACCTTTACTGAAAAGTTTCTCGTCCTAGCGAGCCAACACAGACTCTTTTGGGATTCAAATGAGGATTTGGTTTTTAAGAAGCAGGCATACGATGCCGAGACATATGGAGCGTGTCCCTGGAGGGCTGAGCGGAATGGCGTCCTGATTACGAGAAGTGGATACATCAACCAGCTCATGAAAGATGCATCGTGGCCAGCCAAGAAAAGGACAGCACCGACAGGCTAGTCTGGAGAGAACAATCACAGTGCAAGCTCAGACTCTCTGTCCCTGCAGTGACAGCCCAAACCACAGACTGCTGTGCTGCGAGGCAGGCAGAATCCAAATACTATGGAGATACTGCAGACTCAAGCTTATCTCAAGGTGTTGTGTGATCATATCTTCTATTGCACATTCTGTAACGGCTAATTAATTCCTGCAGCAGTAATACTGTATTTTAGGGTACAAATCAACAAAGGCGAGTCAGCAATAAAGGAAAAATCCTAAATTAAATTGGGATTTAAAAACAATGTCATTTAGGTATTGAAAAGCATCCTACCAATTAAAACAGCTTATTAGTTTGTCTATGCCAAAGAAAACACTGGCGAGTCTGAAATAGGGGAAAAACATGTTGCTCTTGTATTTAAAGTTAACATATTACTGGAGTAAATGAAATGGACTTAAATTAAATTCTTCATATTGTTTATGTTCCAGGATTTCAAGACTTACTTACCAAGCATACTCTGATAACTGCATCTTAAATACATCAAACACATCTTTGTTTTTCATCAGGTAGACAGATCGCAGGTAGGATACAAAGCACTGAAATGTAAGAAAAACATTTATCAATATTCTGCATGTTAGAGTTGTAAGTAATTCATTTTAAAAATCTGAAATGTCACAATTAAGGGGAACATATGTTTCCAATAGATTATATATACAGCTATGACCAAAAGTTTTGCATTACCAAGAATTTTAGGATTGAGACATAATTAAAAATATATATATATGAACATCATTTAGATATTTTATTTAACATAATGTAATCAAAGAAACTAGATAATGACATTGCAAGTCAACTGGAAGCCATAATAGTAATACAGTATTTCATGTTAGATTTCAAAATGTCACATTTTTCAATTCAGTTTTTTCAAGTATATCGGAAACTACAAAGCGGTATGTAATTCAATGTTAACATAACCTTATTTCAGCAGGTTTAATTCGACTTTATGAAGCAAAATGAGTTAATTCTGTAGGGTGATGCACATCGTTTGGCCATAGCTGTACATCTGAATGTAATAAACAAGTAAATAAAATACAAAGGGCAGCAAAAATGACTAACTCAGTTTGGAAGAAACACAAAATAAATGCATACTAATGCAAAAGAAATCAGGAAAAAAAAAGAATGCTTCTTTTATCGTGGAATGCGTTGCTGTAACAAGGGATCTTTATCTATGTTTTTCAGATTCTCTTATTCTATTTTTCCATGTTCACCGACAGCTGCAGTTGGTTTTATATGCTGACAGATAGTTTGGATCCCAATATAACACCAAACTCGAGAGTGAAACTAAGAAGGACTGTAAGGAAAAAAAAAAAAAACACACTAAAACTGATCAGAACATCTTGAATTGTAAAATCTCTGATAAAACTAGTGGTGCCCAGGGAGGAAAACAAAGTTTTAAAAGAAAAAATAAAATGCACACAGTTTACAAGAAGAAAAAAAAAAGTTCACTCTGGTTCTTCAGTATCCATACGAAGTAGGCTTTAAACCCAAAGGAAAAATGGTTAGTTTTCAGGTCTTAGTCCTACTGTTCTAGTTGCTTTCCTCCTCAGTGACAAAGAGGACAGCAGCTCCCTAGGGTGAGACAGAGTGTGAGCCACTCCTCAGGGGAGCCGCTATTCATCAGTGCTATCCCAAGAGCTGGGGCTGACAGGCAGGGACAGTGAGCGAGACTGCACCCAGACGTGCTGCCTGTACCATCAGGTGCCGAGCCATGGTGGAAGAGTCATGGAGGACAGAAGTGGCGACGGTGGGGTACTTACTCTTTGTGCACGCTCCTTTAGAGCCTGCTCCTGTGCTAGGAAAGCCTCCAGTTTCTGCTGCACATTTGTTAACTTGTCCGGATTGACCCTAAAAGGGAAGCACACGCAGCCATTTCAGACAGAAGCAATATAAAGAAAGAGAGGTGGCACAGTGTGTTAAAGCACAGCCTTTTCGCCTCTGGAAAGGCTTAATAAAATGTGTAATTACTATACGGTATGCTCTTAGGCAAAATATGCAACTAATTAATTTTCCATAATGGACTTTACTATTCACTGGTTCTTACCTTTTAGGTAGCACATCAAAGGAAACAATACAAGGAAACCAACATTTTCAAAATTGACTTCTAAAGGGAATCTAATCAAAAGCAGCAATTTCATTAAAATTAAGATAATATCAACATGCCAACTAACCGACAGTGCTTTCATCCATCTTGTACTAATTGTTAGATTGCATCAAGGAGTGTCAATATTAAATTTTTTTCAAAACACCTTCCACGTGTAAAGGTTGCAATTATTTTGCTCCACGTTTTAAAACCACTTGGGGCACTACACCTTTGATTAATTAAAAATGTTCAAAATGTCTATGGCTGAACATCAAACTGATGTGGTGGCTTAAAGGTCTTCACTTTGAAACAGAACACCTTGATCTATAGTTTGTATGCGTGTGTGTGTGTGCATACACAGTAATCACAGCTGAGGTTTGACTTCAGAAGCCCCTGGGCACTCTGTAAACATGTACCTCTATATTAAATGCCAGGTCCTGAGAATAATCTGAAGTGGATAAAAGAACAAACACATACTTTGATAATGACTGCACACAAAGCAATCTTTGTTGAAAGAAAGTCTCTAGATTCATGAATGTATGTATTTTGGATAAATATTGGGGGGCGGGGCATATGGAAGTGGCATTATCTGGATGTGGAATGCCACCCTAAAGGTCGGGACACACATAAGCAGCGCGATGCCGTCGGCTATCAGGCGGCATTTTACCACCAATATTGTTGGCAATGTTACGGAATGGTGCTGCACAGACCAGGGCGATATACTGCGGTATCACAGTGTTGCTGAGCAGTGCTGCTCAAATGAAATCCAGAACGATTTTTTTTCTAGCTGCCGCATGGTACCATCGGTGAATTAACTCATCACAGCTATTTTGCATGTAGATTTTCTAAAGAACTGTACAGCAGTTAGGAGTGACAATACTGAATGAGCCAATGCAAATTTTCCATTCTGTCAAGCTATTATAAAAGAGGTCTTTATGCTGAGTTAATGAACATACAGATCACTTACGAGAGGAAAGGTTACACTTTTGACTTTTTTTGCGTTTGCAATTCAGGACTAATTATAGGTCTGTAACCGATTTCACTGCATTGCAGAGGGAAGCCTACTCATTTGTTGTAGCTCTCTAGCTCAGTCTTGAAAAAAAGGCATTTTCATATATATATATATATATATATATATATATATATATATATATATATATATATATATATATATATATATATATATATATATATATATATATATATTATTATTATTATTATTATTTATTTCTTAGCAGACGCCCTTATCCAGGGCGACTTACAATCGCAAGCAAATACAAATACATTCAAGTGTTACAATATAAGTCATACAATAAGAACAAGAAATACAATAATTCTCAAGTGTGACAAACCACAATTCTCCACTGGAACAGGGTTAATCCCGCAACTTCCCCTTTCCGTACCATAAAAAATAGATATTTAACATCCACCGTATGCACCCCCAGTGAGGGATAAGCGATACACTCCCATCAAACTAGCCGCTTTTGAGTCTTGTGGGAGCCATGAGATATTACAAAATCTCTAAATTCACATTCAAAATGGAATGCACTTGTCCACATGATTGGATGTCTATATTGATATCTCCAATACTATAATAAAGTGTCTCTGAAGTGTTGTTTTGTGGCTCATTAGTACCAAAATAAATTAGCTACACTTTAAGCCATTAGTTATGGAAGAGTTCCCCAAAGGTTTGCCTGTGTCGCGCTTCTTCTAAACCCATTACATTCTCCAGCTTTGACCTAATCAGGGCAATATTCCCCCCTATGTAAGCTTTCTAATGGTACCACTACTGGTTCCTGCAAGGACTGATCAATTAGTGTGCCACGGAAACTGCATTACTGTCATCCACAGGGGCTTTCTAAAACTAATTAAGAAGAAAGGCTTCTGCAGTGGACACCTAGTGATGAATGAACACATCAAATTTAATTTCAAACCTTTATTAAGCACGGCTCAAGCTCGTGAAGTGGGCCGATAAGGTGGCACAGCTCCTGCATATCTGCAGTCAGAACAAGCAACCGTCTGGAGACGCATGCAGAGGGCCATCCATCACATATTCTCAGTGTGAACGTAACGCAGAGTCCCGGAGGAACATTTGTACAAAAAAAAAAAAAAAATTAGAGGACCGAGAGGCTTAATGTCTGCACAGGATTGTGCACACATTGTGATACTGTCATCCATTTAAAATACATCAAAAACCTCACTGACAGCTGAGAAAGGAAGTAAAGTGCTAAGCAAGTAGCACCTGCCTCAGACTCATTCGGGTCCTATTGGGGGGGGGGGGGGGGGGGGAGACGAGACAGTAAGCAACCAGTATCTCTCCAACCCCTCTTTTGTGTATTAACTAAAATAGTGCCAGAATGCACAATAACCGCAGCAATTAAGGGCAAAGGGGTTTAAGTAAAACATTATCTTTTCACCAATTAAAGGAAATCTGAAATGCACATTTTACATGGTTTTTTTTTTTCAATTAACTGTAACCATGAATGAATTTTATGGGCAGCAGTGTGGAGTAGTGGTTTGGGCTCTGGACTCTTGACCGGAAGGTCGTGGGTTCAATCCCAGGTGGGGACACTGCTGCTGTACCCTTGAGCAAGGTACTTTACCTAGATTGCTCCAGTAAAAACCCAACTGTATAAATGGGTATTGTATGTAATAATGTGATAACTTGTAATAATTGTAAGTCGTCCTGGATAAGGGTGTCAGCTAAGAAATTAATAATAATAATAATAATAATTTTACATCTGTGACTGTTCTGTGCTTTCAAGCAGGTGTTTGTATGACCCGTGTTGAAGTGCCAAGGGATTTGTTTTTCAGCAGTGTTTATGAATTCTGTGGTTTGAGCCAAGCTCTGAAAAACAGTTGTAAATGTTCATGATACACGGGATGTCCTGATTGGCTACTTGTATGGTGCATAAGATCAAATCATCATTTAATGACTGACTATTTTCTTGAGAGACAACAATTAAATAAAATTAGGGAGAGTATGTATTCACACCAACTATAAAACACACATCATTCAACAACCACTTGGTGAACTACAATGAGCCATGGTATGCTTTTGTTCTTGTATCATACAATATATCTTGTAAAGAAAGTAGCAGGATTCATTGATACACAATGAATCGTTGCACGGCTAGTACCAAGTATCAAGCCAGTATCTTAAAGCTTTTTTCATAATCTGAAACAGAGAACCCAGAACTAGCCCCTAACAGACACTAATTGGTAAAGACTGTGGTGCAAGTACATACAGCAAGACCAACAAAGTGACAGGCGAACCAAGGCAGGCAGCTGGAAACAAACAGAACAAAATGAGGGCAGAAAGAATGTAATAGCAACAGAAAATCTGTTGGAATGCAAAGAACGCGGACTAGACAAGAACATTTAAAAAGGGAGCAGGTACAGGACATGCATGCAAATTAAATTAGATCTGAAATTTAAGAGCACTGGAGACGTGGCAATTAGATTGTATTGCATGAAAGATTACAGCTTTGACCAAAAGTTTGGTCTCAACCTATAGAATTAACTAATATTGCTTCATAAAGTTGAATGTCTCAATCCTAAATATTCTAGGTGATTCAAAACCTTTGGCCACCGCTGTATAAGCCCTATCAGGTACCGTCTTTATGATGTGCTGTACTTTCAGGTTACACTGAGGCTGGAAAATGATTATCTCCAGGTCCCTGCAGCTCTGGGGATTCAGATAGAACAGTTTTGTTCTCACAAAGGGATGGCCACCATCAGTCTCCTCAGTGACATGAAGGCATTTAATAACATAGCTGCAAGATTCTTGCCAGCATACTGCATTTTTAAGACAGGTTTTTTTTTGTTTTTTTTTTATTATTCAAAATATTTACTTCACAATGTCCAGGATGAACTTGTTCTAAACATATTGTGATGTACAGTAGCAATAAGGGTAATTTGCTGGTTATTTACTTTGTTTACTTGCTTAGATGCCCGTAAACCAGTGTGCAATAAAACATTTATTTTGCGTATGCAGCTAGTGCAGCTGAGAGTAGATGCCATGCATTCTAAATATTGTACGAATCCAGAGTGGAAAAGATTAAATGGTACTTTGTTTTTTTTAATTACAATGCAATACTAAAAGTTACAATTAGACCCCGTTCACACTTGCGATTTGAGGCGGACACCTTTTCTCATATGTGAATGCTCCAAAAAAGAAAAGATTTAGGATGATGTTCAGTCTTTACTGGTAATGGTTAGGGACTAGAGAATAATAATTCAAGTAAAGGATAGAACAGTTTAAAGATCGTGTTTGTACACAAAGACGGTATTTATGCAGGTAAAACAAATATGTATACATGAGAAGAAATGTGTGTAATGGGTTTAACATTATTTAATGCTGTGTCTTTCCTTAGGAGGGTGCAGTAGTACTATTAGGTGGTCAGTCATGAGCTTGTCTTGTGAATGTCAGTCATTGTGTACAACCTGATAGTCTTTTGCAATCCGAGTGAAAGTATCCATTATGAAAATAAATATTTATACCTGTCAACACTAAGTTGCTGTTTCCCGCGTTCTAAATACCTCTGTGTTCTTACGAGAATAATGCGATTGTGGGTGGGGGTAAGCTCGGACAGTCACCCTGTTACATACCATAACAGTAAGTCAAAATTGTCAATATGTTTTTTTAATATCTACCATAAAATTGCTACTAGGAACAAGTACTCTTTGGAGATGCTAACCTACCAGTACATATCAGAGGAAGAGGCACTTACTTGATTTTGTTAATGGGGACCTTCCTTTCTTGAAGCTGTTGCAACATTCCCTTTTCTTCTGATGGCAACAGAACCAACAGTGCTTCACCACCTTCTTTATACCTGAAACAACATTTAAAAAAAAAAAATGCAGATATGAGGGAGAATTGAAAATGCTTGCTCTAGAGTGTCTGTGGATGCTTTCATTTTCCTAGAAATGATTTTCTCAGAAAACTTCAATCAGAAACGAGCTACTGCATTCTATCTTGACTTTATCTTCTTGTATTCCCCGGTCGGTATTTACGGGACCTTTCACAAAACAAAAGCTTAAACTAGAGGACAGATTTGACTAATCTGTACCGTAGAGTTTGTTTCCTAGTACTGAGGGATTTCTTAGGAAGCAGCCTCCTCACATCCCATACAGGCTCAGACTGACTGAAAAGTAATTAATGTTAAAATGAATTACACAGGGCCGACAATTTTTTTTTTAAAGCACTTGACATTTTTTATACATTTCTAATATCTGTAATCATGAAAATGAATCCTGGGTAAATAGTGTTGCTATATGATGGTTTCATATCTATAGCTAAAGTACTCAGTGCCAAGGTAGCGGTATCTACTGACAACTTTCCAGAATATGATTGGATTTTTAGTTAGGAGGTAATTTTTAATATCATTTTTTGTCGCATGTAAATTTGAGGTGGCTGTTTTCCATCAGGTCCGCACAGAAAGACATGCGCCCGTAAAACAAGACGCTGTGTGGGGATGCTGCACGCTCGGTGGGGGAGATCGGCTCTCTGCGTCACGGGCTTTTTTTGTATAGGTCTAGGAAGTTTCTCCTTTAGGAGAAAGTAATCTCTTTATATGCAGAGCAGGTGTTGTTTGGCACTAACTGCAGTAGCAGCATGCAATCCAGCACAAACTGGATGGAATGGCCTTCCTCTGGAGAATTCACTGGTAATGACAAAACAGACACAACCGGATAGCTAGGATTATATTGCTTAAGCTTTTTCTTAAAATCCAATTATTTTATGAAAAAAAGAATAGAAACTCAATTTTATTTGAAAACGCACAAAAACGTTCTTTATCCATTTTTTCCCACTGATTGAGAAAGCTAGTACCGTGTCACACAAGGGTTTTTCAACAAAGCATGCTTATTCATTGGTGCATTGCATTTTAATGCTGCTTTATCACCAACATAATACAAATATTTGGTGGTGGTCCAATGAAGGGCAAAAATAGGAAGGTTACTGGTAGTCCCTCGACCTCCAAACTCAATAACAACAAACACTGCACTTATAGTGCACCTTTCAAGACAAGGTCCTCTCAAAGCACTGAACACATTTTAGCAGAGCAAATATTATTTCAATTCTTTTTGTTGTTAGTCAACTATTTAAATTCAATGTATAACCTTAAGGCAATGTACTAAGAAATGCCTTTTCAAAGAGATATGTTTCTAAACAAGATTTAAAAAACAGGAACAGACTTGTCTGAGCAAAGGTTGTAAGGAATCACTGAGTTCAGCCCCAAAACCACCAGTACAAACAGGACTGATAAGTCAATGTTTGGCTGGGCATGGGCACTGAAATGCTCCCTACAGTCTGTCTGAATTGATGAATGTTGTGGGCCAAGCACAGATGTCAGTTCTATCTTGTAAATATAGATGATTTTAATCTCCAGAGCTGCCAATCCAACATTCTATAAATACATAAAATTTAGCAGATAACACATGTCACACCGTATTGAGGGAATGAGACATCCCTCTTAACCGCTATCCTATTTGATAGGGACTCAAGAGCTCAGCAACCACAGCGGACAGACTATAGATAAACAATGATGCAATCATAGTTAACTAATGGGCTCTAATCCATAAATGCAACAAGAGACCAGCCTCCCACTGAACGCAGATGTCCCCCGCACAGATAAACCCACACCAATTCAATAGGTTAGCTCCCATTGATTTAATGAGAATGGGCACTTCTCACACACCATTGCATTTGCTGATCATCCGGGACCAAATCCACAGGATGCTTGGATTTCTTTTGCCTGTATTTGAAATATGAAGCAATAAACAACCTGTCAATGTGTCATTAGGTACTGTTACCTAGCCCCACTGTGTCTATGCGATAAAGTGATTAAGGAAACAAATGTGGGGAGAATTTTCCTACACAAAACACAAAAGCAACCAACTCTGTACCACTCTACCCAACATCAGTACTAACTTATCTGTGTTTCACTGTTCAAGTTACAATCGACCCAGAAGATTAGCATTTGTGGAGATCCCTTTTGAGCCTCCCACCCTATTGAGCCCTTTTCCTCAAACCACACCTGTGCTCAGTTATTTCACACATTTCCTATAGCATGACCATTACATAAGTGATTCTATTCTGGGTTAAAAATCCCAAATCCATGGCTGCGAGTTAAAGAACACCAATGCCTGGTCTTCAGTGCCTTTTCCCAGGTATAGCTGAGCTGGGCGATCTGGGCGAGGTGTAGTTAAAGATGGCTGTAATTTTGTCAGGTATCCTGTTGCTGACCGAGGAAGTAGTAGTGCGGCAGTAAAGGTCGTAGTGAGGCAGTAAAGGGTCACGTTGCATTGTGGGATTGACTAAATGTGTGCAAACAAGCGAAGATGGATGAAGTTGAACAAACAACTGTTGTTGTTTTTATTTTTGGTCTTTGCACAGCTGCTAATAGTCTTATTAATGAGGTTTTGTCACGCAATAAGGAGAAAAGCGGCCATTGTTCAAAACAGTTGGTCTCTTTAGCACACGCCTTTCGATGACGTACAGCACAGTTTGGCCCTGTTGGGTAGGAGATACAAAACTGTATGGAAAGGCAGTGGAAACGAGGCATAAATTAGTGTATAAAACCAAATGCTAAAAATGTCCTGGAATGGAGGCCTTCCACAAGATTTAGTTTTGGTAAAAAGTCTCCCTCTTGTGCCTGATCCAGCAACTACAGTACACAGAGCCGATACAATCCCAGCACTCCTTGCAGTAAAAGGAGCAGCGTAAACCACACTGAATTTAATACAGGGTTTTTTTTTAATGGATTTTAAAACCTTAGGAGAGTCCTGATAAGACATGGCAATGGGCCCAAAACATATTTACTGACAGAGTGCGGCATGGGTTTCCAGAGATGCTGCAGACCCTTGCAGGAATTCATCTTGCTACAGACAACAAGAAAGCTAACATTTGCCCTTGCTCAATACATCTCATGGGACCTTGAAGTACCTTGAGGCATCTCGTTTAATACAAAGGGCAGCAACTCCAGTGCTTGACCTTGTAGGTCCTTTTGCTGCGGACAGAACTGTGTTTACAATGTGGGAAAATCCAACGGGATTCTACCGATTCACTTTTAACTGTAACTAAACACGCAGGTAGGAAAGAACCTGGGGGGGGGGGGGGGGGTTAACATATCAATGCATTGCCTTCAGACTGCAAGGAGAAAACCTGGTGGTACATCTGTGTTTGCCAAATGCATTAACTTCATTGAACACCCTGATGAAACTTTTACTGACCAATACTCACGAGAATGCATATACAGGATCTTTTCTGCAGGTTTCATTTTTATTTACACATCTAGAAAATGTCCAACAAGTATTGGGAGAGATCATATGAGGCAGAACTATCGCTGTGGGTTCGTTTCTTCATAACTATCCCATCTTCAATGGTATTATCAATTTTGTACAAATAATGAACAACCGGAACTACAGGAAGTGTATGAATTAATAAGCACTTTAAAAAAATGGACAAGCTGACTCACATTGAATGCAATGGACAAGTTGACTCACATTAAATGCAATCCTGCTATGTTAGGATTGCATTTTTATATTTAAAAAGGGGGATTTTGAATCCTCTCCTAGGCAAATACATTTACTGAACATGTAGGCGTAATCAGCAAGATTAATACCGACTAACAGTTTCTACCTTTATTAATATTACATTTTCAATGGAGCCTTTTCTAGCACTGCATCCTATCCTACTTGCCTGCTGTTAAATAAGTGGATCAGCTCTCTGTACAATACCTGGCTGTTCTCCCCACTCTGTGGATGTAGGTATTAGCGTCTTCTGGACAATCAAACTGCAGTACCCAGTTCACCACAGGGAAATCTGCGGAAGAGTAAAATCTTTATTTTGCACCCTAGGGGTGTTGAAAATACATGATTTATAGAGGTCCTGTCCATTCAGGTAGAAAGCAATTGATCTCATGAAACATATTCTTATATCTGCAGGCAACAAACAGTTACCATTTAGCAGGCGGTGTTGTGGGGCTCGGTGCACTAAAGCACTTTACTTAAGTGCATCAACCTTATTCCCTCTTTTGCTAAAGTCAGAGTATCTGCTGGGAACAAGAGGAGCTGTATATTGCACTTAGTGCTATGTCACATAACCACAATGCCATCCCTCATCAATCAGAGCTCTAAACCCTGCGTCTCTTAACCTAGACATGCAACAGGACAGGATGTGTTGGAATCCTTCCAAAATTTTGGAAATAATATAAAACAAAACCTCAAAATAATCTATAGCTATGGCCAAGTTTTGCATCACCTAGAATTTTAGGACTGAGACATAATAAACTAAAATGACCATAATTTAGATTTTTTATTTATCATGTAATCAAATAAACTACAACATGATACTGTAAAAGTCTACCGGAAGCCATAATAGTAGTACAGTATTTCATGTTAGATTTTGAAATGTCACGTCTTTTAATGTCAGTTTCTCGTTAAGTATATGGAAAACTACAAAGCGCTATGTAATTCAATATGTTAACATTATTCAGCAAGTTTCGTTCGACTATGGAGCAATATTAGTTCATTATATGGGGTGATGCAAAACATTTGGCCAGAGCTGTACAGACATTTACAATGTATCCCTATTTACTAGATAGTAACCTGACTTATAGGCACTTTTGTTTGTTGTTGCTTTGCCTGTTTTACTTACCAAGGCCCCTGGCTGCTATGTCAGTAGCAAACAGCACGGCTGCCTTCTTGCGGATGAAGTCGTTGTAAACCTCCATCCTCTTCATCTGCTGCTGTTTGCCATGCAGAGCGAGCACTGGGATCCCAGGGCGTAGGCGGCAGAACACTCGGAACAAGAACTGCACCTGCACCAGGGGGGGGGGGGGGGGGGGGGGAGGCAAGTGATTAAAACATCTTAGGAAATGAGGTCGACAATATGAGAGCGCTATACCCTGGATGTCAGATCAGGCTGTCTGTACTATACAGGCTAATGGATTTTCTTAACTGTGTCTGTAGCACTGTATTGGGAACCCCCAAATGAACTGTGGGATTTTTTTTTTTTTTTTTTTCCAGACCTTAGACCTGGATCACACCTATATCTTAAGCACACACACAGACTACTTCTGAGTGTTAAGAGACTTAGTAAACCACAGATTTGTAAAGAACCAACATAAAACATTAGGAGTTTTCACATGTTTTTTTTAAAACATATACAACAGCAGTACATAGCATATGATCCCTAAACACCTTAAACACCAACCTCTTTGCAGCTTGAAAAAAACACAATGACCTTCCTATTCAGATGACTCTTCATGAAGGAGAACAGCATGTTGATTTTCTGGTGCAGTTCACAGACAACATAGTTCTGCTCCAGCGTTGCAGGGGTGCTAATTAGAAAATATAAAACAATGGAAGACAGGCTTAGAGACGCTTAAATTATGTAAAAATAAAAGAAGAAGAAATAAACAAAAAAATAATAAATTCTATCTGTTTTATAAAGCTATTCAGGAGAGGGCATTGATGTAGCCTTACTCCCTTTTGATGCCCTAGTCTGCAATTAATCTAAATAAAGCACAGGTAGAAGGTTTCTTGCTGAAAGGGAGCAGAAAAATGGAGAAGCATTATAATCCTGCCCTTTGAAAAGTAATGTAGATGCACTGCTTTTTGACCTTTTGAATTTGATCTGTTTTTGTGTAACCATAATTGTAGGAGGCAGTGTGGTCCAGTGGTTAAAGTCCAGGGCTTGTAACCAGAAAGTCACCGGTTACATCCCACCTCTGCCACTGACTGACTCACTGTGTGACCCTGAGCAAGTCACTTAACCTCCTTGAGCTCCACCCTGCGAATGAGATGTTAAATCAATGTCCTATTGTAAGTGACGGCATATAATGCACAGTTCACAGCCTACCTCTGTAAAGTGCTTTGTGATGGTGGTCCACTATGAAAGGCTGAAAAACATGGAACAAGAATTGTGTAGCAGTTTGCTATGCATGTGGATTGGCAGAGCTACACTTGGGTAATTTTCTGAAAAGTGACTGACACTGGAGATAGCAGACTGCTAGTTCCAAAATGCATGTACTGCTGACAATTGATGAGGGCCAGATTCATAGACTCTGGGCCTACACCTTACTTGCCCAGCATTGACTGCAAGCAGGCAGTAAATAACAGCATTATGGGCTGGAAGGTATCCAGGCTCTAAGGAGATTTTTAGAATGCAAAGCACAGTGGACCAGGAGGATCTCAAGCACATTAGGAGATAATAAATAACAGAACTGTGAAGCTACAAGGAAGCCAAGAATGCTAAGGAGAGATGTAGTCAGAATAGGCCAGAAGATAAGAGTCCAGTTTTAACTGGCTGGATTGCTTGCACACAACACTAGATTTTATACACACGACACTACTCACACTGCACACGGACCCTGAAACAGGCACAAATCAGCCGGGTGTAGTTTCGGGTGATTAGCCCACGGCCAGAACTGTGGAGAGGAAACCCAATCTGGGCTTTGCTATAACAATGTAATGCACCTTTTGTTCATTTAATCTTTCTTTGGATCCAAGAATGATTCCCTGCATATATTAAAATAACCCTAACATTTCTTAAAGAAATGGAGTCTGTGCAGTTTCTTAAGAAACATCGATACTCACTTTTTAAATTACATCACGCTATATAAGATATTATTATTATTTTAACAAATAGTACCAATACAAACGCAAACTAAAAAAGTTCCTGGCAAATTCAGAATGTGAATTGCTCTAAGTTAGCTTGAATATAAAAGTTTTGAATGACCCAACAAGCCAAGGGCACAAGGCTGGGGAGGTCACATGACCATGGAATGCCAGTCTCCTGCCTAATTAGCTTCTGTGCCTGCTGTTGTGATGGCAAAGGGCGGTAATAATGACGCATTGTAAATCCAAACAGGATTAGCAGGAGAAACCCTTTCGGCAGTAACCATGTTCAAGAGACCAGGACATCAAAGCAACTGAGAACGGGAACGGTTCAGGTCCCTCAGGGGGTTAGAAAAGCAGGAATAACTTCAACCAAATGGAACTAAAGCAACGCAACTCAAGCCCTGCAATACTTTTAATGGTAATCTCCAACTCGAAAGGGGTTTAGGCTGACAAGACACAGCAGTAAGAGCTTTAAAACAGCAAAATACATATTGAACAAATTGCCCAGCGGGGCTCAGGAGCCAAGTTGTTAAAGGGTATTATCATTAATTAACAAACAAATGCGTTGCATGATCCTGACAGGTTCTTAAAAGAATTGCTCCACAATTGCACTGGTTATAGCATTAATTTATATTGGGCCAAACATTCAAGAAGTTTTAACGCTTAAAAGGGAGATTAGATTTGGTGACATACTATAAATACATCACTATATGCAGAGTGACGGTGTACTTCATTAAACATCTATGATATATGCAAGTCCACTGAAAAAGAGAAATAGCAGCTTGAGTTTTCATTGACCTATTTTATGATCCTATGTATGGCACAATTCAGTAAGAAATATGCATTGTTCTGTTCCCTTTTCTGAACTCTAAAATCACATGCTTTGCAGTCATTTCCACTCACACTGGGCACTTGAATTACTGCTTCTAATAAAAGGGAAGTCTAAAATATGCAATTTGAAAGCTGTCTATTCCATGACTAAGTTAGACCGCACACAATCTAAATCTATTACTTGTCCATAAGTGAAGACAGTCAAAAAGATTGCTTCTAAATGAGCTTTTTAAAAATGCAGGCTTGATAAAGCAGCTTTCTCCGAGAGCCGACAATGGTGTTTATAAATCCTGAACCCGTAAAGTGATTTCAGTACAAAGCGAACAGTATATCTTCACTTTAATCAGATAGCTGTGTGCCAGGCATGAATTACGAGAGGCCGCGAGCTTCGCACTGAAGTTACTGGGATGTAAATATAGTCCTGCTTCACTGCTTCTCCTTGTTCTCCTGCAGGGTATTTTGAAAGATATACAAGCCTTTCTTTCCTCAATTTATGACAGGTGAAAAACGAGGTCAGGCCTGTCAAACAGCTATTTGTATGGGTTATATTAAAAAAACAATAATAATAAAAAAATTACAAACATTTTGAAGCTGATCCAAAGGGAAGTGGAATTTCTACTCGTTGTGTCATAAACATTTAACACAATTCATTAATATTATTAGTAAAAAAAAAAAAAAAAAAGTATTTTTTTGGGGGGGGATTTGCAATGCCACAGAAAGCAGAATAACCTTGTTGTCACGTGAATTAGAAAAGCAGAGAAATATTAGCACAGCCTCAGGGACAGTTACCTGTACCCACTTTAAATGGGTGAAACTTGACGTGGATGACGTGACTCTGCTGCTCAAGCTTTTGTCAGCGCATACACCTGAAGGTTAATTCCTTTAAACAAGACATAATTAGGAGCACAGACGGGGAATAAGGTGTCAAAGTGTTCTGTGCTGCATGCATTAGCACTAATTTTTTTATTATTATTATTATTATTATTATATACATGCAAGCTATTTCACTCAATGTTTTTCCTTCTTTATGCAAGTCAAGGTTGTTACAATAGTAGAAAACACTAGTGGAGGCTTTGAGTAAATTGTTGATGCTCATAATGCATCAGAGTAGAAAAATAAAACATGTAGAAGACTTTTGCACAGCAGTGTATAATAATAATAATAATAATTTTTTTTTTTTTTTTTTTTTTTTTAATGTACCAGCTTTATCTTGAAAGGATAATGTCAGTGAGCTTCTGCTAGTGTCCATTTCAGCTCCCCTGACTGTATGACTCGCCACACTCAGGGACCCCTATAGCTTTCCTATAAAAGGCTGTGGTTCCTTTCTAACAGAAGGTTGCAGTACTGTGCTTCGAAAACAACTCTGGGAGGTAGCCCTCAAAAAAATAGATTTCAAATAAATTAGAGCTGAAAGTACAAATTCATCAGTACCTGAACTTGGCTTTCTCGTGCACCCAGACATACTCGGGATCTTTGAGACTAAGTCTGGCCAGGTCCTTCACAGACTTGGTCTGCGTAGCTGAGAAGAGCAGGGTCTGACGGGTCTTGGGGAGGTTCTCCACAATGGCATTTACAGTGTCTGCAAACCCCATGTCCAGAATTCGATCGGCTTCATCCAGAACTGCAAAGAGGAACAAGGTTCTGTATAAAACACACTGCACTACATATCCCCCATCAAAAGGACATGTAGTTGATGGCAGAACATGTTCATCTCTTGTAACTAAATATTACAAGAATTATTATCATCATCATCATCATCATCATCATCATCATCATCATTATTTATAAAAGTGCTATTCTCTTACCCAAAATATGCAGGTTTGAAGCATGGAAAGACATTGTTTGATCCATGTGCTGCAAGAGGCGTCCTGGAGTGCAAATGATAATGTTGGTGCGATGAATCCTTTCTGTCTCGGATTTCAAATCCTGAATCGAAACAGTCAAAAGCAATGTAAAAATAAATTAAACTCAACGATACTGATCTGTAACATTTTCATCTGCTGTCTAATAATTAGAGCACCATGAAATAGGGGTGCAATCCCAGTTTGGGGCAGGTGGTGGCAGCCCACAGAAAATGAGCTGCCTGCAGAAATAACAGAAGAGCAATAAAGCCTTGATTATCCCAACTTCAATTCTACTGAAGCAAATGCCTGACATCTGCACACAAACCTTTCCGCCTATGATTAGCCCAGCTGAAAACTCGTGGTTCTTCCCCACTTTCCGCAGCACCTCAAAGGTTTGATAAGCCAGTTCTCTGGTGGGTGAAATGATCAGTGCACCTAATCCATCATCCGCTGTCCACTGCTGACGAAACAAGCACTCCAAAACCTGTCGGATTAAAAAAAACAAAACAAACACATTATTTCACCAGAAATGTCAACCTCTATAACAAGAAATATTATATTACTCAAACTGGACAAGCTCAACAGAAACCCTGGGCTTGAAATATGATGTACAGCAGAGGTACTCAAACCTGACCCTCGAGATTCAATCCAGTCCAGTCCAGGGGGCAGTTTACAGAAACATCCTAACTGCCAATCCTATCTTATTTTAGAGTTAGGACGTTCTAAGTGTCAGTTTAGGGGAATTTGAATTACAGAACAAGGACTCCTAACTCATTTTCCTATCTTAAGAAAAAAACAGTGTATTACAGAACGTTGCTAACTCGTTCTTTTCCTAACATTTAGGGCAAGGTGGCACTTGTCCTATCTTAGATTTGAAAAAGAAAATCCATAGCTTGTAATGGTAGTTTTTCATTTATTTTGAGTAAAATGAGACAAAGAATACATGTAACAAGTATATATCTGTAAATTACAGATCTAAGCGGTGTAATTACTGGACATATTTATTTTTACATAATAAGGTAGTCTAATTAAAACATATTGCCTGCCAAAACACATGATCAGACACTCTGAAACACAACGTAGGTTTACAAACACATGATCAGACACTCTGAAACACAACGTAGGTTTACAAACACATGATCAGACACTCTGAAACACAATGTAGGTTTACAAACACATGATCAGACACTCTGAAACACAACGTAGGTTTAGGCTACAGCTTTAGGCTACAGTATGGTTGTTAATTGAGAAACAACCAATAGCTGGTTAAAATGTATTCATTTATTTGTGTAGCTATGTATTTATTTATTTATTTTAATTTTTATTATACACCGTAAGCCTACCTTCGGTAAATGGGACAGATGCATCACGTATCCTTCCTTATTTCTTGACCCTTCAGAAAGGTTAGCCTAAGTAGCTACCGTAAGACGAATCTATTGTGTGCCCCAGCAGTGTTCCCTTTTTCTGTATGATACAGTTAGTTTATAACTCTTAAGATGTTTATTATTTTGGTGATATTGTGATTCAAGCTTCATCCAGTTTGCTGTCAGTGCACATGTTCTCATCAGGGAATGCATAGCTAAAACAAGAAAATGTACTGTCTAAAACGTAAGATTTCAAAATTGAATAAAAACCCAAATCTACATAAAACAGCAGACCAGCCACTGTAACCTTACCCAGCATGTCCGTCCTCCTTGATGGCAACTAATAACAGTTTTCATTTTTCAGATCTAATGCCAAGTTCAATTATGAGACGTGTGTGATGTCATCAGCTGGCAAAAGGGGCAGCAGGATGATGTCACAAAGGTTCATATGACAAATGCAACAGCATGTCAGCTAAAGATATCCTATTTTTTCATGCAAAGTGTTTTTAAAATGGGACAAGATATGGAAACATACCAGTGATACTAAACATACCAGTGACTGTAACCCCAGAGTTATTGGTTAAAGGTATGTGGGCTACTTACAGGGATCAGAAAGGCCAGAGTTTTGCCAGATCCTGTCTTCGCTGCTCCCAAGACATCTTTCCCTTGCAACGCCAAACCGATCGTCTGCTTCTGAATTTCAGTGGGCAGACGATACTGTGCCTCCCACAATCCTATATTATAAAACACAATATCCCAGAATGTGTTTCATTGATAACCTTAATTAGGTAAATGTGAAATGACTCATGTAATTACTGTTTACATGCAACTGCAAACAAGTAACCGGTTAGCAAGTCTTGGGATAGGCTGCCATCTAATGGTCACCTATGCCTATAAAATGTTTTTAATTATTATGAATAAAACAGTACACTGACAAAACATTTAGTTTTATAAGTATAACCTAACAATTTTAATAGGACTTCAATGAGACTGAACAAAACAACATATATGCATGTTTTCTGCGACTACAGTACCATTTTCTTTCAATCAGCACACAATGTACATGTACAACATATTGTAATAATTAAGAACTTAAGAAAGCTGTAAACATATAATCTGCTGTGTTCTATCTACTGTTCTACTTTGTAGGTCAGACAACGCCAATACTGCTGTTGTCAGTCTACATACCTTTCAAAGTTTTTTTTGACAAGGGAAAATCTGAAAATTTCACTGCCTCACTTGGGTTGATCTGCAAAGAAATAAAAATAAATAAGATTATCTACAAGAATCAGGGCCTATAATATCATAAACTTCTAGTTCTTTCACGCATTCAATTTTGTTTACAAAAATGCTGAGAAACACCACAGTCTGTGTGGTTTGAGAAACTTTTTTTTTAAGCTGTTGTATAGTGAGATAAATTCAGATGAGTTGCAGAATTGACTTTACTGAGCTTAAAAAGGCAGATTCTGCCTACATGACACTACAGGTTACAACATAACACAGAGAAATACTATTCATTCAACATATTTGCTTTTTAATGTGGTATATGGCCAGTACTGAGAAAGTCTGCTGTGCCTCCTAATCCTATGTAGCCTGAGCATCATGAACACAAGCCCATTGTCTCAAATGTGAGTCGCTGTTACTGTGCTAAAATTATCACATAAAAAAGCAATCCACTCTACGAAGAGGTAATTGCCTTGGAACGAGTGTGGAAAGGCACGGGTGCCCAAACATGTCACTCCACTCCAGGCAAAGACTGTAGTCCAACCTAATGATTCAGGTGCTATCATTCCAGTGTCTGTGCTATCTTAAGTAGATGAGGTGTAACTAACACGTTTTCACATACCTTCGCATTTAACACAAATACAGCCAAGACCATTAAGCGGCTATATTGGTTATAAGTATACAGTACAGTCTGAAGTATACAGTAAACTCCTAAATTGAACACACCAAACAATACATCAACACATCTAACCATGCTGTATCTGTTATGTTGCAGGGTTTTCGTTTTTACTGCAGACTTTAAAATGCCGTTGATTAACGTTGTATTATTGTCCACGTGTTAATCAATGATCAAGAAAGCGGTCAATGAAGCTTCATCGTGTAGAAACTGGTGCTAGTCGCCTACCTCCTGGTACTGTTTCACCAGTTTGCTGATCGTCTCCCTCTCGATCTGCCAGTCTGGTTTCTTATTCCGTCTTTTCTCTTGTTTGACCCTAACTTTCTTCTTGTTGTATTTTTTCTTCCATCTCTCAAAATTTTTGACGGGGTCGTCAGTGTCTCTGGGGTTACGTCCCCGTTTCTTGGATTTCGGGCCACCAGGTGTCTTTCCCCCACTTACTCCAGTCATGTTTTGTGGAAGCTGCCACTGCTAAACCTCAGAATGCAGCAGCGTGGAAACACCAGCTCCACTGCACGAAAACCAGAAACGAGACAGCAATGTTGCTCGTCGCAGAAATGTGTCGTCACTCAATCGCCTTACAACTTTATTTAAACCTGTGTAAAGTCAAACTATACATAAAGTGTGTTCTTTTTAATGGTGTTTTCGATTAAACCATCCCACATTTATTTTTTGAATGCTGCTACCAGTGTTCTGGATTGATATAAAACATTTTACTTTTAGAGGAGTACATCTAAATCTTAAACTCCATTTAAAAGCTATATTTGGTTTACAAAATACAAATATAATTGAAAATAATTTGATTGACAATATAAATCTGTTAATATTATTGGCAAAATATCATATACACAAAACTACATTTTTAAAGTATAAATCAACTTTAAATTCCTTCTTTGCTCGGAATAAAAACAAAGTTAAAAACCTGTAAGTACTTATGATTTATTTAATTCCTAAAATCTATTTTTATAAATGATGTGATCTGTTTATAAAGAATGTACCCCTCCACCCCCACCTCCCATGTTATGCTTATTACATAATATGTTCTAAAGCCCTCTTGATGTTAATTTCTGTTCTTAATTTCGATGTATAATTGTACGTCCTGCATGTCTGTTACATTAAAATAAATAAATAAA
This sequence comes from Acipenser ruthenus, assembly GCF_902713425.1. Lineage (NCBI taxonomy): Eukaryota > Metazoa > Chordata > Actinopteri > Acipenseriformes > Acipenseridae > Acipenser > Acipenser ruthenus. The sequence goes on from NC_081196.1 coordinate 8,718,231, forward strand.
TAAATAAATAAATAAACCTGTGTAAAGTACATGACGGAAAGTGAGACCACCAGATGGCGCAGTTGTACACAGTTGTCGTATTTTTGCAAACATCGGTGAGTTGAAAAAGCCGCAAATGAGAACTGAAATGATTTTACTCCCAACTGAAAGGTTCAAGGTTGCCCGTATAGAGTATAGTTACTGTACTTCATACGTTTTGTAGATATCCACTAGATGTCAGACCTGCACAAGATAACAATCCATTGAAATATTGCCTATGAATATGTGGCTATTTTTCTTGTTTTATTACATAACAGGCAAAAAAAAAAAAAAAAACAGCAACGCAATTTGCACATAGCAACAGACCAGGGCTGGGCTGCACCTGCTATGCATAAATTAATTTCTAAATTAGCACATAGTCTCTACTAAGTCCTTAGTTGTTTCTATAGTTTATAACTAAGGGCTCTCTTCAGTTGCACCATACGCACTTAAGAATAGAAGTGAGGATATTTCAGAGGGCTTGGTCAGTGATACAGTCTAGTTCAAAACTCCAACTGAAGAAACTCGTACAGACACGACCTTTAAACTACCGAAAATAAACATATCATTTAATGGGAATGTTAGGAAGGTTTAGTTTTAGAGAAATAAAAAGCGGTTTGACGCGCGCGTCACCTAGGGGCATTGAGCAATCAGAGAACAGCTTCAATGCACGCGTTCCAGCAGGGTGAAGCAGTGTCCAAAATGACGGAGAAAACAATAATACTTGTGAAAAAATACCCAGAGCTTTATGACAAAGGGCATCACAATTATAAAGATACAGATTGTAATATATGGGAGGCCATTTCGAAGGAACGCGATAAACCTGGTGTGTATGATTTATTGCCATATATGTTCTGAGAAGACTCGTCATGTTGACGAATATGTACCTGTCTTGATCATAGTTTTGTCAGTAGCATTTTGAACAGTCAAATTTGAACAGCTGCGTGTCTCGTCGCCAATTAAAAAATCGCTTGGCGTCTGTTGTACGGAGGCCTTTATGCTTTAACTAATGGCTCAAACTTCCCATACTGTAAAAATAGTATAGTACCGTGCAAAAACGTACTGCAGATCATGCTAGAATATTATGGAAAAATATAGTTTTCTGAACGGTATTATAGTTTGTGTTTGTTTGTTTTCTTTTTTTTAATGGGTTAAATTTGGTCTAAGGTATACTAGATTGTGGGACGTCCATTGAACGTGGTCTCATGGGAAGCGTATGGAACTAGAAAGGTGCGTCTTGGCAGTATAAACAGTTTGGGGATGTTTCACTTGATTGTCTGAATGCAGTACTGGAATGTTCCACCCATGTTTACTGACTATCACAACAACATGGAAATGTAAGACACCGTGGTAAAGTTGCATGAAGTGGTCTGGTGGCTGGTGCACAAGATCCAATATTTGCAAATATTTCTGATCATAGCCCTTTCCTGGGAGAAAAGATGGTAAAGTACAATTGACCACAAAATCGACCTTAACATAAAATGTGTTTTAAAAAAAAAAGTTAGATAGGGAGGGTTAAGTAAAACCACACTTGCGGTTACATTGTAATTGAAAACATACGGGCATTGATTTCCTCTCGTAATTTAAATGCAGGGCTGGTGCCTCACGAGGAAATGGCTACTTTTTAAAACATTAATGTACGAACTCAAGTAAATAATTAACCTTACAAGAAAATACATAACATCCATCCATGGCAGTCAGGTTAATCACTGTTAGTGGGGTTTACCAAACCAGACGCATTCAAGCATTCATAGTCCTAAAAGGTATTGACAATGTCGACCGAGGGGACTTTTTCGACCTGAAAAAAGAAACAAGGACCAGGGGTCACAAATGGAGTTTAGATAAAGGGGCATTCAGAACAGAAAATAGGAGGCACTTTTTACACAGAGAATTGTGAGGGTCTGGAACCAGCTCCCCAGTAATGTTGTTGAAGCTGACACTCTGGGATCCTTCAAGAAGCTGCTTGATGAGATTCTGGGATCAATAAGCTACTAACAACCAAACGAGCAAGATGGACCGAATGGCCTCCTCTCGTTTGTAAACTTTCATATGTTCTTATGTTCTCCTGTACGGGGACGATTCAAATGCACAGGAACCAAAGTGCAAACATATTCGGTATCATATAATCCTGTACAACGTAGAGCTTAAATCGACTAAAACGATTACGGTCTCAAATTAATACCCGGGCTTTCTTACTATTATTAAAAACCTTGCCCTCTCTAAGCCTCCGATTGGCCGCCAGTTGTTTTTACAGTCAACGCCACGCCTAGCTAAACAAACTAACTAGACGTCAGTCTTCTCGTAGCTTGGTCAGCCCCTGCACTGTGCAACACAATCGTTTGTTGGCAGTGTGCAACATGTGAAAGGAATGGGGATTGTCTTGAATTGTTGAGTCTTTTTTCTGGCGGCTGTTTTTTTTTTGGCAACTAAGTAAGGAAACAATGAGGTGGAGCGTAAAAGATTAAGTACTGTTAAAAAATAATGACTTCAGAGACCGACGGCTTGGATGTTAGTTTTTTAAACGAAGAAGAAGCTGACAAGATCCTTGGAGTATTAGAAAGAGATGAGGAATTGAAAAAGGCTGAAAAGGAACGAATCAGGTAACTTACTTTGTTTATCTTGTATTTGAATATAATAGTATTGGTAGCGGTATATTTTGCATCAGCACAACATTTGTAGTGGTGGCACATTGTTTTTGTTAGGACATTTTTTATATATGGTTTTAGAGTTTTTAAAAATAAGTGGTTTGACTACTTCACATAATTCCATAATTGATTTATTATTTAGTTTTATTAAATGGAAGAACTGCTAAGCTTTATATATATATATATATATATATATATATATATATATATATATATATATATATATATATATATATATGTATATATATGTAATTATGACACCGTCTAATGTATTCATGATTTTGAATGCTTGGGAGGTTTTTTGTTAGTTTTGTACTACAGGCACGTAACCGGTACACTTTATATTTATGACAGAACCTTCAAGTTTACATTTGAGATGCATGCAGCCCAATACAGCATGTACTAAACCTAAAGCTTGATAGTTTCTCGAGTCCTGAGCATGATGCCAGGAATACTATTTGATCTGTTTAGTCTATCGATCATCAACTACTAGAGTGATATGTGTTCAGCAAACGTAAGACACAAATGTAATTCTTCAGTTTTAACATACGATTAGACATGGGGTAAATGGAAACTCGAGTTTGCGGTAGTATAAAGACATTTTACATATTCGTCGACGTTTTCGAAAATGAAAGCAGATGTGGAACTTTGATAATGATGTGCACATTGACCTCGTACAGTCAGTGCATAGTCTTAATTACACTTCGGTTACTTTGGTAGAGATTGACTGGTCACGTTATGCGTAGTCAGTGGATTTTAATTTCAACATTTATTGTTCAGGAATAATATACTGTAGAACTAAGAGTATATAAGCACGATAGACTGCAAAATTACTGATGAAATTTACCAGTGGAAATAAATAAATATATATATATATATATATATATATATATATATATATATATATATATATATATATATATATATGTGTATATATATATATATATATATATATATATATATATATATATATATATATATATATATATATATATATATATATGTCAACCTGCGCTGGGCTCTGTCTTTTTTTATTTTTATTTATTTATTTTATTTTTATTTATTTTTTTCTCACTGTTTTCCATTTTGCTCTAGCTTTTGGTCTGTTTTGCAGTGCAAACAACAGTGCACACGTTATTTGATCAGTTACATGTAATATAATACATCCATAGGAAACCAACCATTATCTGAGTAAAACTAAACAAACTTGTCTAGCTGACAAACGTTTTGACGCATGGCTTTTTTAAATGTCTATTACAACATAAAAAGCTCTCCCACCTTGGCACTGTTACATTTATATCTTAGCAACAGGCAACACATATACAATGTTTACCAGTTTTTAAAGCGAAATGACTAAAAAAATATGCAGCTTTTTCTTAATTGTATTCAATTTTATCCCTAAAGCAACCCGTATTAAAGTTTACCAGGAGTATTTGCATATTTCCCATGGTTATACTACAGTATGTATTTACCAATGCTTACCATGGTCTGCCATGTTTTACTGGACCTCTTTACAGTGCACCAGCTGGAAATCTGTTAACAATCTGGAAGTGATAGCCTGCATACCATATTTCACACCCCCCATAAAAATGCCACACTCCAAGGCAAAGCACAGTAAATCATGTAGGCTATTCTGTGGGGAGAAAGTCAATTGGTGCCCAAAATTGGAACTACAGTGGATCCAGGTTTAAAAATACATTTCAAGTGGCTAATGAGGATCCCTTTGTAAAAGGTTTTAAAGGAGGTGGTGGGTGAGAAGTTTATTTGATCATTTGGTAAAGGAGATCACCTTTTGTAGATGAGCCTTGTTCTGTTTCTCCTTTACTTTGGTTTTGTAATGTGCCTGACTGCCTCATAAAAGTTCACAAAAGTAAAAGTATAGCAAAGTATAATAAAACACAAAGCACGGTAAAGCAAAGGTAAACACTGGCTGGGTTTACATGCATGTGAAAATCGACTCTACAGTCATGACTGTGTGAGGTTGTCACGCGAATACATCGTTAAACAGCAAAGGAACATCCTTTTGGCAGCGCGACTTTAAGGGAAGGGTCAATCACTTTCTCATGATAAAAATAGCTGTAAAAACCCATGTAAACCGGAGCAGGAATCATGTGTGTGTGTGTGTGTGTGTGCGTGTGTGTTGGAAAGGTAACCAGACAAACAAGTAGCTAATGCGCAACATAATTCAGAATGTGCGCGACAACACATGAATTCATTTCTCTTGTTAAATGTTTTTATCTTCATGGCAACGCATGATGAAGCTCTCCTCACGATATTCAGAGTCGTTCTTAGTAAGCAGACACGGACATTTAAATATCCCCTCCCCTAAATGACTATGAATTGAGTAATCTGCATTGGTACGGACGATTTTTTTTTTTCCTAAATCAGAACTGCATAGCAACGCATTTACTGAAAAGTACGACAAACACGTTGTGAGGAAAACTGTCATGACTTGTGCATGTAAACACCGCCACTGTAAAGTGCATAAAGGTATGTTTAAGCAAATTTAAAAACATGGTAAACTGTGGTAGATGCACAGCATAGTAAATGCCAAACTGCAGAAATTACCTTGCATGGTACTTTTATAAGAAGTTTTTTCATTGTTATGTACTTAGTTGCATCATGAGGGCCAATTCCATGATGTTTATCCCATGTATAGTGAGAGTCATTTCAAGAGACGGGTGTGTAGGTAATTAGGGACAAAGGTGTTGTCAGTATTACTTTTTTATTTTTGCCAACTGGCTTTAAGAATTATGTTTCATCTGACAATTATATTTAATCACTTTACAAGCATGAACTTATCCCTGGAACAGGCTGAAAATGGTTATTATTTCAAATTAGTTCTGTGGCATGCTGTTACAAGGATACAACAATAATGCTTCACTGCAGGAACAAATATTTACAATCTGCTGCTGTATTTATTCCATAGCTTAACCTGTTTGTACGTATATGATCAATCCCAATTTTTAGACCAGCAGAATTCATTTGGAGTTAAATAAAGCACAAAGAGAAGGAACATACTTTTGCTTAATTCACTGTAGACAGAGGCAGTATGTTACATTTGCACCCCCTCTGAATCACAATGCATTTCCAATATGTTTAGACCCCAGCCAGGATTGAGTTTGAGCAACGCAATATCACAATGTGCAGTAACACTTTTATTTGTATTTTAGAAATCTTCAGCATGCCAAGAAAGACTTGAAATGGCTTAAAGGTGTGACCGGACAATGGTTTGAAGATACCAAAAAAAAAAAGTATAAAAATGAAGCAGACGTCAGTGACTTACTGAAACAGCCACTCAGCTTGAAAGTCAAGAATAATACCAGAGCTGGTGAGTCGGGTTATGCAATGTCTGGAATACATGGCAGCAAATACAAACAAAATGAGTCACCATGGTATAAACAATTGATATCCCAGCTCGCTCAGCGTGTAAGCTGTCATCCGCTGCAATAATGGAAGAATTTAAAGTGAGGAATCTTGGGTGTGTGTTATGAAAAAGGAGTTCTCCAGATAGTAAGACAAAGACTGACACATCTTGTTGACCCATTTGTGTAAATCCTTCAATAGAACTAGCTGTAGACCAGGCATGCAGGGCTATATTTATAAAATAGTGTGCGTTTTATTAGGTTTTTAGTTTTTTTGCAACCGCAAATAACTTGCTGAGCAGGTAACAACAAAATAGCAAGCTTTTAAAAGATATGTTTGCAATTCATTCTCCGAATAAAGATAGAAATGTGGTATATTGAGAGAGAGAATTAAAAAACAGCAAATACCTCTATATCCAAGGACATTTTTATTTATTTATACAGTAATCTGCGTCGCATATCCGACTGCGGTGGGACCGATATGTAGTAAGGGCAGATATGTAAAAAGGAGGATAAATGAATCCTGTTTTAAATGCCATTATACACAGCTGTAACAATTACTATATTCACACAATTATCGTTTAGAGATGCAGCTTTTATTAGGGAGCTCCACTAAATCCCTTGTTTAGAAATATACAGGGTATTAATGCTTGTGACAGAGTAGCCGTCTGCCATGTGGGTGTGTGCATTCGCTGCTGAGCAAGCAGGAGATCGAGACGGAGGCTGAAGTTGCTACACCCCGCAGGCGAACAGGATTTATTGTCAACACTGAACAGCTCACGTGACACTACCATCAATGGCAGCGCACAGAGCCCATACAACACAGTGTACGAAAACTCTGGTAGAATCTGCAATCTCTAAACTAATCTTCTCTGTTCAATAATAAACTAACGTTGCTGAACAGGTTGATCATGGAGGATAAACAGTTTTGTGACGGGCGGATACATGACGGATTACTGTGTGTATATATATATATATATATATATATATATATATATATATATATATATATATATATATATATATATATATATTATATGTAAAGCCAATTGCTCATTTGGTCTGTGTGTTTAGAGCAGAGGGTGAAAAGACATGTATGTGCTGCCACTGATGCACTGCATGAGGTATGCAATGTATGAGCTGTGCAGTGCTTCTTCACACTTCTGTAAGGGAGTCTGGCTTTTTTGGAGAGTTAGAATTGCTAACACTAATGCCTTATTAGGTCTGTAAAAATAAAATCTCATTTAATTGCAGTGTGCAAATGAGGTAGGTGGTAGTAATATAGCACCTCTGTTCATTCCTTGAGATAGTGATGTGAGGTCTGAGTACCTGGGGCTGGATGTTCACAAATACTTTTACATTCACTCCCTTAGTGTCGTGATAATTATCCATTCACGATTGTTATTATAAGCCAAAGGAGCAAACTATATTATCTTTGAGTTTGGAAATTTTGAGTGTGACTCAAGCTGTGATTATCTGACTGTCTGAAAGCACATTTTCACTTCTTTTTCCGTTTCACATGACTGAGTCTCAGTATAAAAGGTGTGCTTGTGATCCCATGGAACTCAGTCAACATTCCACAGCTCCTGGAGGGTAAATAATGATCTGAGGAGGTGAACGATTTGGAGATCTTCAGATTAAAGAAAAAAAAAAAAAAAACTGGAGGCACTATTTTATTTCAAGTTTTTATAACACCCAACAGCCAAATCTGTTATATAAGGATGGTTACTTGCTGAGTAGTTGTGTTTGTTATACTGTATAATGGGTAACGTATGACTTGGAGTCCTGTTTGACAGAATAACACATGGGGGTAAGGGGATATTTTGATGTGGCGAATACTAAGGCTACAATGTACATTTCCCTTTATTAAATATGGGGCTGGTAATGGAGGGAGTCCGAGCAGTTTCAGGTGGGGGCGATTGGTGAAGCGTCTCGCAACCATGCCGGGTCGCGAAAGGGAAAGATCTCTCCAATTACTTCCTCTTTCTTAGCCAATAGGGAGGACGGAGCCGTCACAGCAGCTAACCAACCTTTAAACTGCTCGCAGTCCTATCCTAGAATTACCAGAACTGGCAACCGAGAACACAAACCCACTTGTACTCGTGTCACCTGCTAACCATGGGATAAGAGCGCAAGTCCCCATGAACACATTTAATATGCACCCATCCCAATATTTGTTTATGCCCGGTGAGATTAAGCTCTCCTGTATTAGGGACTGACTACACCCTGAATCCAAGAGAGCCTGGGTTTGTGTACCATCCACTGTTACAGGAATAACAAAACCCGTCTGCTGGAGTGACTGAGGTAATTGAACACTCTTACCTGGTCGGATGATGTCACATTCAATTGCGGGGCACTCCCGAGTAATGTGACCCACCTCCCGGCATGTCCAACACCTTGGTGGACTGGTTTCTTGCCTCAGAGCTTCAGAATGCGGTCGAAAGACCAGAGCCATAAAAGCTCAGTGGTAGAATGGCCGCGCAAGTCCCCAGTCTGACCCTGCAGCAGCCCGTGGGTATCCCCACCCTGCCCCGCCACCACCGCCACACTTCATCCAAAGACCTGGCTACCCCTTCCCCCCAGTCCCTTCGCCCTACCTGGGCCCAGTAATGAGGGTGTTGCTGGAGTAGCAACCTTCCCAGGCAGCCTAGCAGGCGTTGGTTCTGCTGCCTGGAACTGTACCGCCAGTAGCACTGCCTAATCGAAAGTAGTAGGTGCATGCCATTGCACCCATACAAGCGGTTCCAGGACCAAGCACTCCATGAACCGCTCAACCACAATTACCTCCATCAGCCTAGCTTTGGTGGTTGCATCCGGATTCAGCCAGCCCATAGCGTAATCCTTCAAGCAATGGGCAAAGACCTCCTCCCAAAACTTGCGGCGGTAGCCCTCCAGAGTCACCCCCACGCGGTTGAGAATGGCCACCTTCAGCATGGGGTAATCGACCATCGCCGTGGGATCCAAGGTTCTGGCAGCCACTTGCGCCTCCCCCGTCAACTGTGGCAGGAGATAGCCAGCTTACTGAGCCTGAGGCTACCCAGCGGATGTCGCCATAGCCTCGAACACTTCCAAATAGGCTTCGGGCCAATCCTCTTCTATCATCTTTGTTGGCCTCCATAGCCTCGGGTCTGGCCCTGCAGGTCTGGCACCTCCCTGCACGGCCACCGTCAGGGTTTGGCGCAGGAGGTCCATCATTGCCGCAAACTGTACGGCATCCATGTTCTGCACTGCTGTAGGTGGGAAGTGCCAGTGAATCCCACTGCTGACACCATGTGTGGGAGGGTGTGGGAATTCACTGGCCACAAGACAGAACTTTAGTTGAAAACGCCGCTTGGCGTCCTGATTTATTTCCGCCACAAGGTGGCACTGTAGCACTGTTTCCAATACCAGCAGTGGTAAAAGGTTGGCCATTCAATCATGGTGCACACGCAGGTGCTCCAAATAATATTACAAACAAAAGGGCGAAAGTAAAAAGGAAAATAAAACACAATAACAAAACTACAAATATTCCCCCATCATTGGTACCCGCACGGCTTGGGTCTTCAGCCTGCGCTTTGCTATTCCCCTACTATACTCTATGGGGTTGCCCAGGATTTCCCCACTAGCTACACACGTCCCGATTCGGGTACATAATTACAATTACTTTTTCACTGTTTCTTTTCTCCGGTTCGGCTGTCTTGCTCAGCCTTGTTTGCCTGTCCCTTTTTGTTTCTCCAGTCCCTCACGACCAGTTCTGTCACTGTTCTTCTTCCTTAACTGGCGGGGCTGAGGAATAACAAAGCACAGTTTATATAGGTCAGGCACCCCGCAAGGCCCGCCCCCGACCACTCAGAGAGAGGGAGAGAACACACCCTCACCCAACCTCTCTGTCTCATCACCATGATCGACAGGCAGATCCTACAGGGCTCCCAACCCCCCCCCCATAGGATCATGCATACTTCAGATAGCCAGGACAGATCTTGCCCTGTTACACCATTTTAGGGACATGCAACATAAAAATAAATGTAATTTAAGAGTCAATTAAAAATATGAAAACTAACGTAATTACAGAAAGCATAATCTTTTTATATTTAAATTTAATTCATGCACTCATCACAGAGCAGTGGAAATAAGTTACTCAGTTACTGTGCTGGTTAGGGGAGCAGTGTAACAAGGGTATACCTTCCAGAATAGTTGCATTATTGATTTAAAGTGAAGATACGTTTGTAACTTTGGCATTGCAAGAAAAAAACTCTTCTGTTCCAGGTTAAACTCCCTGCCTACAGCATCCTTTGAATTGAACGGTCCATTAGAGACCTGATAGAAACAGACCAGATTGATTTCAAATCACTTTGAACTCTTGTCATGTTAATGTGGTGTAAGATATTGCATTTGTCTAAACTGTTTCTTTCTTTCACATTATCCTGCAGACCTTAAAGTCTCAAAAACAAAAAGCTTCCTGCAGCGCGAGGATGACATGATCACAACCGCTGTCTTGAATGGCAGCTCCTTCCACTCTCGCCTGTATTCCTTTTTCACATTAAAGATCCCGGGGAAACGTGGGGCGAAGCAGCCCCCCAGTAAACAAACGTAAGTTGAATAAATCAATTGCATCACTAAGTTTTATCACTGAAAATTGCTTTTGCCATAAGTTCCGCCGACATTAACAGAAGTTGTTTATTTTTAGTTCCTTTTCATCTTTAAATGTCAAAACTTCTAATTGGATTTGAGCAGAGTGTGCAACCCTTATCGTCTTATTTCAGTTAGTGAGTAATACGCTGGAATGTATAAAGGGGGCTCAGTCTTTCCTTCTAAACAGTAGGTAATAACCCTCAAGGATAATTCATTATTAAACTTATCTTTCACTTGCAGCCATGCAGAACACAGATAACCGGCATACTGCTTCTGTGCACTGCTACCTCCATTTGCTGTTTCTGATAAGGAACATTTCTGAAGGGTTTTCCGAATAAAAGGTTCATTTGCCCTCTACATTGGTGTTTAATTACAGATACAGTAAAGAGGAAAAGGTTGCCATAAGGGATCCAGTTTACAACCAGTCTTTGCTTTCCTGCTGAACCAATACCAGTTCATACCATTTTCAACCAGTCCATGCATTTTACAGGTGTGCCATCACCAAGATGTGTTAGTTTGTTATTTCAGTAAACCCTTTTGTGCTTAGTCATTCTAAAAGAATGCTTACATCATAAGGACACACATTGAAAACAGACATGCAGGTTCACATGGCTATGTGGTACACACCTTCACTTGTGTTGTGTATCACAAAGGTGTGTATGAAAGCTGCTTGGGCACTTCCCTTCACAGTCCAAGTGCAGTCCTGACCTTAACACCCCCTGCCATTCATTGAAAATCGGGGTGGGGAGGAGGGGATAATAACTGGACATACTAAATAAAAAAATTAAAAGAAGTCAACAAACAAAATATTCTTTCATTATTTTGTAATTGTATCTTAAAAATTTGACGACTAAATGTGTAAATATGTCGCTACAAACTTTGTTGATGTAAATTAAGTATTTCATTCCTCAATTAACTGAGATTCCATTTAACTCTTTACTTCTTTTCCAGTAATTACTAAAGATAGGTGTGACAATATAATCGCCACACCTGAAATAATTGTAAGGGGATGGAATCCTTGTGGATGTCATCCACAGTTGCAACGTAATCCTTCATGCATTCAATAAAATACAAATTTTGCTCCAATGTGTAATTCTTAACACGTTTAGTTGTCATTAGGGAATTCAAACCCAAATTAATCTTTGCGTTTTGAGAACTTAACACAAGAACAAACATGTATTGTATTGTGATACACCTAGTTAATATCTTGACCACCTATTTTGTGAATTCTATTAATGTACTGAGCAACTTCAGTGTTTAAATACTGCTGGATTAACAACCTTGCTGGAGCTATTGGCAGCTTGTTATCTATCTCACAGTCGCCAGTGCCTAAAGGGTCACTTTCATATAAACATGATTAAATTTCATTTCTTGCGAGGTCTTTACAGTATATATTTTGTATAGCTGTAAAGAAAACCTTTTCTGTATTGTGGAGTAGCGTCCCGGCCAAGGCTGGTCTGTGCCCTTGAAACATTAGACGCAGAAACAGAATATATTGAAAACAGCTGTGCCTGTATATTTATTCATAAAATCAAACAAAATAAACAAAACAAATTCCTAACTATAAGCCGTTTACCGGTCACCAAAAACAATTGTTACACACAGTTCACAAGTTACACACAATACAAATTGTATAATAACTTCTGACCACACAGGGTATGCAGTGGCTTCACACAGACTTCTAACACACGTTTGAAACATGCTTTTATACCTGCCTGCTTAACCCCAGGCAGGTGTCCTTTATTCCATTAGCTCCAGGTGTTTCCCCTCCTGGCTCTAATGCAAACCCCAAGGCATTCTGGGGGGTGTAGTCCTATATCAAACCCCTGGACTACATTTTCCTTTATCCTCCCCCTACTCTTCAACAGTACAGTATATAGTGTAATTCAGGGGTTCATTTATAATTGCATTTGGTGTGTGTGGATAATAACATCTGAGTGAATGAGATCTGGTGTGATCAGGACTAAATTACCATAGTTGGGTAATTGTGTACAATTTGTAATTCATTTGAAAAATGTTTTCTTCAGAACAATTATTTGTAAGAATTGAGTGTGTTAATTGCAACAGGTCTTGTCTACATATTTTGTTTAATTAAATTGCATTTTAGAATTATTGTATTTCAGCAATAGTACACAATTTAGATTTACTGAGGTATGTTAAAATAAAATAAATATTGTAAGAACAACACTGATAATAATTCTTCTTTACAAGTAGAAGGGAACATAAATGAAATACGGAATCATGAATTCTGCCCCCCTCCCCCACTCACTGACACTCTCCCACACAGGGAGGGAAGGTTCAGTTTAACCCCGGGGTCTGTACTGACGATCGGGATCAGCTGAAACCGAAGTTAGTACTGTATATTTTCACATTGCAATTGGTATTAGTTTGGGATTAACTGGAGGTGATCCGCAGATAGTATCGTACTTGTTTTTTTTTATTATTATTCTGTAAGATAGTTTTAATAATGACTTGATTTAAATAATATCATTATAAGAGCAGATTTTCACATAAACATGTGCTACTTAGAGCATTATTATATATGGTACAAAGCATATTTATATGTGAATGAGTGCAGCTCAGCTTGTTACACTGCAGAGTGAATTATTGCTGTTTAGATGGATCAGCCTGCGTCACAAATTAAGAAGTAATTCCTTTCCATTCTGTTTGTAAAAATAGAAAAAGTACACGCTGGAAGTTTACAGAGGATAAACAACCCCTTCTATACTCTATAAAGTTCATTCCCTTTTTTGAAAACAATATTAATAAACAACTCAGTATGTTCATTTAAGGGTCCAATGCTTACCTTTTTTTTGTTACATATTCAGGCCTGTGGAGTATTCTTGTTCCCATGCTGATCTGACCCTAAAGCTAATGGCAGTGTAGACCTTTCAGCTCTTGTGATGAGTTTAACTGCAAATTAACCTGTAATGAGAGGAAATGATCAAGTGCTTAATGCCTGCAGTCTTCAAAACTCACTTATAAATTACTTCTTTTTAGTTTTAGTACTATTATATATATATATATATATATATATATAATTTTTCCCAATAGAGGCTGTTTTCTAAGTCCAAAATTGCATTTTTAAATTAGGGTTAAACCCACGTGTAAATTGTTTGAAATATGTAGTTGATCCCTTCATTTATAATGTGAAGAAATGATAAATCGATGATACTTTTTAAAATGTTATTTAGTGTTAAATACAAGTATATTAAAATGTAAAGCTTCAGGTGATTACTTTGTTAAGAGTATGATAAAAAAAAAATAGGACTCCAGTTCAACCTATTCAGTGTTTGTGTGGAATTAAAGCCTGATAAGACACTTTTTTAAAATGTGCATATATATATATATATATATATAATATATATTTTATTAAACAAAATAGTAACAAATAATTCCCATTACCAAATTGGGGCACTACTGTAACTAAATTCACTCAGCTTTCCAAGGAGAAACCCTCAAGTCTAATACATTACATCCCCACCCTTTCCTGTTGTGCTCTATTTCAGTAAAACATCTGTCGATAGTTTTGTTTTATACATATTGGTTTAAGAAGGTGGTGCAACTGAAAACTAGCAAAAAGCAAACAAACACAAAAAAAGGTTTTCGGTCCATAAAAAGTAACTTTAGAGGCAGGAGATATGCTATCTGTAATGTTAAATGTAAAGGTGCAATAAATAGTGTGAAGTTGAAAAGCTTAAGGAGCCATCCTGGTCTGGGTGAAGCTGCATTGAACTGCGGAGCAGAACACATTCTGCTGTCGTTTGGCCAGTGAATGTACTTGCTCAGCTACGGGGTGCAGCACAGTTTTGTGGTTTGGACTAAGATCTATATCTTTAACAGTTAATCTGGAAAGCTTGATTGTACAGTATCTGCAAATGTCCTTGTTCTTGTTGTAAAGTAAAACATAATAGTTGGTACTATAAATAAGTGGTTTGTTAAGTAAAACATAAAGTAGGTATTATAAGTAAGTTTCGAATGATAAATGTAATAGAAATAAAATATTATGTATTTAAATATTTCCAATACTACAGTATGTTGGAGCTACTTTTGATCATTATTACATTTCCCAAGCTAACAGCTAACTGTATACTGAAATATATGTTGAAAATATAGTATTGTTTAAATTAGGATAGTTAAAATACAGGGCAGCATATATAACAGCTCTGTTATGTGCAACTATAGGTATATAACTTTAGAGTTTCTTATTGGAACTATAACTAAATAACCTTGATGTATTTGCTTAAGCCATGCCAATGGGATTGCATGGTGTGCGAAACAGCTTCCATTTTTTTGGTATTTTGTATTTCTTACCTGCTGGAACCTGCCCTGATTTTTGTCCTGCTTGTGTCTCGTACAACACTGTTTTTTTACATCGACTTTTACATTGTCCAACTACCTTTTCCCTTTCCAGGGAGGAGAGTATTGCCAATTGTAAACTGAAACCACTTCCCAAGTGTCAAGTAATGAAATGCACAATCCGAAGACTTTTATTGCATTTCCAGAGATTCATAGATTTACTGTGCTTTGGCTGCAGTGTGAAGTCTGAACAGTTTAATGAATGATGTTTTGTTTGTTTTTTTGTAGCAGTTGTAACGTTGAAGTTGTTAGACGGCCTGAAGTACAAGACCAAGCAGAGGTAAGAAATGATCCGGAAGGCTGGCATTGACCAATTTGGATACAGTTGCAGTAAATTTACAATCTCCATTGCAACGTTTCTGTGGAATGCACTCGATGAGCTGTGATGGAATTTATACAGTACGGAATCGGTTACAAGTAAAGCACTTTTGCAAAACACCAGATGCTTGGTAATTGTTTTTCTGAAAATATGTTCAGAGGGGACGTGCAAAACACACACATGGTCCACATTAATACATTATGAATTAATGTAGACTACAAATAAACTGCAACTGCAAAAAAGGGCTTCACATTTCAACTGTGTTCCAACATGTTAATGGCATGTGATGCTTTTCTTTTTGAACTGGTTACCAGCCAAAGTCAAATTAAGATTACTTCATGATGATATTAGGTGTATGCTACAATGACTATCCTACCTAGCTTAACCCACAACTGGTCTTTTTATAAACAGGTTTGCTTGGGTGTGTTCTTCTAATACATGTGGGTTCTGTTAGAATTATTTTATAATAATACGTAAATGGGAAAAAAAAGCAATTACTTTTTGGCCAGTACTCAGATCCTCTTTAATGTCATTGTGACAGGGTTTCCAATGTAGCTGGGTTTGGTAGTTCATTCTAGAGTGCATAGTATTGCCTTGGCAACTGATTTTCAAAGTGTAACATTTCAGTGACAGATGCCCAATTTTCAAAACATTTTTCTCCAGTCCATTACAGAATAACTCAAGGAGAAAAACCCATGTTAAAGTTACAAAATTAGAAACCATCTGAGTATGTTAAATAGACCTTGTATTATACTACTGAGCTGTTTAGTACTGGCTTGATAAAATAAACAGATGTTTTTCTCCTTTGAAAATTATCCCCACATTTCACAATTCAAATGGCCTGTCCTCATATGGATAATACATATTTGTAACATATTTACATATGTTTGCAAGCAGGTGTTGACAAGACACATGCACACAAGATTATCACACAAGATAAAATGAATAAATAAATAAGCCGAATAAATGTCCCTTTCCACTGAGGAGATTGACAGGATATGTTGTTTTTAAGGCCCTGGTTTTAATGTGATATAAGGGAGTGTTCAGTAAGGCAGCAGAGGAAGTCATTTTACACCTATATTTTAAACAGGTTGAAGTAAACACTGAAGTTGTACCAGAGGAAAGCAAACACACCCTTCAAAAAGGAATCCAACAACAACATTTCAACGAAGAGAACAAAGAGTCTATTGACCTATTGCTAGAACAGGAGATTTTCAGTGGTAAGTTTGGGCTTCAGTACAAGGATGGTTCAGAACCACAGCACGTTTTAGGTCCTGTACCTTGTTGCCTGCAGCTACGCAAAGCCAGAAATAGTATATACTAAAATGAGGTTTTACATGGGTGTCCTTCTATCTGTCTATCAGTTCTGTGTCTAACAAACCAGTTAAGGCATTGAGGTCATTGTCACACAGATAAACCAACCACACGTAATATACAAGGATTGTGGGAGACCTTTGACCTCCCAGTCAAGGTCACAGAATACTGTGCCACTTTTCTGTAGAACTAACGGTTCAATTTGAATACATTTTTGTGCAATTGCAAGTACAAACTTGGTTCCTATAGCGACAGAAATAAATCTGTGTAATGAAAGTAGGTAATTTCTAACAATCCCTTCATTCCACTACTGAGAAACATCGAAAGCTTTTAAGAAATGAGTCAGACAAAACAAGCCTTTAAAAACCTTTCTAGTGAAAACTAGCGATTTCACCCAACACTCCCAAAGAAGTCATTGTTACACTGAAAAATAGGGAGAGGTTTCCAGGCAGGAAAGAAACCACAATAATAGGAGGGAAAAATCAAAGATGTGACAGGAGTATAATGGCTTACAAAAAAGAAAAGCAAAATACTTTAATACAATGATCTGGAGGGTCAAAACACACACACACACACTCACACACATACATATATATATTATAGTTAGTCAGTTTTATTAAAATTAAGTGGGACTAACTTTAATCCTTGATTGATAACTTGTTTGTTACTCGTTCTTTCTTAATTTAGTTTATATTTCTAAATATTGGGAGTGTTTTTATTGTTACGGTTTTTAATATTTCATTTGTAACCTGAAAATATCATTAAAAGACACTGCGTGTAACATTCAGAACATCTTTAATACCACATTTAACCAATGATAATAAAGTTAGACATGTTATGGATGTAAACATAAATATATCTGCTCTAAAGTAATCAAGTTATTTGCTTTTGAAGTTTTAGATGACCTGGATAACAAACTTGCTGAGGAAGAACTTGTCGATTTGGAAAGCTCTGGACTTTGTTTCCATGACT
The DNA here is from genome assembly GCF_902713425.1 of Acipenser ruthenus. Classification (NCBI taxonomy): domain Eukaryota; kingdom Metazoa; phylum Chordata; class Actinopteri; order Acipenseriformes; family Acipenseridae; genus Acipenser; species Acipenser ruthenus. The sequence goes on from NC_081196.1 coordinate 8,735,834, forward strand.
ACTTAGAGGAGCAGCCTGACCCACTAACACAGAAGGAGGAGACATCAATAACTCATCCCTCAAAGGAGAAACCAAGCCATTCTTCATCAGATGACAGTGGGAATACTCTAGAAAATGGAACAAAGAGTGCCTCAGTCACTGCAATTGCTGCACACAATCAACTGAAGGATTATACAACAAATAGAACACAATCATCCGCAGATACAGAACACCCACCAGAGAGTGAAAAAGACGTTATCAAAGGACAACCACCGTCTGTTTTGAAGAATGATCTCTGGCCTGCCGTTGGTGATGTCCACAATCCAAAACTGAAGAGAAGCAAATCGCTGAGCATTCTTGATTTGCACAGTCCAGCAAATGAAGGGGAAAACAATTCAGAATACTTGTGTTTAGAAAACAGAACAATGGCTGTTCACTCCTCAGGTACAAGCTACCCAATAGTAGGTGGCAAGAGGAGGCAGAAAATAGACCTAAAACGGATGTACAGTTCACAAGATGCGTTGAGAAGACAATATTCCACCACCATTGATGACTATGTTGATTTTTATAAAAAGAACACTGAGTTTAAACCTCTTATGGTCATTACAAAGGAAACCAGTGGGGATGGTGATCTTTACTCATACAGCACTGAACTTCTGCCGCGATACATACCCAAGGACTGTGAAAGAGTCCTGTCTCCTGTTCATCCAAAGGTTTCAGAACCCTTTGGAAGCCGACATGATAAAGTAGGCAGTTGGTTAAGGGATATATCAAACAGTAACACTTTAGACTGTAAAACAGAACAAATGCAGGACCTTGACAGCTCATCGAGGATCATTCCAGATTCCCCGCAAGAAAGGCCCGTTGTGAAGGATATTTCCCAGTTTCATGCGTCTTACTGTTTTCAAAACATGCCTGACAGACATGATGACACTGGTGAAATTTCCCAGTTGATTGAGCCAAATGAGACAAAGGGACATTACCAAAAAAGAGACCTGCATAACTTGAGTCCTGTGTCATCTGACCAAAGCAGAACATTTTATCCAAGCAGCTTACCTTACACAAGCTCTTTAAACAACCGAATCAGTATATACAACAGCTTGAGGGGAAATTCTCAGGGGCCAGTCTCGCCCAGCACTGAGAGAAAACCCTTGTATTCCCCCACTGGATTACACAAGGGAAGCATTTTGCAAAGCAATGAGAAAAATATGAATTTAGTGTTGAGGAATCGTGAACTTTCAAGGACAAACTCTTTACCTTTCACTGTAAGCTCAAGCCTTACCAATCAGAACTTTGTAAATGCGAATGCTGAGCCTGTACAGCACATGCAAGAATATACAGGTATACCTCACTCTCCTAACATGCAAGGCAGTCATCTGTCACCAGCTAGTAGACAAAACAGTGGAGACTACTCTGCAAGACATGCCATCTACAATTTATCCCATAGGCCAGTTTCACCTCTTAAAAGTATGGCCCACCCAGCTGAAATGCAAAATTGTGCAGTTCCTGATGTTCCAGGCAGCAGATTTAAAAATGCCACCAGTCCAGTTCATTGTAAAAGTCCAGTATCCCCATCCAGAGTCCCTTTTCGTGGAAGTAGTTTGCATACGTATTCACCCACTAAAGATTTCAGCCCGGCTAAACCAAAGTCTCCTTTGAGATTTTTCACTGATGTCGAATCACATTGTGATCTGCGTGGAAATCTTTCCACTCCCTCTACCCCTGGTTTGGAAGACAGCAGGTTGTTTTACAATGTAAATGTTTTCCACACAGCTGCACACACGGAATCAGTATGCGACTCCTATGAAAGCAAAGCTGACAACCACTCTCCAATCGCTAAATATCAAAGTAATGTTCTAGATCTGCCCGATTTCGCACCTAAATCCCTGCCTGCAGTGCCTACCACCATCTATGGGAGCAGACTGAGTACGTCGTCCAGCCACAGTTCTGCTGTTTCACCACACAGCCGTGATTCAGAGCAGCTGTCACCTTACACTACTGAACTGGAAGCAGGGACAATGCATCCCTTTCACCAAGCCGCTAACACTCTTCAGAAAACAAAGTTTGACAATATTTATAAGCTTCATACCCCTCTAATTGATACAAGGTCTGCATCTGAAAGGATGAGCCATAGCATAGCAGTACACCGGAATTTCTACCCAGTTGCCAATAAGCAAACTGTAAAAACAAAAGAAACTGACAATTTTAATTCTGGAATTAAACATTCAGCTGCCATCATGGTAAATGCGACCAGTGACCACCAGTCTAAACTTCCATCACCTGCAATACACAGTAAAAATGCACACAACACTGGAGGTAGTTTTCTCTTAAACAAACAAGGTGACTTTTCAGCTGAGAGCGTGAACACCTTTAAAAATGCACCGGTAATAAATGAAAGAGAGCATGACACTCTTCTCTCACTGGATTCAAGCTACTCCCCTGAAAATACCTGGGACCAAACTCAGAAGAGACGAAACATGAACAAGGTTTATTTACCACATGGTAGGCAACAGGGAGCTCCAGTCTCCCCACATGCAACAGAAAATGAAAAGTCCTCTGAACTTCGACTCTTTAACAAATCTGGCGTTGGCACAGAAAGTAAAGTGGATCAAATCCTAAACCGTACAAAGCTGACATTTAGTGATAAATGGTTTGAGGATGAGATCCTAACAGCAAGAAAAAGGAGCAAGACAATGTTTGATGCCAGTTCGAAAAGCTTGGATCTGAACTATAAAAACACTCTGGCTAACAAGGAGTTCCAGTTTTCATATTCTGACAAAAACAGAAACACGTTGGTAAATAATAATTACACTGTGCAGGAATCAAATCTAGACTGTCCGAATAACTGGAGTCAGCAAAAGAACATTTCTTTTAGTGAATCTGAGGACTTTCAATACAACGCGTATAATATCAATAGCTCAAGAAGCCTGAAAGATATAAGTATGAACTGCAATCGGTTCTATTCAATGGATTATAGACCAACAAACAATCGATCTTATTCTGTAAACAGTTACCATAATGACAGAACTTCAGGGTACAATAGGTTGTCCACTGCTACAAAAGTGACTACTACAATGAAGCAAAATGCACTATCAAAGTCTCATTACAAGCTGCCCCTGTATGATCCAGAAGACGTGGAAAATAAAAAAGAGTTTAAGACACAACAGTCGGGTAACAACAGCACCAGGCATAAAAGCGTTTCCTTTTGTGAATCGGAGGGAATGCAAAACAGCACTAGTGGAAATATTCTGAGCTCAAAAAGCCTGAAAGACTTGAATGTCAACAGAAACCATTTCTTTACCACAGATTATGGATTGAAACATAATCGATCATATTCTGTGAACAGTTTCAGCAGCAAAACATCTCGGTGCAATCGGTTGTCAACTGGGCCAAAACTCTGCAAGTCTCAGTCTGAGCTGCTCAACTACAACCCAGAGGACATAGAGAATGAAAACGAGGCTTCGCACTACAGGATGAGTAAAGCCAATCGTAACAAAAACGTTGGAGGCAAAAAAAGGCTGCCTGAGATTTCAATATACGACGAGGAGCAGCAGGCCATGTACTTGGATCACATCAGGAAATCCCTCACTGTCGGGAGAATATGGAAACCGGGTTGTCTTCAAAATCCTTCTTCACCTAACAATGAGGAGCCCTTGTCTCGAGAGAGAGTCGTGTTGCTTGGCTCTACTTCCACAGGGAGCAGGACAGCGTCACAAGACAGCCTGTCCCCCAGTGGGCAGATGCCATCTAGGAGTTATCTAAACAGCCTTTCTGATTTCGTGGAGTCAGACTCGGATACCACAACAGATGACGAGTATTACTTGAATGTAGATGAAAATGATAAAGAGTCAGAATTGTGAACTAAAATAAGGCGACTGTAAGTGCATATATTCAGAGCTGTATGTAGAAAGCTACGAGCTTTGAGTCGTTCAGGTACTGGTTATATACTTGGCTCAAATCATTTCACTTATTGTTTTCATGCCTCAATCCATAATCATGTCCTTTTGTGAATAGAAAAGGTAGTAAGTTTAGCCTATTTGACTGCTTTGCTATATATTGATCATCAGTAATGTTTTCCATGGGTGTAGTGATCAGTGATGCTCACATTTGTAGATGAATGGAATAGCAGTTGACATTAAACAGTATAAACACTCAATGGGGTCCTGCATCTGTTCTCTTGATATCAAATAGTTTGATCAAATCCACATGACAGTGAGCTGCTAACCTTTGATTTTAATTTTAGTGTTGCTATGCTTATTGAAGTACCAAATAATTATGATAATTGTGTGCAATTATTTCATGCTAACGCTGTTTTAAATTCCCCAAGGAATAATTTCTCTTATATCACAGGTGAAGTTTGTTTAAAAGCTTTTCCACAGAGTAACAGTCCCTGGGTTTAAAGAATACACTTCCTGTGTGTGTATTTTGGGGTTCTGCAAAGAAGCTGATGCACAGTGACTCAGTTTTGTCCCTTGTCTGTGCTGTTGTATAGAACGTGTTCTCTCAACATTGCAGCAGTTGTATTTGTTCAGTCCCCAGGAGAATAGTTCTGGGTGAAGCCAAAATGTCATCTCAATGAACAAGCAACGTTTCACCATAGAAAGCAATGTAATGAGACAGGAAATGTTAAGTGTAAGACCAGTTTTTTAAAACAAAGAGTTTTTTTTTGTTTTGTTTTTTTATTGTATTTTCTGGTCTGCTTGGATATTCCCTGATTGAAACTGAGCATTGTATGACAGCTGCAAAGTTTGATAAAGCAAGTTGATTGGTTGGAAGGCTCCAAGATGCATAGACTTCTGGCACTTATAATGTCCATTTTAAATATTAGTATTAGTAAATCAAGCATGCAAATAGAATGTAATCATTCTTCTGGTGGAAATGTAATGTTTTTCTACAGCACATCCAATACCTTCATGTCTTATCTCATCACACGGCCTTTAAGAAAAACTGGTTACAAAATGTGCAAAGGCTAATAGATATCGATGTTGAGCTTCATAATGAACATGAAATCCGAAGCATGATTGTAAGCACTTTGTTTTAATTAAGAAGTATATTGTGTTTTATTCTTTTTTGGAGAACCAAATACATTAATAAAATATTACTGTTTTAAGTAATTTATTGTGTACATATTGAATATACAGTGTTTATTTTGATAAAGAAAGGGTTAAGCTAGACAAGCGTGTGGTTTTATTAATTATGAAAAGTTTTAATGTATATAGTACTGTACCTGTACACTGTTTAAATATTTAAATGAAACTGTCATTCCAGTATATCCATTTAGGTTAATGTTTGTGTTCATTTTGTCATTCAGTTGCATTTGTGTTTATAATAAAGGGATTAATAGATGTATACAGTACTACAATTGTGTGATGCATTGATTTAATAGATTTTCAATAAACACTGCAATACATTTTTAATTTTACAACTTTAAAAATACTGAAGTTTAAATAACATTATAATCTTAAACAGACACTGTCTATCCCTAATTACTAGGCAATAGCAAATTTCAACTATATTATTTGTCAATACAACTAGATACTGGTAACAGCAGAAAGCTAAATAAGGAGCTCTTTTAACTGCTACCTCCCACCTACGTCATCTGTTGCTTACTTGCTACATTCCACCAGTACACTCCAGGCCTACTTGTCCTGAAGGAATGACCTATCCCTCCACGAGAGTTTCCATAGCAACACAAACAAACAATGTATGTGTTCCAGACATGTTCCTGCACTTTTACTTTTCTTTCTAAACAGCTGAAGGGCTTTTGCCCGAAACATCCTGAAAATAAAAGATGTTTTAATCTTTTAAAAAATGTTTGTGTACACTTTTTTTACAATCATTTTATTAGGCACTGCTAGGGTCTTCAGTGATTTATTGTAAAGAGGTGTATGTGATATTTTTTAATTTGTGTTTTTACTGTTTTTAATAAAAATTGATAATGGTGTCTGGTAATACTACATTTTGATTTAAAGTCTGTCTAAGGTTCTAGACACCAAGCATCAAAGTCTCGCCAGGTTTGAAATTGCTGGCTGTGAGCACCCAAGACGACGAGCCACAGTATGCCACCAACATGCCGATTGCACGAAGGTGTTGCTCTCTTGACAGAAGTGGCATAATAGTGATAAGTTTCTTTTGATGCTCAGTATATATATATATATATATATATATATATATATTACTCTGCAAAGTGATTATAATTTAGACTAAAACAAAATCCCACACTATCAGTAAACACCTTCAAAAGTTGCTGCCACCTTGCCCCATGGTGTTAACCCAGCCCTGTGACTATTTTAAAAGAAGATAGATGTGGTTTCTGTCAGGTTTCAACAAAGGTCCATCACATCTCATATTACAACAATTAGGTAAGACGGAACACACCTGCCCATAAATTCTGAGCAGCGACAATGTCAAAATGAGTTAGAATCCAACAGAGTTATCTGAAGCTCATTCAGCGTCCAGCATACTGGGCAAAAGTTTGATTTACTAATGTACTTAAAAAAGAAACAGATTACTATAAACCCTGGGCTTTTTAGAGATGTTGTTGAAATTTTTTAAGATGATGGTCAAACAGTACAGTTGTTGCAGTTCTTAGTATACAGTAATTAGCAGCCATCACTTTTATAGTTCAGTGGGGATTTTCTGTATATGATGATTAAACAACACATAATTAAATATCATTTAATACACTTACAAAAAAGTTTTTGTAACAATTATGTTCTACCTGGGGCCAGTTCATGTAATGTCCAGTATGTTGGTTGTAATGACAGACAGGGCTGCTTTCTGGTGAAGCAGAGTGGACAGAATTATGAACGAGTATTGCAAACAGGCACCAAGAAAGTGTAAAAATGTGGTAAAGACGTTTTGTGGGACAATGCAGCTTCAACAAATTCTAGAGGAAATGCTCTTAGCTGCCCCATAACGCTCCACACAGATGGCTTCAAACACTGGAAACAAGATGAATCAAAACTACACACAGAATAGAAGTAACAATGCAGGTAAGGATAATAAAGCAGACACAGAAAGAAAACAAACAAAGGAAAGTCGTCAATGAATCACTGCAAAGGAGGCTAATCCCATTTCTTACTTTTGTTCCTACATTCATGTATGTACTTGTACATTTACCAATTCGAAAGGTTTGTTTTGATTTAGTTCACTGTTTTCATTAGTTTCTGCTGTAAAGCCTCTTAGTCCCTGTTTACTGCCCAACACCCATAAATAGGATTCCTTATTTGTGTTGAAAAAAAAGGTGAGCTAATTGTTACATGCTATATAGACTGTAAAATGTAAACAGTCATCAATATGGCAAGTCATGTCTACAATAAATAATGATTACTTTAATTTTGAAATTTCAATGACAAGCCAAGGATAAGTTGTTTACTTACAGGAGTGGAGCTCAGGTAGGGTCCTAATGCATGCTACAGAGTAGACTTTACCTGAGTCAAAGTGAAAATAAATTCTAAAAACTACAGAAACATTCAAAGTTACAAAGTAAGAAAACTTTTTTTTTTAGCTGATACAATCAGCTAAAAAATGTAATCACGTGAACTTTAAGTGCTAGAGTATTTGTATTGGTAAACGACGTCTGTAAAAATGATGTATTGAATTAGACCGCAAAGGCTGTTTGCTATTGCTAGCGGAACCAAATACGCTACAGTTTTGCAACATGGGGAATATTATTGGTATACGCACCAAGTAGATCAACGGTGTCTGATTTTTACTGAATGTAAAAAAACAAACACCTTTTGTTACTTTGCTAATACTAATTTCTATAGAAATGTATAATTATAATGTTTAAATAAGGAATATATGCGAGTAATATTAAAGGATGTATAACCGATAATCTTTGCACCGATTGGTCCTCCTGTTATCCAATCAAATGTAGCCAAATCTCGGGGAAAAGTTGTACACAACTTCTAGTTTTTGGGGCTTTGCTATGATTCGTATGAACCAAAGTCCGTATTCTACTCATTACCTGCAGATTGTATTTTCAGCAGCTATTTGTTTATGTCTGAGCGATCATAACTTAATTCACAGCGATGTTGCTCGCAATGACGTTAGTCCAGAAAGATCAGTGGTTTGGGGTGCTGGGCTGCAGTCTGGGGTTGTGCTGCCCGTGCGATACTTCTTTATTCAGGCTGTAAACACTGCAGGAGAAAACTTCACCCGCTCGCCAGGTAAACGACGTTTATAGTCATTTATCAATATTATCAGACAAACAGATGATTTCGAGTATTTTTTCTAATGTTTTTAGAGCATACAATAGGAAAGATATCCTATCAGATGGTATCCCTGTTATTGTTCATCATTCTTTGTAAGGCCTAGTTGACTTTATTTTTAACATTTGTGTATCTTCTTGCATGATAGTATTTTATATCTTGTATAATACCATACATACATATATGTTTTAATTACTGACAATGTGTTTTTTTTTTCTTTTTGTAACCAGTTTTCTCAATAGTGCCTTATTATTTTGCTTACAATTGTTTAATTTTCAATGCTTTTATTTGTTGCTATTGAGTGTAGCCCATCTATCCCTAGTGCATTGGGAGTCTCACACTTACTGCACATGAAGTTCATTTATACAGACGTGCCTTATAACATGGTGGTGTAGCTTAGCTAGATTATACGAGTAGGGTGCAGGTAAAACTAGTTAATTGGTTACTTTGGCAACAACTTGCCTGATGAACTCTTTTTTAGGTGTTGCTGCACCCTCGCTGATGCCTCATCTCCAAGCCCGAAACCCAGTGGCAATTCATTTAAGGTCTTGGTTTATTTATACACCTGCACACGCTTTCTTCAGCTGGAGCTTTTGAGCCTGGCTTCTGAATATTATTCCCATGGTAGTTTTATCTGCCTTTAACAGGAAACTATATATTCCAGACAGACAGTTAGACTGCCCCAGACAGCTCATTAAAGAAGAGTGTTTATTGTAGAGGAGGCTTGTAACTAGGAGGTCCCCGGTTCAAATCCCACCTCAGCCACTGACTCATTGTGTGACCCTGAGCAAGTCACTTAACCTCCTTGTGCTCCGTCTTTCAGGTGAGATGTAATTGTAAGTGACTCTGCAGCTGATGCATAGTTCACACACTCTAGTCTCTGTAAGTCGCCTTGGATAAAGGCGTCTGCTAAATAAACAAATAATAATAGTTTGAATCAAACCCAGACATCAAAATCCAACCCCCAAAATACAGAAATCAAACATGCGATTTTCTTGTTTCATCTGGTCACGAAAATGCAGTGGCCTTAGTACTAGATTTAAACGGGCTTCGTAACATCTTGATCACACCTGTGCTTATAAAGGCTACGTGTAGCACCAGACAGATCACATCAAATAAAGAATGTGTGTGTGTGTTTGTACAGTGCTTGAGACAGCCCAAGAAACTTTATACAGGACTTGTATTAACAGACTTAAATGTTTAGATGTTGGTCTCTAAGATGTGTTTATTTAGTGTTATGTTTGTTTGTGGTTGCAGGTGACGCAGATCCATTTTGCAATTGTGTTTGTAGATGAAATCTGCTGAATAATGTTACCATATTGAATTGCATACCGCTTTGTAGTTTTCCAAATACTTAACGAAAAACTGACAAAAATGAAAAAATGTGACATTTCGAAATCTAACATGAAATACTGGACTACTATTATGGCTGCCGGTAGACTTTTGCAATATCATTTTGTACTTTCTTTGAACTGAATTATGTTCATATAGTTTGTTTTTTAACTATGTGTCAATCCTAAAATTCTTGGTGATGCAAAACTTTAGCATTTTGCAAAAATAGCTGTACGTGGTATGAAGTATCCCTTTAATACCTACTGTAGAGTATATAACCGTGTAATAACAATCTAATGTAATTAATGTTGGTTTTGCATTTGATCTGATGCCAGTTTTATGAGCAAGCATGTTGACATACAGAATAGATTCAGGCTTTCTCCTATTGAACTCTAGTATTTACAGTAAGTTGGGTAAGTGTGAGTTAATAAGCTTTAGTTTGAGCCACCATTGCAACATCATAAAAATAAGATGACAGTAAAGAAACATGGAAAGTTCAATTTGAAGCTACTTACTCTTCTGAAATGGGAAGCCTCGGTGTAATTACATTGCAAAACATCTCCAAGCTTGCCAGATCTTTTTTTAATGCAAACACACCTGCTTCCCACTCCCTCCCAACAGGTTATAGCAATAATATTACAGTCACACAGTTTAACTCCTCATAGCAATTTATTGTGTGGTTGGGAATGGCTGTAAACTAACTCCTTCTTTCTCTTTGATCAGGTAAAGGCAGTAAGTCACTTTAAACAAAAGATCTATTGCGTCGCTGAGTTTTGCATGTTTAAATAAAGTAACCAACATAACCTTCCGGTAGTCCTAATGAAGTTTGACTGGGTATTGCGGTACATGAAAGCCAAAGCCACAGCACTGATAATGCCACATATTAAAGACCATTGTAGCTGCAGGGGTCTCTTAATCAACTAAACTGTGATGTTTTCCTCCCAGGGGTGATTTAATGGAGAACTCCGCCCCTTGTAAGCCTAAATTGCTCAATGCAATATCAAATCTGATCTAATAATATTGGAGTGGGGGTTTTGAGTTTTAGAACTGCACTATTTAGATACTCTGCCCATGCCAGCAATCATAGGTGTGGCCATCCTCCAGTTAGGTAATTGGTGCTAACTGGGGAGTGGCCACGTGTATAAAAGGAGCCAGAAATCCTTTGTTGGTGAGAGTGAGAGTCAGGTCAGGTCAGGTCAGGTCAGGTGGTGAAACTTTATAGTGAAGGTGAATGCCCAGCCTGTGTTCTGTCTTGTTTGAACATTTGTTTTGGCCCTTGTGCCGTGTTTATTTGTTCCTGTGTTTTTTGTGTTTAATAAAGTGCGCAACAGCGCTTCACTGCAGCTACTGTCTCTGAGTCTCTAATTCCCGCTGGTAACATCTTGGGCTGTGATGCTATCCTGTCACATGGGTACAGTATCTCACCATTTGAAATTCATGACTTCATTATTTTAATTGAAGTGATTTTCAGTGAACATTTTCCTTTTTGTACTAGGTACTGTTCTAGAAATTTAAATCTATTTTAAAAAAATCTCACACGATCTTAAGCTTTGTTGAGTGTGCAAGTCTATATTCTAAATTATTTTATTCTGTTAGTTAAATCTGCTCATTTTATTATCTTAAACAACATTAAAAGTCTTCCCCCTTTTCTTGTTTTTTTTTTATTATACTTAAATTCAGGAAAGATTTTTCAAGTAGGATGTCGGCATGTAATGACCTGTACAGTCATCATCATGGCCTGATTGAAGCTGAACCATTGGAGTGAGACTATGTTACATACAGTGCATGACAGGATTTTAAACCTGGAAGCAGCTCTTTCTTCTACAGTGTTGTCTTTAAAAAATATTTGCATAAAATGTATTATCAAAAGATCTTCCACAAAAAGGGGCCAGTGATACGGTTGCTCATCCTAACAAGAGAAATGTATTTGTGGTTTGTTTCAGGAAGGGATCCCTTCAGAGTAGAAATTACCTCACGTTACAAAAAGGAGCACATCAGGATTCACTGGGTCAAGCCTTTGGATCGGAATGATGGGTCATTTCTGATGAGATACCGCCTGTACGAGAGCGCCACAGAAGGGCTGAAGATTGAAGTGTTTCACAGGAATAAACATGTAGCTCAGTCTCCTTATATTTTAAAAGGTAAGACTGAAAATGTCCCAGTGCCTGAAAAAAACTTCTTTTTTTTTTTTGTTTGAATACAAAGTCCTTTTTATTAATAACGTTTTGTAGGGTGGTTTAAAACATCACTTCAGCAAGAAAGAGTGTGATGGAACAAGGCAATCACATTTTCACAGACCTGATAAGTGTCTTTTCACAGGCTGTTTTAATATGTCCTTACATTAACTGTGGTATACAAAGGCACCTCAAAGTAGTGATCTAAACCAGGGTAGACAGCCTTTACATTGTTAACTGATCTTCTTCAGTAGGATCCTACAATAGTCATTCATGGGGGTGCACAAAGCAATACCGCAATATCCCAGAAGAAAGGTTGTTGGCATTGAGATATATTTAACAAGATATGGGTGCTGTCAGTGGCTAACCAATTACATGAGCACAAGCTTGGACATGCAACATTTACTGAAATAAAACAGCAGTTCAGCACTTCATGCAAATTAACATAAAGCAGATAGTGTTTGGGATGTTGTTTTTGACAAAATAGTGTATTTACAGGGCGTAACCCCTTTGTATGCCCAATTTAAAAAACAACAAAGACTTGTCAAGGCAAGTGAACAAATACCAAGACAAAGGCTGCTGGCCAAGTTTAGAGTGGTATGCATTACTAAATCTAAAAGCAAACCTTTTTAATCTTTTATAAATTCTCCAAAAGCAATTTTAGTTGAAGGGGTGTAAGCTTTCTTCACCACCTCTCTGCCCCAGCCGGCTTGCCAGAGTTAATCTGTGATCTAAATATGCAACTACCCTGCAGCAGTAGGATGTTATGAATGAAACCATTAATCCATTGCCTTTTTTTTCCAATTAGTGCTTCTCAGTATGCAACATGGCCTCTTTATTTAAGAAATAAAGATGATTGCTAGTGGCTGGTCTAGCAAGCTGCTAACATCATAAAGCATTCACTCGAACATTTTTTTCTCAATGACCAGGGCCAGTGTACCATGAGTACTGTGACTGCCCAGAATCAGACCCCCTGCTCTGGCAGGAGATTATGTCTTGTCCTGCTGAGGAACTCCAGGCTTCCAGAGACTTCAGCGCCTTCCCCAGTATAAACCTGCAGCGGATGTTAGTAGAGGTCCCAAAGAGGTTTGGCCAAAGAGGGGGTATCGTTCACTACACCATTTTGAATAACAAAATCTACCGGCGATCCTTGGGGAAATACACAGACTTCAAAATGTTCTCAGATGAAATGCTGCTTTCCTTGACAAGAAAGGTGAGTTGAAGATTTATGTAAAGGAGAAGAGAGACGGTGAAGAAAAGCGAGAGTCGGATGGTTAAGACATCGCGTGTAGTAATGTAAATGCTGTCGAAAAATATCCACAGCTAAAAATTAATGAAGAGTCAGTTTCACAAAATGACGGCTGATACCAGCTAAAATGAGGGAAATAAAAGGACAACTGGATCCGACCGAAGTTACAGAAAATGACTGGTATGTGATGCAAATAAAATACCAAAACAGCAAACTGATTCGTAATGCAAATTAATATAAACTGGAAGATATGACAAGACACCTTGATGTCTTCATTATCTTCCATGACGTCAGGTATTTTGACAGGTGTTTTCTTTGATTTTGGTGGCGCAGTGATACGTGGTTAGCACAGGTGCAGTGATTTGCCATTGTTCCTAAGTAGTTCCTAATCGTGACATTGTGCTGGATATTGCAACGGCTTGGTGCAACACTTACCCGGCTCGCTGAGACCAATCAGCATGCAGCATTCTAACAATCAGTTTTATAACACAAGCTAATATGCTTTCACAGCTGTAATAAATTGAGTCTGCTTTGCAGAGCCTTCAGACAGCGTCATTGCAGGTTGATTTATAAGTTACTGTAGCGTGTACCTTTGGCCCTGTATCACATGCTATAAGATTAGCATTAAGGGCAAAATGAGGTCCTGTCACTCAGTGTGCATGAGAAAACACTCCGGGCCAACAATGCACAGTAGGTCTTGTTGTTGTTTTTTTTTTAATAAAAATGCATTTATGTTTCGTTTAAGGTTCACATGCCTGACGTTGAATTTTATATCAATGTTGGAGACTGGCCGATGGAGAATCGTCAAGTGAATGACACCCCGGCAGGCCCTGTGCCTATAATTTCCTGGTGTGTAATAGTAGAAATAGTAGAAGCAGAAATAAAAGCCCCAGTGATGGTATGTTTATGTTCAGTTTGTGCATCAGCTGGTATTCAGTGAATCCCTCTCCCCTCCTCAGGCCCTGTCTGGAGCAATAAGACAGCGCAGGCCTTCTTCCGAGGGAGGGACAGCCGGGAAGAGCGTCTCAGACTAGTGGAGCTTTCAAAAGAACACCCAGAGCTCCTGGACGCCGGCATTACAAGATACTTCTTCTTTCGAGAAAAGGAAGAGGAGCTGGGCACAGCCCCACTTACTGGGTTTTTTGATTTTTTTAAGGTATCGGTTGCAATACAATTTTGGTTACTAGAATTTTGTTAACATACCTGAGGTTACTATTATACCAGGTTGGTTGAACATGTGGAATTAGAAGACTTCACTGTGCTCCCCTGACATGTTGTGACCTCTTCCTTTTCTCCAGTATAAATATCAAGTGAATGTGGATGGCACAGTGGCAGCGTACAGGTTCCCATACCTCATGCTTGGGAACAGTCTGGTGCTCAAGCAAGCCTCCTCCTTCTATGAGCATTTCTACACACACCTGAAACCAGGGAAACACTATGTGCCGGTTAAACAAAACCTCTCTGACCTCATTGAAAAGATTACCTGGGCTAAGGTATGTAGTTCAACAAGATATTGGCATATTCTACGGCTACTCGTGCGATTTTGCTGTCTTGTTTTTGAACTGATCATTCTAGTTTATTTTTAATGAGAGAGGAAGGTGTGTAAGACATGACCAGTAACACCTTTCCAAATTTCATTGGAAATTTAAATGAATTGTTAGCAGTGACAAAACTCATTTTCTTCAGCCATTATTCTTGATTAGGTTATTTAAACTTCAATAAACCTTAAAGGATTTTTTTTAATTATTATAAAAAAAAAACATTAAAAAAAATGGAAAAGTTAAACGTTTTTTTGCTAAACTCAACAGGGTTGCAGCAATAAAATAATTCACCACATCTACTGCATTTAATACACAAGCATTTATTTAAACAAGAAAGGGGGTCCAAACCTCAGGGTTTATTGTTATTGTTTGTAATCTTAATTCAGACTGGGTATAGACTTGATCTTATCATGGCTGAATTCAGTTGTTGTCTCTTTATTTTTTTAGTCTTGAAAGCTGAGTACCAGGTCCTGTACACTTAATTGTTTTTTTCAGGGGTAGCTTTTGTCATTTTAAAGAGGAATGCAGTGCTCCTGGATTTGTATTAACGTAACAAAATCTGTGTGAGAAACCCTTTTCACTGCATCGTGTTTTGAAGGAACTCCTACAGAAAGCCAAATGTCAAGGATGCTGTTGGAACAGAGACAAAAGAAACAACAACATATTTGAAAAGAATTTCTCTTTCAAACAGCCCTCTCCTGTTTCAAACAGCCCTCTGTTACCAAGCGCTGCTGTACTCTCTCTTAATTCCTTTAGAAACTGTAGATATCAAAATATCAATCACAGTGCAAACAAGATTCCTCACTGGCTTAAAGGTCATAGAGCTAATAAAACGATTCCAGTAATTCTTACCTAATGTACTTTACGGTCCGTTCTATTGACCAGTACAATGGAAAATCCGAGTCTAAGCCTGCTGCTTTATTATGGTCATGTGACTTTTTGTATTCATATTCCTTTTGCAGGTAGACAGGATTCTAAAGTGTATTTTTTTGTTGTTGTAGTGTTCACCTTCTGCTTTCTCATTAGAGTATAATGATGTAGTCATAAACTATAGATCACTTTTTTCTCTTCTAATGCAAAGATATCCCTGTAAGTGACCAACTTGACAATAAATATTAGTTTAGTTAATATTTAATAAATATTAGTTTTAGAAGCTGCATGAATAATTCCCAGTGCCATTGTATTTTTCCTGCCAATTTGTTGACAGGAAAATGATGCCAAAGTGGAGAAAATTGCCAGAGAAGGACAAGCTATTGCCAGGGAGCTACTGCAGCCCTTCCGACTTTACTGTTACTATTTCACAGTGTTCCAGGTATGTTGCAGACATGTGAAAACTGGAAGTAACTAAGATGCAGGTTTTTTTTCCAGTGCATGGTCCATAATTGTATTTAAGACAGGTGTTTATTCAGTTGATCTAAAAAAGCAGTGTACTACAGTGTAACAGCAGATCTACTCTATATCCCTGCACTGTTTAGATTTTTAAAAGACATCTTTACCAAGGTTATGAAAATCAAACATCTAACAGTTGTTGGGCTCCCGAGTGGTGCATCCAGTAAAGGCACTCCGCGTGGAGTGCAGGATGCGCCCTATAGCCTGGAGATCGCAGGTTAAATCAAGGCTATTGTCATCGGGGGTTCCTAGGGGGCGACGCACAATTGGCCGAGCACCGCCCAGGTAGGGAGGGCTTAGGTCAGCAGGGCAATCCACAGTTCACCGTGCACCTGCGGCCCCTATGGCTGATAGGGCACCTGCAGGTCTGCTGGGGAGCCATTCAGATCTGTGTTGTCCTCCGGCGCTATAGGTCTGGTGGATCCGCAGTGCGAAAAATGACGGATTGGCAAGAACGCGTTTCGGAGGACGCGTGTTTCAGCCTCCGTTCCCTGAGTCGCCGGGGGGTTGCAGCGGTGAACCAGGATAAAAATAATAATTGGGCATTCCAAATTGGGGAGTAAACCAGGGTAAAAACCATTGGCGACGACTAAATTTAAAAACAAAAAACATCTTTTTAGGAGTCTCTTTATTCCTGTCTGTCAAATACATTAATTATATATATAATATCCATATTCATCATATAAGTATGTGGGGGACTATATCTTGAATACACATTTAATCTTCCTTACTTCTGATTTTTAGAAATATGCTAAATTGCAAGCAAGCAAGCCTGAAATACGCGAGGGGATGGAATTTGTTCCTCAGCCATCAGACTTTGATTCTTTCTGCAGCTGCCAAAGAAACAAACAGGAGAAAGATGAGTTGTAAATTAACAACCAATGTTTTTGGTTTCATTTTCCCCACGATGTGTGAATAAAAATATCCTAACAACCTGTGATTATGTTGAAAAACGGTATCACTGCGATAGTACAACACAGAATACAGATATGGTAAAGCATTTAATAAATACCACCAGGTGTTCTAAGAGTGATACATGCATTTACAGTTAGGACGTGCCACAGGCATTTCTTTTTGTACAGCACATTAGTTGTTGATGGTTTCGTTGTCTGTGTACTCAACACAGAAGCAGGCCCTATTTAAAATATGGGATCTTCACAACAAAGGAAAGCACCTTTAGTAGGTTCTATCCTGTGGGGAGAAAAAAACTGTTTAGTACTGTATTTGTCTTTTTTTTACCTTTTTAAAATATTGTACACACATTTTCACAATATATATTTTACTTCAACTCCAATTAAAATGTATAAAACAAGTGTAAAATGATAAAAAATAAATACAAATTTAAAAAGAAAGTCTGGTGCTATTGTATTCACTTGTTATGGTATTCTAGACTTCTTTAATGCTGAACTGAGCAGCAGGAATCGTCTGGAACTCATAGGAGGAAGTGTTCTCATAGGAGGAAGTGTTCCTGAAACAGTTCTAGCTGATTGCAGTGTCTATGGAAAAATGAGATGACACGCATCCAAATAAAATGATCTGTTGTGTTTTCAATAGCATAACTGTAAACTGATATTTATGTCAGGGAAGTGGTGATTAAAGCATAAATACAGTATAGTAAGGCTTTCATAAAATGTGTTGATTATGAAGTTGACTGTTTATATAGATTCAAAATGAAAATAATAATAGTTTTTTTTCCTGCTTTAAAAACTTTTTTGTTTTGAAACACAAAAGTAAGCTTCAAACCATATATCTGGGCATACTGAGATTTGGGTTTCCAATAGATGCAGACCCTACAGTAATTGAAAAAAACCGACTCATAAAGTAATTTATAATTATTATACTACTTAGAATTCAGTCATTTGAATGACCTCGCCAAAAAGCTTTTATCATGGCACAGTTTTTTGTACTTAGACTAACCATCAAAATAATCTGCATTGGATGCAAATGCACCACACCTAATGTCATCATTTGTAATCTGGACAGTTATGCAAGAACATGAATATCCGCAAGAAAAACTCTTCTAATTTGCATTTTACCTACTGCCAAATGTTCCTCTTTAAACAACCTTATATGTAACTTATCTGTAGTAACACGTTACATACATAGCACTCTATACTCCCATGTGCAAAAGCTAACCCAGGGCTATGAACACAGCCAAACAAATTGAAGAAAAAAAAACAAAACTCTGGTTTTATTATTTATTATATTATGAGTTTCCACTGGGTCTCCATTTGTTTTCCTTAAACAAACTTATCATACTATTATAAATTGCATAAAATCATGCTTAGAAATACTAAAAGAAATTTAAGACACCTTGAAGGCATTTAAAAAGACTTCTACAATTTTTTTTTTGTAGAATTTCAGCTGAATTCTGAGGGATACTGCCTGCTAAGCAGCATAGAGAGGAAAGCTTGTTTAAAAGGAGGATGTGCATCAACCATCATTCAAATACTTCTGCCAATCTAATCTTTGAAGGTGATGTGTCCTATAATTATATTCAATATGTGGGGCCAGATTTACTAAAGTCTACACTTAAAGGTGTTTTCGATCATATTTAGTGAAAGAAATGTAACCGTTGCATAATGAGTGCTGAAATAAACCATGACAGTTGTATTACTTTTTTTGGTAAGACAAGTTGCAGTTTGACCTTGATAAATATGGCCCTTGGTCTGTTACTGCCCCACAGTGACCCCCTTATATTAGTTTGTAAAACTTAGTTTCCTGGTTTGTTAAACTCTAATATTACGAAGAGTTCGTTGAGAGTGTTTGTTTTCATTCCCCAGAGGCAGTTTATGTAACATATGGAAACCCTCCTCCCATGGCGCTGGACATTTTGTTACTTACCTGGAACTAAGAATGTATTTACTTCTCTGGCACGGTTCTGCAGAACAAACATAGAAAATAAAAAAGGGGGGTGGGGTCACTTTATTTGCAAAAACTTCTGATTACATATTACAAAAAATGGTATACAAATGCTTCAGGTATCGACCTGCTTAAATATGAACTCTTTAGACCTACACCCTAAAAATATCTCTGTCCCTTTTTAAACTTTAATAATGTAAACCAATCAATGTGTGCGTTGTTTGTGCTACACTTCGCATTCCAGAATTTACTCTGCAGTACTACTGAGCTTGAGTCTCTTCCTTTGTTTCAGTTCCAACAGTGTTTACCTCACATCCGCCCTGTTTTCGTTACTATAGCAACTGAACGCTCTCTCCCAGCCTGAGCTTTGCATTTTGCAGTGAACAGAAACAATATATAAGGTAAATAAAGTTTTTTTTTTTTTTTTTTTTTAATTGGTCTGTAGTACATATTATATGAAATTATAATCGATTCAATTTGGCCGTCAGTTATTAAAGCATTTACGTTGTTACGACAACAACACAGCACGTAGTGCTCGCACTTCTATTACATTATTTAAGAGTTGTCGAGCTCTGGAAATGAAAGGTAGGAGTGCTTGGCAAATGCCCTATCATCCGATGCCTTCAGGACACTTTCTAGCGGATATCCTTTAGGAGTGCAGTGGTTCTCAGTCCTGGTCCTCAGGGACCCCTGTGTCTGCTGGGTTTTATTCCAACTTAAACACATAATTGCACCTCATCTCAGCCTGTTGTGTTAACCCGTTTCCATTTTAAATGTGGGTGTGATGTTAAATGAATGTTTTGTTTAGCCTTCTCTCTGGGGTCTACAGTCTAATCAAGTTATTTAAGTTGGATGACCGAATAACCAGCTGTGGCAGAATACGTTCTGTCACAAGCATTAATATCCTGTATTCTAAACAAGGGATTTAGGGGAGCTCCCTAATAAAAGCTGAATCTCAAAACAATAATTGTGTGAATATAGTAATTGTTACAGCTGTGTATAATGGTATTTAAAACAGGATTCATTCATCTGACTATTTACATATCCACCCTTACTCTGGTCCCACCGCAGTCAGATATGTGACGGCTTACTACCCTGTAATTTTTCTTTTCGTTGTTAACATCCTGACAACTTTTTACACTAAAACTTGAAAGTCTGTTTCAAAGCTCTTATCAAAATGTCTGCTCTAGTGCACTGATAGTGTAAGGATTATTGACCACATTGTCAAACAGGTAACACAGCAATAACGATCCATGATGTGGTACGAAACTGAGAAGCTAGAGCATTTGTTA
This sequence comes from Acipenser ruthenus, assembly GCF_902713425.1. NCBI lineage: Eukaryota > Metazoa > Chordata > Actinopteri > Acipenseriformes > Acipenseridae > Acipenser > Acipenser ruthenus. Next base: position 8,755,868 of record NC_081196.1, read on the forward strand.
TGTTTTTTTGTTTGTTTTTTTTAAATTGTAGAGGACAGATCTCAAACCCCAGTGCACTACAGTGGATATTTTGAAAAAATAATTGAAATAGACTTTAAAGTTATAAGTGTACAAAGTTGTCAGAATGTTAACAATGAAAAGTAAAATGACAGGTACATTATTTAAACAGTTATAGCAACACGTAGGGACGTGGAAAGCTATATATTTTGGAACCCCGCTACTTACTCTTTAATGCATATTATCATAGTTGTGATTTAATTTTCATAAAGGAAGTATGCAATGGTAAAATTCAAAAAGATTGTGAAGTGCAGAACCTTGTTTTATTATACTTGAGTACATTTTCTTAATGCTCAGTGCAGATGCATAGAATTCTGAAGGAAAACCATTAAAAACTGATCACAAAACAGGAAATCTGAAGCAAATGTTGGGAAACTAGTTTAGGAAAATGTCAGTAATTCAACAGTTCTGTACTGTTTGTATCAAACATGAGAAATGGCGAGAAATTGTTCTCCTTTTGCATTGTTACATCAGTGGCTTTCCATCCAATAATGTTCACATTAAATGTATATATACACATCGCTTTATACATACACACACAGAATGTGTGAATCTGAGTAATTAAATTAGTTTTGCTGTTTTCTTTCAACTTGGAAACTGTTCTTTTTGGTTGGTTCATAGGTCCAGGTGCTGAAAGAAATAAGTGGCTTGCTAGGATGAAATCTTCATTCTTGGCCAAAATATTAAGCCATTGTGCTGATAAAATCAAAGGATTACAGAACACCCTTTGAAATGTCTGTCTCTCAACCACTTCTCTTGTTATCATGAACTGGATCTTTTCTCATTTCTTACTTTCAACTGCAGTGACGGGTCGAAATGGTCCATGCAAGCATCTAAAAAACAACTTTTTTTGTATTGTTAAAATTCTCATTACAGCACCTTAACCTTTGATGTGCGCCACTTGTGTGATGCCCTGGCACAAAGGAGCTCTAAAAAGTTATTTTTCGGTTGTTGTTATTTTTATAATGTGTTTGTTTAAAAGGTATTCACATAAATATGTAAAGCGTTTTATATGTTTTTCATATGACACAGCTCTTACAACCTGCTCCTATCTCAAACCATTTGAGAAACCAAGTGCTTTAACCCTCATGACTCAGAAGCTATGTGAGGCACTGACTACATATTTGCAGTGTTATGAAAACTGCTCGCTAATTGTACAAGCGACCTTGAAATTATCATCTGACCCAATATGGCTGCCATATTGAAATAATGTGCCTTTTCAGGTATCTGCACAAAATATAACTCCTCCCCCCAGTAAAATTAATGAAACAGGAAACTAGCTACAGCACAGCCGTTCACATATCTCAGACTTGCTCCAGCATGTAATTATATACCGGTGCTGTTAAGGGTTAGGGTTTAGCAGCTGCAGTTATTTCATCTTATTATACATTTTGCCTTGGGCAAGCCATGTCCTTTAATTAAGAACAAGCAGAGACCTTTGATTTTTAAAATCTGCAAATATTATACTATTCATAACTTTTATACATCACTGTTATCTGAAGTGTCTAAATCTATTATTTATATACGGCTGATTCTACAGATTAGAAGGCAAGCATATTATTTTTTTAATTGGTAAAAGGAAATTGCTATTTTGGCTGGCCAACAAGCACTCAGTACACATAGCCTATGTGGCACATGCAAACTGGTCATGTAAACTATGCTTTGAGACTTGGAAATCAGGCTGCAGGTACCCTTTGAGGTATGGGTAGAGTCAACAGATTTCTCATAATCTTGTCGGAGGAGCTTTTCTACTTGGATTTCTTAGTCATGTAAACTTGGGATTGTGATTAGCAGACCTCTAAGTCGGAGCTCAAAAGCAACATGTAAGGTCTAATGCAATGGTGTGCTGGAGCAGGCTCTGTGGAACCAGTAAATAACCAGATATGTAAATATCTGTATTAGAAAAGTTTAGAAGATGTTCTAGGGCAGTTATAGAAAATAAAAATGGAATTTAGTTTTATAATAATAAAATAAATTCTTCACAACAAATAAACAAACAGTACAAAATCTATCAGTAACATTAAAAAGTAGGTAACCGTGACCTACAGTACATTGTATGCAGGTGTAAAAATCAGATGGACAAATCCCCTCAATAACTTGTAATAAAGAAGGTCCAAAGCAAGTTTCATCACAATTGAATGAAAACGTCTCTAGATATATGTAAACATACAACGTTGTCTTATGGATGGACAGACAGACAGAGAGAGACAGGGAGCCTAAAAATAATCACAGATTCTGATATTCTTCATAACCTATTCCCTTTTACATTTTCTTCATAAGAAGATAAGCGCTTCTTTATGTAAAAAAATACATGGCATACTGTATGTTCTACAGATGGTGCGTGACTCTAGCAGAATATCATCTTTTTTCAGGTGTGACATTTCTGCCAAACAACATCCTGGGCTCGAGCTCATCAAAGCCTTGCTTTACATGATGTTAGGACCCCATCACCTACAGAAATGACTGAAAAGGGATCGTCTGAAGAACACAAATTAAGGTAATGTGTATGTGCCATGCTCTTTATTGCATAACTTTGTAGAATATCCAGTGTTTGTTTTTTTTATTTATTCTCTTGCTTTCACTAGATCAGAAGTACAGATGCTAAAACATTTGGTGTGGAACTGGTTATTAGAAATCCTCATCTGAACAGCTGACCTTGACTTAGCAAAGCTATTATGATGTTACACCTTGCTTAAACCATAACCTAAACATTGCCATCAATCAGCGTGTTTCCATCCAATAATGTTCTGCCAGAAGCTAATAAACAATATTATATAGAATGTGACAAGTGGAATTAACTCAGTGTGGACAATGTCCACTTTTGGTATAAAGGGGCACCACAAAGGCTGTCACTGACAGTATAGCTGAGCAGCCTTGAAAACGTGAACTTCTATCACAAATTAAGCTATATGACCTGTGATTTCCCCTGTCCTTTATAACTGTTCAATCACATTTTTAGAGATATAGACTCCCATGTCTGTTTAACTGGGTGTTACACTTTTGTGCAAATGCTTTTTTGTACTTTTAAACAGTTAAAAATGGTAACTAAAGAATTACTTTTATTTGTTAAAAACACTTAACGTTCCTGTGGCCACACCTTAGTAACACCCAGCTGAAGGCCCGGAATATTACCTTTCACTTGTGCTATGTTTTCACAACACACCCTTTAAGATAAAACGCCGCCTGCATGTGACACTGCTGTCTAATATTTCCCATCGCAGATATTGTATGTTTCAATCTAATGCATGGTTGTCCAAATAAAATCATACAGAATATGGTACACTATATTTGCTTTTATTTCCTCATGCGACATATTTTAGGGTTCTGTTACGAGTTTAAATTAACCCTAGGTTTGTGTGGATATCTGTACTGTTACATGTATGTGGTAAACGCCTGTGCAGATGCTGAATTTCCTGGTGGGAGAACTCCCAAAGCACACATTCTAGACATCCAAAGGAAGCACACTCTCTTTCTATATCTCACACATGTAGCTATCAGATCCAAGGTGGGATTTGAATTATTATTATTATTAATAATAATAATAATAATAATAATAATAATAATAATAATAATAATAATAATAATGATGTGGCTGACAATTAACTTTCACATGACCTAGTCACAATTCATTGTTAATCCTGTCTCAAACATTGTTTTCCCACATCTCAGCTTGTTTTGCATAATAATTGCATTCTGGGCAGGGGCTCTGTGACATTTCATAAACTATTCAATTTTTTAATTTTCTATGAATCTATGGCATTCTATATACAAACAATTTAAAGATGACGAGCCTTGTGTGCTTGACACATCCCTGGTTCACATTTGTTGAGCTCTGCTTTGTAAATGGGATGCAGTAGATACCGTTGTCAACACAGATCGAAAGTATTCAAACTGCATTCTCCTGTTGAATTACTGAGAGTTTTACAGACATTTAATGAGTACCTACAATAGCTGCCAAATATTTCTACCCTGTGGCAAGGGAGTATGTTCTGTAAAGTAGTCACATTTCAAGGCGTGTTACATTCAAACTTCAAGGTAAAGTACTTCTTGAGCATTAAAGTGATTTCCTGAGTTGTCCCACTGCAGTTCTGAAATAATCATTAATACCAAATTATTGTTTCAGGCCAAAAAAAAAACATTTCTATACATTTCTGTGCAGTACCTGCAATTCAAGCACAGTTGTGCTCTTGAGAAGCCAGTTATCTCTAGATCATTATCTCTGGGTGACCTTTACTTAGATCTTTTTTTGACTGGAATGTAAGCATTAAAGTTAAAGCTGATAATTGGTGATAGTTAAAGATGTCTAAAGAAAGTGCATTAAAACAGAATATACACTATTGCTCTTAGGAGGACTCAGTTAGTCATTAAAATGTGCCTAATTAGTATGAATTTGGATACAGTTCTTGCATTACTGATTGTTTCTAGTGATACCACTCAAAGCTTATATGCACTAATTGAACTTATTAATTAGCAGTTACTGATTTAAATATGCTGTGGTTTTACTTATGGTGCATTGTACAGGTAAAGGTACAATGGTACTGTAGTGTCTGTTTAAGATAAAGTATGTTTATTGTGACAGACCCCTGTCTCTCTGGTATTTTAGCAATCTGTTTTCATAGTACAGTTTGTAGCCACTTTATTAGGTAACTTTGCAGCACATGAGACTCAGAGAAGTTAGATGTTAACTAAGTTTTAACAGAGTATAAAAAGGGGAATGACATTGTATGCCAGACTTGGTATTACAGAGTTTTATTCATTTTAACAATTTCCTTTTTTTTTTGTAGTCCTGTGGATGTACAGCTTCCAGTTTTGAAAAGCAGCTCTGAAGAAGATGGGACCCAGGCTGACTATCTAGATGAGCAATATATAAAGACAGACTCAGTAAATGATGACTATGGAGATGTTAAGCAAGTTCAAGCTGCCAAAGTGATACAGAGGACATGGAGAAGGCATATTGTAAGTGTAAATATTTTCTCCAGTCCAAAGCATGTTTCCATTTGCTATCATATCATTTTATATCCACTACAGAGGATATGAAAATGAATTTGACTTCCTAATATAGCATTACCAGGGGACACACCCCTGTCTGCTGGGACATCATAATGACAAGGTGGGACCCTGCAGGGGAATTATAATGTCAGGTGTGCCTAGGTGAGACTTACACAAACTGTTCTTCACCTATACATGCAGGACTTTAATATAGCCATTTAATTGCAACCCAGCACATATTAAATCTTCAAGCTGAAACATTTATTATAAGGCATATAGAAATCGATCAGCTATGCAGCCAAAATTAAAGTTTTTAAAGTCTGCAAAACTATTTGCGCTAAATCCAAAACTCTGAATTAAATAAACTATAAACTAAAAATGAATTAATTTAAATAATATAAGCCATTTATTGGCTTTGCGTTGCCATGGCAGCTACTTGTAAGCTGGATTGATACGTAATGGTTCGCACAATTGAATGTGTAATTGCATTCTGCTTTTTTTCCGCTGTGAACCGATCTCTTGGGGATGTTTTCTTGACATTATTTAATTTGTTTTTCCACTTGTGTGGAATGGATCTTGGCACCTCTGAGCATTCTGTCTGGAGTTCTTAAGAAGCTGGTCCCAGGGGTCCCCGAGTGGCTCATCCAGTTAAAACACTGCCGCTGGGAGTGCAGGATGAGTCACACAGCTTGGACGGCGCCTGTTTGCATCCGGGCTGTGCAGAGAGGCTGAACTTTGCTGGGGACTGTGAAGGGAGCGTCACATTGGCTCTGACACTCCCGGGGTGGGGGGTGGGAAACCGGCAGGGATTCTTTCTCCTCATCGCACAACAGCGAACCCTACTGGCCAGACACAGGGCACATTCAGAGTGGATAAAAAGCAGGGCTGATCTCTGTTCTCCGGGATCGGTAGCCCACACAGCTCTGCTCTGGATTGCTCGGCGTAAAAGCGAATCTGTCTTTAGGCTTGTGAGATCGGAGGACGCTCGCACACCCTCAGAACGTCTGTGCTGTGTAGGGATCCGTTGTGTTGAGGAGAAAAAACATAATTATTATTATTTATTTCTTAGCAGACGCCCTTATCCAGGGCGACTTACAATTGTTACAAGATATCACATCATTTTTACATACAATTACCCATTTATACAGTTGGGTTTTTACTGGAGCAATTTAGGTAAAGTACCTTGCTCAAGGGTACAGCAGCAGTGTCCCCTACCAGGGATTGAACCCACAACCCTCTGGTCAAGAGTCCAGAGCCCTAACCACTACTCCACACTGATGCCCAATTGGACATTCCAAATTGGGGAAAAATAAATAAAAATAATAATTGGTCACTGAAATAAAAAAATAAATAAAAAAGAAGCTGGTCCCAGACCCAATCCATATTAAGTGAGTCCCTGTCAGAAGCAGCAATAATAAGTCAGTTTGTTTAGTTTTTTCTTCCTCTCCCTGGTTACAAATAGCGCTGCACAATTAGGGCGTGTGCAGTGTGAGAAGGCCACAAGGTACATTTGGGTTAAACCATTTACGTAAGGGGGGGGGGGGGGGGTTTGTTCTGCTCTGTCCAAACTACAGCAAGCGTACATTATAAGATTACACGCACACAGCATACAAACTAGCTGCTATGAACTGCTTAAATGGTACCAGATCAGATTTTAAACAGATGCTCTTAAAACTTCTCAAACTTTCTTTCAAGCACTTAAAATGAGACTCTACTGCAACACACTGTAGGTGTGGTGACAGAAAGGCAATAAGCTGGTAAACTTTCACTGACTGAACTGACCACCTGCAGTCTCAAAACACTGGGGTTCAGTTTAAACTTACATCAGGGGTTAGACACCTTTTTTGATTAACAGTGGACACTGGCAAACCTGTGTGAATTGTTTTCTGTAGACTTCATTTTTATATTGTGGAACATGTACAGTAATTTGCCTTGTAGTCATTCATATAGCTTACCACACCTGTCTTATTGATTTGTTGTTTCTAGTGTCTCCATGTAACCATCTTGTTCCACAAGGTTGAGCAGTAATTGCTGATTTTTATTTAAACTTACCACATCATAACCTCTACAATAATTGATGGTTATGACTATATCATAGTGTGATAGGGTGATTTTGCTGCTGATTATGAAACACTACTTTGAATAGTTCAGAATTGAGGCCTGCAAGTTGGTTGACCTTAATGTCACTAATAAGAACTGTAAAAGTTAAAAGAATAAGGATTCTTTAAGTAACTTTTCTAGGTCCTAAACAAATTATAATGTAAGTGTAGAACATGCAACTTTTTAAAATTTCAATGTTTCTGTATTTTTCCATTATGTGTGCGTGTGTGTGTGTGTCTATATATATATATATATATATATATATATATATATATATATATATATATATATATATATATATATATATCATCATCATCATCATCTTTAGCCTTTTTCGATCCACTGCTGGATGAAGGCCTCCCCAAGATTCTTCTACAAAAGCTTGTCTGCTGCATCCCTCATCCACATTGCTCCGGCGTGTTTCCTAATTTCATCTTGCCATCTTCCTGGAGGTCTTCTTCTTGGTTGCTTTATATCTCTTGGGATCCAGTCTAGTATTTCCTTGGTCCAGCGATGATCTGTTCTTCTTGCTACATATCCGGCCCACTGTCATTTTTTTTTTTCCGCTCTTATAATAACATCACATACTTTTGTTTGCACTCTTATCCATTCCTTCCTTTTCTTGTCACTTCTTATTATTCCCATCTTTCCATACTCATAGCTGTGTAATTTTTGAGTCATTTTTGTATTGAGGGTCCAGGTTTTGCATCCGTAAGTTAGCACTGGCAGCACACATTGGTTGAAGACTTTCCTCTTGAGGCATAAGGGTAGTTTCCCTTTCAAAACCATGCTTAATCTTCCAAAGGCATATGTGTGTGTGTGTGTGTGTAATGGAAAGTAAACACACTACATATATATAGCCTTTAATATGTTGAATTATGCATTTTATCTCTAATCAGCCTAAGTTAAATAATTGCATTTTCATATTTACAGGACACCCATGTGTTTCAATACTTCAAGGACTTGATTAACTTCAGACAGAAAGGGGATCCTCGCTTGCTTCTTAAATATGTCAATCCTAGAGAAGTAAGGAAAATGTAAATATGCACAGTTACTTTTCAAGTCTATATACAGTACAGTGAACCCTCATTGACAGGTGTAGTCTATTATTTTCTGTACAGTTATATAGTTTTTTTAAACATGAAAAGGGAAAGCAGTGATTAATCAAGTATTATTTTCTCCAAAAATATATTATTTAACAACGCTTACAAATTTCTTCAAAGTGACGTCAAAGTGACAGTCTGTGTTATTTTAAAACCACACCCAACCTGTCAGTGTTTTGCAAAAAAAATACTTTCACTTATTAGTATTGATTTGCTTGGACATGATTTGTATTTCCAAAACAATAACTGCTTCATGAAGTTCTCCTCCTGGTTTGTTTTCTCTTTCAGGCTGAATTATTAGATTCTGCAGCAGGAATCCATATAAGATTTAGGCTGTGTGGAGTAAGTATATTGTCCAGTATTGTTTTTACCTCTTTGATAAGATATGACTGTATTGTTTTTAAAGGACATGTAGCACCTTGTTTTGATGTAGGCGTCCCAGTTATCTTACTATCAGCATTTCCTACACCCAGCCCTAAATTTGCATAACAAGCCCTGGATTAAAGAATCAGCCCCTATTGCCTTTCTCTGCACAGCTATAAAGATCTACTTTACTATAAAAACTACTTTACTTTAGATACATTAAAAGTATGCGTAACTGTGGCAGGGCGGAAGCCCTGCACATGGGAAATATGTAGTTTTATTGTATTTTTTGGTTAATGTTGTAAATAAATTGATTTTATTGTTTAACTGCTGTGGTGCTCCGCCGGGGACGATCACCTGTCTGCGTGGAGCAGCAGCTGAAAGCAATCAGCTGTTCCAGCAGGCAGGTGGGTGTGTCTCAGCGGAGCGTCAGTATAAAAACATAGCGATCACTGTGATCGGGGCTGCTGCAAGGCCTGCCGTTTTCACAACACCTTTGATTTAGAGTTTGTCGTATTGTGTTTTATTTTGAGTGTTTGTACAGTCATGTATCGTCCTCTGTGCGCTACCATTGCTGGTAGCGTCACATGACATTATTGTTTACTTTTTGTTTGTTTGTTGATTAAATCCTGTGCGCCTGTGACGGCGTATCAACGTCAATCTCTCTACCTCAGTCTCTTCTGTGTTCTCCTCAGCCGCCTGAGGCAAGTATACCAGGACCACAATAACACATCTAACTCCCTGTGTTTGTACCTTTTACTCATTTTCATTTATAGATCAAATTTCCTCCAAGTATCTATTACAAGATATTCACCCACCGGCCCATTGTGGATATGTGCGCAAACAGCCCCAAAGACTACACTAATGTTGCTTTAAAACAGCCTGTGCCCAAACAAATCCATAATCGATGGAAAGCTGCAGAAGATGATCAAGCTGGCTGGTATAAACGAATAGAAAACAATGGCTGGAGGCTGCTCTCTGACAAGGTAGTAGTAGTAATGGTGACCCTCTACCTCCTGCTCACCCAGGCTAATGGAAACAAATTGTTTAATCTGCAAAATGAAGCGTTTCATTACATGGCTTTCACAGTAGTAATTACAGTTACAAATCCTTAAAGTAAAAAAAAATAAAAATGCACAAAAAATGCTCCCTTATGTTTGCTTTAAAGTAATGTTCCACTCTTGATTTTGTTTTACATGTTTCATTTTTCATTTGCTAGATTAGCTCAGTGATGGGCACAACTGAATCTGACACAAAAACAATCGAATTTCATTACTCTAAAATCCAGAGGCGCCAGCAGGTAGAAAGAAAGCGTAAACAGAAAAAAATTGAATGGATGAAAAAGATGTAAGTTTGGATGTACAGTACTTTCATGCACTTTAAATTGTTAACTAAATCTATTTGTCCTGTTTTTTTTCTTTAAGGTAAAGATGATTTTTAATAAATGAATATGAACACTTGATCCTGTCAAGTATAAGAATCTCTTTCTTTCCACATATTTATTTGACAAGGCAGGCCGACAACCATAAAATACACCACCAGCCATGTAATGATTAGGTTCCCTGCAGCCTTTTCTAAATTATCAGCTAGCAGATCCCCAGAAGATGTGTCTGTTTTTTGCCAGCCAGCAGATGTTTACTGTATGATTGTTCAAACAGGCATTATATATGTTTTATGAGTTTACTAACATGTGCCTGTGTTCTTATGAGAATCATTTGATTACAGACTTGCTTTCTATCACACTAAGCCTGTTTGTGTGACATCACCTCTCTGTATTTAGGTATCACGAAGGTCTCCTACAGGCACGTACTGACGACCCAGACACAGCTGTTCTGGTGAAGAGAGCAACAGAAGGAATGATTGCTGCAGTGGACCAGAACGGGGCACACTCAGTGCTGGAGTGGGAAGTGGATGAATTGCTGGAGTGGACTAATTCACTCAACTTTGAAAAGTACGCTTTTCATGTGTATTTCATTTTAGAAAGATAGATACAGAAAAGAAAGCCATGACAGTATTATGAAGTTATCAAGAGTAAATACAATATATTACGGATAAAAAATAAATAAATGCATAATAATAATAATAATAATAATAATAATAATAATAATAATAATAATAATAATAATAATAATATTGGAGAAAACGGCAACAATTGTTTGAGAAATGTTCTTTTACTTCTTTTAGGTACATGAATAAATGGAAGGAAATGGGACTCAGTAACTCGTCAGACTCATATAAAGGTAACAATATTCTAATGTACAACTTTTGCTACCAAATAAATGCTTGAGCTCTGGAGTACTGTGTATTTAATACCACCTTTTTAATTTTTTTTAATCCATACCTACAGAGAAGATTACAATGTAACAATGCTGCCACCTGCTGTTTGTTCATAGCACAAAAGCTACATTTGCAATTACAGAGCCTTGGCCTGTATACTGTAAAGATGTGTTGCCGTGCAGCCAGTGTACAGCCATTCATTATCACTCCCTCCAGTGTCAGTATCTTAACAAAGTGATTTATTTATATGTTTCAGGTTCAAGATTTATTTTCTCTGCATACGACCAATATGAGTTCACAAAACTCTCAGAGGTGGACAGCTAGGCAACAGAGAAGCAGTACTGCTATGAACCTTCATACACACCCAAGCAGTGCAAACTTTACAACTCAGCCTTTACATAATAAATTGAGCAATGCAGAATACTATTTCTCAACAAAATCTTTGATAGATTTCATTTTCTTTGAATTGCCATTGTTTTATTTGTATTTTAGTTTCATGTTATTGCACCATGTGTTCCATTATTATGCACACTGCTTAAAAAACATTACTGACAATAAAGCCAAAACAACTGGACAATCCCTACAGCGCAGTACATCAAAGGCTAATTAAGGTATCACAAACAACCGAGAAAAGACCATGTGTTTGTTTGTGTGTCATTTGTTTGTTGTGTGTGTCATGAAAATGTTTTTGAAAGTCAAGTATAGTTCAAGGCAATTTCAAACTCCTGGAGGGTCTGGGACTGCAGATTGATAAGATAATTGGTTCTTTTTTTATTTTTTAAGAGAACATATGTTCTATGAATAAGAGTAAGTAGCGGTGTTCCGAAAAACATAGCGTTATCCGTCCGCACATGCTGCTACAACTGTTTAATTAACAAACCTGTAATGTTTCTTTTCATTGTTAACATCCTGACAACTTTTTACACTTCTAACTTTGAAGTGTGTTTCAAAGCTCTTTTCAAAATGTCTGCTCTAGAGCACTGATAGCGTAAGGGTTATTGCCCACATTGTTAAACAGGTAACACAGCAATAAGATCCATGATGTAGTACGGAACAGAAAAGCCAGAGCACTTATTATGTTTTTTTTTGTTGTTGTTGGTTGGGTTTTTTTCTATCGCTCTTCCTGCAGTGATTCAAACCCCACTGCACTAGAGCAGACATTTTGAAAAGAGCTTTGAAACAGACTTTAAAGTTTTAGTGAAAAAAAGTTGTCAGGATGTTAACAATAAAAAGGAAAAAAATGACAGGTACATTATTTAAACGTTTGTAGCAACACGCGGGAACGTGTAACGCTATATTTTTTGGGACCCCGCTACTTACTCTTTTAAGGAGAATTAGCTGATGTGCAGTCATTCCCCTTACTTATTATAACACATATTTTTGCATAAGAAAACAAGTGTGTCGTCTTAGATACGAATACAGATCCTATTAATCCAGTAATACTGACCGAGGGACAATGGAAAAAAAAAAGATAAACACAATTATGCATATGCATAGACAAGGATACTAGATGTATACATGTGATGTCACATTGTATGTGGACCTCTCGTTTTTAAGCAATCTTTCTAGACTGGTCCATGCTTTTTTCCAGTCAGTCTTGATGAGTTGAGATCAGTTGTTAACACTCTGCAAAGTTCAGTTGGGTATAGTGGAGCAGCGCCGCCTAGTGGTGAAGTGTTCTATGTCTTAAATTTGTTTTACAATACTGGATTAACCCACTAGAGGTCGTCCCACCATGCAAGTATTTCTAGTTAACTGGAAACCGTATACAGTAACAATAAAAGTGCCTCCTTAGCACCTTGTTGGGTTATATAAAATCTAATTTATTAATGTTTGTCAAATGTGTATATGTAAGATGTACAGTACTGCTGCACAGAAATTAAAAAAACACATTCTTAATCAATAAATGTTTTCAAGAGAAAAAATAAAAGCAATGTCTACCCATCACATTTGACTTTTTTTCAGAGATAAATAAATCGCCATCTTATATTATGTGCACATATTTCTATACAATAAATATATAATGTATGTTTATAAACAATATTTTAAAATATATATTAAAAAAAAAAAAAAAAGGGGGCATCCGGATTTGAACCGGGGACCTCTTGATCTGCAGTCAAATGCTCTACCACTGAGCTATACCCCCACTGACTTATTTTACTGTTTTCATAAAAATAGCTATTTAAGAAAACTCTATTGTATTGTAACCACACGTTTGCAAGTGTGAACTTTATTGAAACACGGTTCCGAATAAATCACAGCATACTGAATTGCGGTAGAATGACGTTTTGTAACTACAATTCTTCCGTTTATTTCGGTTCTTCAGCGCTTTACTTAATCGGAAGTACCGTCACTCTTTACGTAACAGGCACGGACCGGAAGTAGTCGTTGTGATTGAGGTACAGAGAGTGAAGTCGCACATTGACAAAAATGGTGAGTGGAAGCGTACTTATAGTGAAATTACAAAAAAAAACAACTGAATAAGTATTTTGGAACGGACGTTTTGTCAAAGCAGAATAAAATGCAAACAATTTGGGGGTTTTATCAGCGAAGTTATAGTAGTTCTAGTCCCTGCATCGTTGCGTCCATGATGACAAGACTAAACCGGACTTGTCTGTTCCAGAGATCTATGTTCATATTGTTATTTGAACTTTGAGAGATGTTATCTTAGCTAACCCATTGTTTGATAATTTTACATTTGACATTATTGTTAATTTGATTTAGTAATATTGTATGAACGAAAAGAAAATGAAAGTGAAACCCTTTGTGTAAGATACACATTTTTCTGTTCGTCAGTGGTTTAGATAATGATGTAAATTAACGATTTCAAAGAAAAAACATACAGCACTTGCCATGGGGATAGCCTAATGTATCTTAATGTACTTAAGTTCAATCCAAACACCTAGACACTGTGCAAATGGGAAACCTAGCACTCCCCAATACTATCCTAAACAAACTAGGGTTTTCATTGATATACAAATATAATAATCACGTTAAACCTTTAAAAAAAAAAACCGCTTAATGTGAAGTTCACTTAATATGAAAAGATGAATATAAATGCTAACACATTTTACAACTAGCAAGCTTAACACTTCCCAGTACTTTTTCCCAAAATGTGGTTCTCGTTAACATAAGATAGTAATCACATTAAGTGTTGCCATGTAGGATTTGTAAAGCTAACCATAGTAGTCCAAATGCATGGCAGTTAAGGATATCCTAGGAATATTGCTCTCTGCCTCATATTTAACCCCCCAAATGGTGAGGTGTAGTAGTATAGTACACTGACTTGATATGATTTGTGATTTACAGAATACCAGAGGATTTAGATCACAACTGAAGGACAGCATCCCAGTGGCGGAGCTGTCTCCACAAGCTGGAGCGTATGGGGTGCAGGACACACTTCGCAAAGGGTTTGTCTTTAACAGTTTCTCATGAATTATGAAATGTAACGCTGTCAATAATAGTATATGGTTTTATATATATTATAATGTGTTTACAATGCTCTGGAACCTCTACACTGATTACTCTGTTACAGATTCACCAGCGTGAAGAATGAACTTCTGCCAAGTCATCCTTTGGAGCTTTCTGAAAAGAACGTGAGTGTGACAAGTCCATTCAACACTTTCCTGTTTTTTTAATTTTTTTTTTTTTATATTTTGCTACTAAATACTGTTATCTCTTGATAGCCACCATACTTTAGACATATTTTGTAATCAATATTTTTGTGATAATAAGCAAATTCTGTTTTGTGCTCCTTTTCTTTTTAGTTTCAGATCAGTCAAGATCAAATGAACTTCAGCACTCTCAGAAACATTCAGGGAATGCATGCACCTTTGAAACTGCAAATGGAGTTCAGGGCAACAAAACAGGTATTCTAGCGCGATAAACCTTTTAAAAATGAATTCGGTTATATTGCAGCAAATGAACCAGTGGTGTCCTCCACATCATTGATGTGTGTGGTCCAGTGGTTAAAGAAAAGGGCTTGTAACCAGGAGGTCCCCGGTTCAAATCCCACCTCAGCCACTGACTCATTGTGTGACTAAGCAAGTCACTTAACCTCCTTGTGCTCCGTCTTTCGGGTGAGACGTAATTGTAAGTGACTCTGCAGCTGATGCATAGTTCACACACCCTAGTCTCTGTAAGTCGCCTTGGATAAAGGCGTCTGCAAAAGAATTGACCTTTTTTTAAATGTAAATCCTGTAAAATCCAGGATTGACAGTTTAACCTTTGTCAAAAATATGCATGTCAAATGTTGGTTTAAGTGTATGGGTTACCATATGTACAGTGCCTACTTGTTTTTCATATATTTGTTCTAGGCAGTGTTATACAATACATTTTATAGATGTTTCAAATATTAAAAACATTACATCAAACACTCTCCCCTACTTGGCTGTAATGTTAAAGGTTAAAGCTCATAGTATATGGAGATTCAAGGTTGTGTAAGCCCCTACATTTTTTTTGTCTGCTGAAAATTGTGAAGGACATGATTTTGTCATCATATACATTTATTATAAAAAGCCATATGTTTATTTTCAGATCCAGCGCCTGCCATTCCTCCAAAGCTCAAATATTGCACTTGATACACTCAGAGGAAATGATGAATCCATTGGTTTTGAAGATATATTGAATGGTAAGCTTGCAAGGGGATTTGACAATGTCACTGTTCTGGTTCAAAAACCCAAATTATTAAACAGATTGTCATGCAAATACAATAGCTTTTACCAGGTAAAAGTGGATGGGAAACTGTGCCAATGTTTACATTTTAACCTGATGACGGGACCTATGTGGCCTTAAAAGCTAAAATAAGCTTGATAAGATTAAAAGGATTTTGTCAAAGGTTTAAGTTGGTTCTTTTTTATATATATAAATTAGGGGTGGGCACCAATATTGACATTTTGATGTGATATTGATAATAATTTCCGTATCGCGATAATAAAATTCAGGTACGCTTGCAGTGGCATACTTCTAATTGCTAATACTGCTAAAAATACCAACACAGTATAATCAAGTTTATTTTATACAAATGAAGAACCTGTGTACCTGCTCTACTCACGTTTCTTCACCTGTTTCCTCTCACCGGCCAATCCCTTGCCGGAAACAATATCCAGTTTTCAAAAAGTGCGCGCATCAACTAATTAAGAAACAGGAGCGTCTTTTTTAAAGGGGTACACACCTAAAAACAAACTTAAAACAAACAAACAAACATGATACACAGGAAAATCGGCTTAAATAATTTGGTATATATTTTTTTCTCTCATTCAGAACGTGCGCACAAGGTACCAAACGCTATTTGCATGCTGCATTAAGCACTATTGGGATTATTTTGAGATGTGCCCATACATCAGTGGTTCATTGCATTTTTTCCATGTGATTACTTACACTATTACTAATGTATTTTTAAAATGTGAACTTTAGGTATTATAAATTAGATGTACTTTTAAAACTATTATTCGATTTCTTAATTTTTTTTTTTTTGCCAAATCAACGATTAATATCGACGTTTATTTTAGAAATAATTTACCTTTTTTTCAATTTTTATTTCCCATTTCAGGCAGAGTGGGTGAAATCGACCTTTATGCTTTAAAAAATGGCTTTTTATGCCATTGAAAAACGTCTCATTTTGCGAAACCCCTTTATCATATTAAACATGCAACAAAACCATGGTTACCAACATTCTAATTGAATAACATTTGACAAAAAATGTTCTCAAATTTAAAAAAGTGTGGAGCGGAAGAATAGTTGTCAATTCTTTATTTTATTGTGATGAAAATATTCAAATATTGTTAACAGTTCATACTTTCACTAAAATGTTTTAAAATAATTGCTGTATTGAGAAATTATCTTGCTAGAACAGAAAATAATACTGCTAAAATATTCTCTAAAATAAACATTGCAGAATCAGATGAATTAACAATATTGATCAAATTGCACTAATTTTACAAAATATTTTTTTATATCCATAAATGTTGTACTGGAGAATTTTGATTTAAATTAAATGTCACACTGGACATAAAGCCAGCATTCATGTTGTTGGTTCTATTATTTATTATAAAGTCTGAAATCAATACATTCCCTCCTTTGTTACATAATTCACAATTGAACTCTAGTCAAAAAGAATGCACGTATTGTAGAATATGCATCTTAGTACAAATACACACTATTATTGGTATCTGTTTGTTATAAAAAAAAAATACAATATTTAAATTTGAAAACAGGCCTACAGTAGTGCATACAGAAAAACTCAAGTAACTTGCCTTGATTCCTTCAGTACAGAGCATTGCTAACTCAGGTGATCCATCAGATACTGTATTTTGAGCACATTTGCATTCTGATACTCTGACTAGTCCTATCCTTTAGTCCCATCCCAACGTTTAGCAAAGAGCCGTGGCAGCGGATTAGGGCCCATCATACTGTAGACTGTCACTGTTTGAGAGTCTCTACGTGGAAAGAGGTCCTGATGAAATCCACGTTAGATTTGTACTCCTGGCACCGAAGAGACGTGTTATCAATGCGCTGCATCTTGTAAATAAAATATATGTATATATTTTTTGAATTTGTTACTTGTTTAAATCATAATCAACACAAAAGCACTGATTAAAATAAAATATATCCTGATATATATTTACATATCGTTGAGATCCCCCCCCCCATTGCTTTCAATGGCTTTGGTATTATAAAAGGATAATACGGGCAGCAGTGTGGAGTAGTGGTTAGGGCTCTGGACTCTTGACCGGAGGGTTGTGGGTTCAATCCCTGGTAGGGGACACTGCTGCTGTACCCTTGAGCAAGGTACGTTACCTAGATTGCTCCAGTAAAAACCCAACTGTATAAATGGGTAATTGTATGTAAAAATAATGTGATATCTTGTACCAATTGTAAGTCGCCCTGGATAAGGGCGCCTACTAAGAAATAAATAATAATAATAAAAGACCTCTTTGACATCACAGACATTCCTCTAATTCTATCATAAAACGTTCACCTTAACAGCTTCAAATATCACATTGTTAACAGATTGTTTAATTTTTAATATTAGTTATGTGTTAAGCCCATATAGATACATACTAGTTGATGTATAACACATTTCACAAAAACCTTTGCCTAAATCATTTGACTACACCAAGGGTGGATTTAAATCTAAAATTATAGTGTGGTTCTAATATATAACTAATTAATGATTAAAAAAATAAATAAAATAAGCCAACTAGATATTCCATTCTTCTATCTAGCACAGCACTGCTTTATATTCATGTTTTCCTATCCCAATGCTGGTTGATGTGCACTTTCTGTAATTGAAATATAAATAAAGTAGGTTTAAACTAACACCGATCAGCATTTTCAAAAACACAACTTTTTTACTTGACAAAACTAGTAAAATGTCTAAATTAATTCTGATCTGTTTTTTATTTGCAGATCCGGCACAAAGTGAAGTTATGGGAGAGCCACATGTCATGGTTGAATACAAATTGGGTTTGTTGTAAAATAATAAGATAACTTATTTTTGCTCCTTCAAGAATGGCACTGTCTTTTTACATACGCCAAGGCATTCTCTGTATTTGATGTCAAGAAACACAATACACTTCATATAAAAATGGTTCTGTTCTTGTTTTCATGTATTTACAATATAAAGATTAGTTATTCTTTAGAATGAATTCAATTTTTTTTAATGGTTTGTTGAAAAAATAAAAACTGCATTTCTTCCAAGTTTTACAATCAAATTACAGTTTTGCTGACATTATTAATTTTTTCGTCAATGTGCAAATTCTTAACTTCTAAGCAAGGTCTGTAATCAGGTGTCATCACAATTGGATCTGGGGCTGTCATGTCTCAATTAAAAAGAGATGCATAAAAAAATAATTTCTGCTGGGGTTAAATATTTAAATTGGGTTCTTTCTGCTCGTGTTTCTAAATTCAGCACTATTCAATGTTTTAAAGACAGAAACTTTGTTTACAGTATGTTGGTGTCTCAAAAAAAAGTCGATAAAGGCAAAGTAAAAATAAAGTTACACCATAAGAATGTTTGATTTAAGTACAGGATAGGAACAGCATGAAACTACACATTTGTAAAGATCAGAAAATAGATGAAGACAAAGTAAAAACAAAAAACAATTCTTAAATTCTATATGTAGTATAGAAAAACAAATATTATGTACACATTGCCGTCAACAGTGCGAAATCCGTCTTGACAAGACCTGTTTTACAGCATGCAAAAGGCAAGCCGCTACATGTTAACAGCATTTAGTCCAACTTCTCCTCCTGGAAGTAATCTGCATCATTTAGGCAATCTTCAAACTGATCATACTGCTGCAAGAACAGAGACAAAAAACAGAAAGATTGATGGAAAATGATGAACATTAATTCACAAAGAACTGTAACCTAAGAATCCAAGTTTGTACATTCTGTAGTTATTTCAAATCAGTAATCAACCCATAATGATTTCAAATAAGTCTACGAAGAGAATGCTTTCAGTGTTAGGGGGAGTTGTAATACCAGACGTTAGACTCCAAATATGTCTTGATACTTGTGAGCCAACCTTAATACATGAGAATATCCTTGGTAAACCATTTTTTATTTATTTTTGGGAATATTAAAAAAAGTTTGATTCCAGTTCTACTTTTAAATAAGTATATTAGAAAAACCCATAGTTTCAAACTTTACATGCTTAAGTTCACTATTTAACTGAGTTATTAGATGTAAAAAGAAACCACTCATACATATTATGTAGTTTATTTTTATTTTTTAGTAACCAATTATTATTTTTATTTATTTTTCCCCAATTTGGAATGTCCAATTATGTTTTTTCTCCTCACCGCAGCGAGTCCCCACACAGCACAGACATTCTGAGGGTGTGCGTGTGAGCGTCCTCCAATCTCACAAGCCTAAAGACAGATGTGCTTTTACACTGCGCAATCCAGAGCAGAGGTGGGCAGGCTACCAATCCCCAAGAACAGAGATCAGCCCTGCTTTTTATTCACTCTGAATATGCTCGGTTTGGCTAGTAGGGTTCACTGTTGCACGATGAGGAGGAGTCCCTGCTGGTTACCCATCCCCCCCATGCGGGGAGTGTCGGAGCCAATGTGACGCCCCCTTCAGAGTCCCCAGCAAAGTTCGGTCTCTTTGCACAGCCTGGACTGGAACTGGCGCCGTCCAAGCTGTGTGACTCATCCTGCGCTCCCAGCGGCAGCGCTTTAACTGGATGAGCCAAATCGGGGACCCCTATGTTATGTAGTTTTCTTTAAGAATCCTCTATTTGTAATTCATGACATACCTTTTTAATCCAGCCTTGACCGTCCAATAGAGAGTACACCTTCAAAACCACATCCTTCACAGGTTCGTCCTCATGTTCTTCTTCTTGCTCCAGCACAGAGCAGCACAGCTTGAACAGGTGGTATTTGAAATGCCTCAGCCGATGATAGACCTGAGTCCGCTCAACACAAACACTGCCAACGTTCAAACCCTTTAAAAATCAAAAAAGGCTCAGAGCTATAAAAAGTTTACATGTACTCTAGTGCCCCGATTCCACTGCCATTCCCCAGGTACAGCTGAGCTGGAGGGTCTTTCCACTGACACTCAGCTATACCATAGCAACACCTCAGACAGTACAGTTTTGTATCTGATACCCAATGGGGATCAAGCTGCAGTACAGACGTTTGTCAAAAGACCGAAAATAAAAACAGCAACAGATGTTTCTTCAACTTTGTCCCGCTTTGCTTGTTTGCATACATTCAGTCAATCCCACAATCCACTATGACCTTTGCTGTTGCACTACTACTTCCTCAGTCAGCTATACCTGACAACGTGACACTGGAATGCAGACAGGCATCTTTAACTATAGTGTCTTACTTGTTTGTCGTGTGGCATGAAGCTGTCGTCCTCCAGAGTTTTGGTGTCATACTGCTGTCCCGACAGGATGACCATGTACTTGCTGTGCCTGTGCATCTCACAGGCCTGACATGGTCCACGTCGTACTCCAATTGAAACGACCTTCATGCTTGGGTAGCACTCCACACGCTCCTGTGAAACAAATTTCACAAAACTGCATTGCAAAAGTAGGACTGAACTCAAAGACAGCAGTTAACTCTAAACCTTACCAATAATAATTTTAATGGCATTTACAGATTCAATAATTATCTTAATCTTAACCCATTTACAAACAATTTACTTTCTGACTACTTTATTACAACCAGGCTTTTTATGAACAACCATGAAATATCAGAAGATCTGAGGTGTACATGTATACTGGCTTGGGGAAAAAAAATGAAGATGTATTGTCAAACCCTACAGTATCTGACAGAAACAGTAATCAACCTGCGAAGGTTGGGACATATATTTAATTGATTCTTACAAAATAATTTGGGTCATAATGGCACCTCCATCTGTGTGCATCCTTTGGAATCACATACTGTTCAGTTCACCGGTGGAATCCATTTATGTTGCTGTTAACTGAGATCAAGCAGGGTCTACACTTGAAAGAGGCTGGGCAGTATGAGAATATATAAAATATGAGCTGTAATATATGAGTGTCCCATAATGTTTAGTTTAACAGGTGAGCCAGGGTTACGACATTCTTCTAATGTTAGATGTATATTAAAGCACCAGACAGAGTACAATATTCTAAGTTAAATAAAAAATATAACCTTGTATCGTTCCTTCCATCGACTCCTTTGTTTTAAATTCTCGAGACGGGGTAGAACAAAGCGTTCATCATAGAAATGAAGTGAAGTCCTCATTTCCTGTGCATACTTTTTTCTTCGGGTGCCATCTGATTTTAAAGGCAAAAGGTAAGTGATTTTGAGGTTGATTTCAGTATATCTCTAAAACAATTTTGATTTTCACTTGAGATCATACATTCAAAAATTTTTGTTGACTTTATGTTTATAGATAACTATGTGATTCCCCTTAATTTCAATTAGAAATTGGATCGGAGATTTCCTATAACCTGATCAGAGATCCCTAATCTCTGGTAAAGGACCTCAAATGTTATCGTGCAAACTATGTTTAATCTCTTCCATTTAAATCCGCCAGAAAATATGTAAATACAGTATGCATTTTACCTTTGTTCTGCTTGATGAAAGAAAATCTCTGTTCTTATATTATAAATCACTCAAACTTTCTTTCCCTTGGTAATTAATTTTATGACCGAACAGTGCACTCAATTCCGTTTACATGTTATACATTTAAGTGGCAGATAAAAACAAACATCACAAAAGTTGTTCGCCTTTGTGCAGGAGGTGTCTCAACTGATATTTTAGTAGTAAGTTATTGTTTAGAAATACCCACAGCGTTACATCGTCCACCCCTGGTAATTTAAAGATTGATACAGCACACGACCCGGAGATAAACAATATAAATACAGAGGAACTGAGTTGTAATATTGTGAAGGCATCAGAATTAACAATTTCAACAGGGATAACCCATGGAATTCTGAGCAAACAGCATTACTCTTAGAATATTGAGGAAAAAGTTTACGTTCGTTAGCTGCTAAAAATCGTGCTGCATAAAATCAAGAGAAAAAACAAACAGAAACTTAAAATGTCAAAAATAAAATGAACGCAGCATTTAACGGCACAAGATGGGCCTTACCAGACATTAAGCCCTCTTCTGTGGGTTCTACTGCTTAAATAAGAGCTTTATGATTGAGCCCTAATCGTGGGTTACACAACTACAGATTCCTAGTCCTGTGACTGGGACCAGTTAACATTTACTCCAATCAAATGCCACACATCCACATGTTAAATGGTGAACTTACCATAGAGAGACTTTAAAAAGGTGTTGTCGAGTGCATTGATGAGGAGAGCTTTGACGACAGTCTGGAAATGGGAGTAATGACTACATGATGAAACTGAAAAGGAAAAGATATATATATATATATATATTATATATATATATATATATATATATATATATATATATATATATATAAATTAATTAATTATACATTTTGCCAGCTACATAAAACATTTATTTCATATATCGTCCCACTCAAAACACTTCTTATGTGCCCACCTATCAGTCTGTGATCATTTTGGACACCTCTCAGTTTCTCTACATTGCAAAACTGTTCACAAACAGTTCCTGATGTAACACAATCGGTTATAACCAAACAGCTAAAATCATTAACTTACAAAGTGGAATGTGGTTTATCATAAATGATTTTTCTGCTGGTGCCTCGTCTTTTATTCCAAACTCAGCACCGTCATTCTCCTCTTCATCATCATCATCATCATCATCAATAAAATCTTTCATGCTGCCATTCTCCTCATCACTGTTGCTTTCTGACAGTGTGGCTGGGTAACCTTGAAATGATTCATCGTCAGAGTCCTAAAAACAAATTGATAACAACAAAAACTAGAGGTGTGTCTGCTGGCAAAAACAAAAGAATCCCCATGGCACAGTGCAGATACTGTAACACCAAGCTCTCTAGGAACTAAATACTTTCCTTTTTGTTTTCATTTCTTTTTTCAGTTACATGTAAATCGTCCAATAAAACCTGTTGCTAAAACAGACCTGCAACAAAACCAATACAAAGCAGGTTTTGAGAAAAGAAAGGTTTCCAGGGGAGCAGTCCAAACAGCAACCTTTCTGATTGATGACTGGCATATTGCTTGTCGCTGTAGGACTACTTTAAACCACCAATAGTGAATTTGTGACATTGACTTTGACTTTCTGTCCAATACTGATTGCTCCAAAACAGAATCTTTCAAATTGCATTGAGTAGTGAGCCTTCATATAAAGATGTGCGGATTAAAATATGGAGATAAGAACATAAGAAAGTTTACAAACGAGAGGAGGCCATTCAGCCCATCTTGCTCGTTTGGTTGTTAGTAGCTTATTGATCCCAGAATCTCATCAAGCAGCTTCTTGAAGGATCCAGGGTGTCAGCTTCAACAATATTACTGTCAGCTTCAATAACATTACGATGATCTGATGATCTGATTAAGTAATATTTTATACCAAATCCC